>NC_064433.1:129334956-129649956 GCF_023343835.1 Lagopus muta | reverse complement strand
GTTTGAAGTCTCATTATTAGCTTTTCACTGACATAGGCATTTCATAGAATTAGTCTACAGATGAACAGGTACAAGAAAACTGAATAGGAAAGTGTTCTGCATTTTAAGACAGTTAAGTATGCAAATTTATTAGTTAAATTAAAATGTCAATTCCCTCAAATTATATCAATGATTCCAGGTTCATTATGGAAAAATTGTATCAAGGCTGGGGACTGATAAAGAATTCTATAATCTTTCTAATTCACTATACCAAATGCAATTAAAAGTTATTAGATTTCTAACACTTAAGCCTCTGTATAAAACATTATTCTAGTAGGAAATTAAACACTGAATTACAATCTACTTTCATTTTTATGCAAAAACTTACTGAACAAATATAGCCAAACCACCAGAGTACAAGATGTGCTGTATTTTAGGAAATTTATTTCCATCCACTGGAGGACTAAAATCCATAGCAACCCACAGCAGTACTACTTCAGTAATGATAAGTAAGTGACAGCAAGCATCAAGACCATGGAACTCAGGAGTCATCAGTGAGATCTCAGTAGAAGTCTGCAGGTTCCATTAAGTGTTAATAGAATTATGTATATGATTTAATAACATTTATTTACTAATCTGATGGATTTACTATGAATACAGAACAGAGAGAAACTAAATAACACATACAGCCCATGTTTACTTTCAAGATTGCAGCAGAAGATTGGGTAGTGAATTACAAAAACCTGCACTGCCAACCATGTCACTATCTTGCACTTATTTTACTGACATGAAGTAGAACAAAAAACCACTCTTCTGTTACTAGATTTCTTCTAGGACTCCAATTACCTTACAGTCTTGAAAGAATATCTTACTAGCTGCACATGCAATCAATGCTATATGGTCTTTACTGACTGCATGTGGGTTTTCAAAAACACTTAGATTTTGGGTTTATTCACAAAATCTTATATGGTTCAGTGCTCACT
The DNA here is from genome assembly GCF_023343835.1 of Lagopus muta. Lineage (NCBI taxonomy): Eukaryota > Metazoa > Chordata > Aves > Galliformes > Phasianidae > Lagopus > Lagopus muta. Next base: position 129,648,994 of record NC_064433.1, on the reverse strand, counting down.
TATCTGAGGCAGAAAAGTAAGAGTGAAAATTGATTTCTTAAATTGCTGGTGGGAACTCTTCAGTTAACGCTCTTAGCCACAGTGACTTCAAATGCCTGTGTCTTCAATTTCTGTTTCTTCCTATGCTATAATAACATTGCACTTCTGTGGCTATAATGCATCAGCGTACCTTTTAACTTCTTAACAACCAGTATTCTTTACTGAATTATCCATTTCTATCACAGCAGATACTCCGGAAGAGGAAAGCTGCCACCATAGCAGTGTCACTGGTGCCACTGGCTGAAACAGTGTCCCCTCTCCTAAGCTCATATTGCTCCAGGCACCACACTTCTGCTGCACAGAAGCACTGTCAGGAAACCTCATAGTCCAAGTCCACAGTGAGGTCCCCGTGTCCCACAATCCCCCTTGTGTAAGTATTGCTTATAAATCAGACCCCTGTCTTGGACTGACCCAGCTTGTTTAATCTCAAACAAAAATAAGTACTTCTGAAGACAATTTGTTGCAGGAATCACACTCAAACAGAAACAAGGGTGAGTCACGTTTAGGTCTGTGCTCTGTGCAGTTACTGCAACATTAACTCAGACAAGGTTATGCACTGAAACCCCATAACAAATACAGGGTAATACACCATATGTCCTCAGTATTATGGACTTAGAACAATTTTATTAGGCTACAAAACTGCCCTTGAAGTGAACTGGCAATTTAATAATCCCATACGTACAAAACTATTTACAATGTCACAAGGAAGCACAGGGCCGGTTGCAGTGCCAGACTGCTCTGCAGAGATGAGGTCTGAGCAGCATGGACACAGACATCCTGCAGCCTAGGTCCAAGGGCTGTAGCTCAGTCCTTGGAATAAATGTGTTTAGCAGCATAGCTGTACTTATTTAAAAACACATTGCTCCAGATACAGTAACTCACATCCCCCCACTGATGCCAATAACACCAACTCCGGTGTTTCCCTGGGTCCAAGCAAACAGAAGAGCCACCTTTGGCTACTGGTAGCTTACTAAGCCAGTTAATATAGCTGAAGTAGTAGCAACAGGGGTGGAAGGTGTTGTTTCCAACCTGATCACCACTCTACAGTTAGAACTAGCTCTATACTGTGCATAACCAAAATGCACATTATAATTCAGCCAGTGACTTACTCTTTATGAGTTATTCATCCTTAAATCTATTGCTTTTTTTTTTTTTTTTTTCCACTGGACATACACAGTGAAGGGATTTAGATGAACAAGAGAAAACATAAATTTGAAATTCCATAACTTCCAAACACTCCACAGCCCAAAAAAATATCATTAACTTTTCATGTTACAGGCAGGTTTTATAACTGCTCTTCAGTTAAACATGAGTTTTAATTTTGTTCTATTTTTGGGACATTTCAAGAATGTCCTTATAGGGATTTAGACACATAATAACTATATAAAGACCTGCACAGACAGGTCTAGGCACAGAATGTAGTTATTTTTATTTCAATCATATGCAGTGTCTTCTAGATTTTATTTTGGGAAATGATTTATTTTGATGATAACATAATGGTAACTTGAAGTTATACGATGGGCTATCTTTACTCACGAAATTATGCTAGACTACTTAAATGTTCTTACACAGAGTAATTGCTTTCTGATCTCCGTAATGAATCTTGGTCATTTATTCAAGGCTACACTGAAATCATGGTAAGGTCAAATTTGCTCATTCTGTTATGTTTATCCACCTAGTTAATATTGGGAAGTCAGAAAAAGATGAAGTTAAGAGCTCTACCTGCTATTCCTCCAGGGGTGACTGAGTCGTGACTGCATTTCAAAAACCTGTTCTGAGAAACTGCTGTTCTGATTAACCCAGTGAAATTGTAAGGTCAGGGACTTACAAAAACATGGGTTTTCTGAACAGACTCAGAAAAATGTTACAGTTCAGTTAGCTGTTTTATTATTATTATTATTATTTTAATAAAATAGAATAAAACTGTGAAACTTACCAAGATCTAAGTAGACACCTGCAACAAATGAGTTGAGAAAAAACATCAGAATAACACATCCCAGCACAGTAAGGCATTTGACGAGAAGGATTTTGTCTGTTATTCTGTGCTGCAGAGGGGAAAAAGAATTGGATAACTGTGTTAAAGAAGGAATTATTTATTGTGCACAGAGTTAATAAAAAATAAAAAATAAAAAATAAAAAATAAAAAATAAAAACGTGTGAAATAGAAAAAGCTGTTCCTGTATTGTATATTCTTCTTCAGCATAAAATACATAAATATTTAAAATGAAATATTTCATGTTTACCTATAGAAAACATGATCACATAGTAAGAGAGACCCAACATGAAGACAGGAGATAGAACACAGTTGTGCAAGTATAGTTGAAAGGCAGTTTTTATTACAGAGGGAACTTCAGGTGCTCTGTGGTTTCTCAAATTTGAACAAAATCATCCTTTATTGTGATTATACTCTGAAAACCTATAACCTAACCTAATGGCCAGATTCTTCATACATCACGTACAACTTTCAAAGACATGCCATGCCTCTAATCTTTATAGAGCTCCTGTACCACAGACCAGCTCCGCATGCTCTCATTCTCATACTTAAATTCTTTCCATTGTGCTGTTGCTTCTCTGCTCTGAAATCACCTTCACCAGCAACCCAGGGACTGAGTATCTCTCTCATTGCTAGTCTCTTCCACACGGTTTAGAAATCTACCAAAGTATAATCAAATCTCACTTCTTTTAAAAGTTCATCATTTATACAATGCTTTGGAAAAGGCCTAAAACCAAACAGAAAATCCAGTTGGTTTTGTTCTGTTTTGGTATGACATATAGAACAGAGTGCTCCCAGCCAAGGATTTGAGCTCCCAATTACACGCCTATACTCATTAGTGCCAGCAATGTGGAAAGGATGTGATGATTAGGCTAATGAAGATGAAATTAATCCTACTTTGGGTATACATCCTGTCAAGTTCAGCTTCAGCATAAAGATCTAGGCAGTGTTAATATGTGCACAGCAAAGAAAACAGGATTTATGCAAGTGGTTTATCCCTACTTAAATAACATAGCAGATGTGTTACAGATAGTGTAGTAAATTAGAGTTGGTATTACTCTGTCATCATGCATTGTGGTTATAAACAACCTATTGACACCTTCTAAGACTTTCTGGCCATGGCGGATTAAAATTTTAAGAGAACATGCTGAATCATTTATTGATCCTTTAAACAACTCTTTTCTAAAGAACACATATAAAACCTAACTCATACAATGTAGTTCAGTATATCCATCCTGATAAGAAGCCAGCCAGTCTGCCTGCCAGCTTTTCTTCTCCACGACACTTATTAAATTTTCATTGGATTCAAAGGATTTTCCTCATAAAAAGCCATAGGTCTACTTACACTTATATTAAGAACAACTGCCATCTACTTACTTTTTTCTGGAGTTCCTGAATATTTGTTTCCCAGTTTTTATCTTCTTGTGAAATTTGCCTGAAAGAAAATGACACCTGCTTTTTTTCCAGAATGAAATGAGAGCCCTGCCAAACAGTACTGGAATAAATCTCTCTCATCACATCCAGATCATTCTCTCCCCTTTAAGGAGTAACTCATACTACAGAGGAACCATGGTTGCCTTATGTTCAGTAGCAAAATTCCCATGACAATTTACTTAAGACCCCACTTTCCTAATACATACTACCAGTACACAGTTTGGTTCATGAAGAGTGCCACAGACTTGGAAAGTGCAAGCATCCAGAGTACAAACCTGGATATAGGAGCTGGCTATATGTTCCATTTGTAGTTTCAGGAGGTAATGTGTGCCATTCTGTGATAAAGCAAGGGTCATGTGCTAACACCAACAAGTCAGAACACGTGTTACATTTGCATTTTATAATGAAGTTTTAAGATCCGAATAAGTTACTTCTTTCTGTTATCAGCATAGTCAGCCCTGCAGCAAAAAAAAGCCTCGGGGTTTGCAGTTCAGGAGCTCTGTTGCTAATCTTAATGAATTTCTACATCACTGTCAGTGTACTTGTGCTGAAGGAATCCTCATTTTCAAAACTGAACGTACCATTTTTTATATACTTCAAAATTATTTTCTTTAAGGTGTTGCGAACTCTAATAATGTCACAATCTTTTAAAAAGACTTTTTATGTCACTTTATTTAAAGTGCACAATATCAGGAAAAAATTAAAGGAAAATATTATAGGAAAATATAAGGAAAAATTATCTTATTACTGGAATAATTTATGTTTGCATCATTTATTGAATTAAGAAGTTTATTTGTGAAAATAAGAAAATTCACTGTCACAGTACTTATATTACTATTCTCAAACATCAAATTTCCTACATTAACAGCTGGTTTTGCCGGAACCTAAACAAAAATAAGGTTAATTTTTTGTTAGTCTTAGTTTATAAAAACTTCTCCTTTTCTATACATACCTAGTTAATTATGAATATACTCACATCCCCACTGAAGATTTGATTACTTTAAGAAGTAGTAAATCGCTGTTTTGAAAATTCAGTAGTTCACTGAAGAACATTTGAATTTTTCATCAGGGAAAAATTTACAGCATTTTACTACATTGAAGCTATTATTGCAGTAAAAAGCCTAATGATGTATTTGTGATCTTTTAAAACAAAAGCTACCTGGAATTTCTGGGTTGTCAAATTTTTGTTTATTCACAATATGTTTTCCAGACCTTACACATTAGTTTTGTCCTAAAGTACTTGGTGTATCACTGAAGCTGAGCTTCCATGGTTCTTTGTATCTGCTCAACTCTTTCAACTCTTTGAAAGGGTAGATAACAGCAGGACAAGGGGAAATGGTTTGGAGTTGAGGGAGGGAAGATTTAAGTTGGATGTCAGGGGGAAGTTATTTACAGAGTGGTGAGGTGCTGGAACAGGCTGCCCAGAGAGGCTGTGGATGCCCCGTCCTTGGAGGTGTTCAAGGCCAGGTTGGATGGGGCTCTGGGCAGCCTGGTCTAGTATTAAATGTGGAGGTTGGTGGCCCTGCATGTGGCAGGGGGTTTGGAGATTCATGATCCTTGAGGTCCCTTCCAACCCTGGCCATTCTGTGATTCTGTGATCAAGAAACAGCTGAGAATGTAGGTCTCATGTCAATGAAGATAGTAGCAAAACTGGAATATCGTTCCAACTGCAAACTGAGATGAGCAGGAGTTTCATGTAAGTCCAACAAAGTGCCTACGCCTGCAGCTCATCCTGCCAAGGGTGGAAGAAAGGAGGTGGCACATGCCAGCACCACTCACTTGTGGAAAGTCCTGAGCTTCTTCCTCAGGAGTATCTCCAGAGTCAGCACCTTCTGCATCAAGAGGCATTTCACGGCAGTTTCTTCCCTGCTGGCAGGGTTAATACGCTGAGCAGTCAACCTCCAAACATAGATCTCATGTTTCAGTTCTAAAACAAAGCAAGATAGTTTATCTTATAGCAGATGTAGTAGGTATGAAACCAAAGACTCACAAAGTACGTGCAATGTGTCCTAGACTGAAGGCTATTAAAATGCTCAGAATGGTTTCCAAAGAGTTTGCCAGTTTCAGAGTTCTTTTTACCACTTACTTTTCAAAGCTGAAGGGAATGGAAAATTAATAGAAACATTTCAATTTTTTAACGAAAGTAATCTCAAATTCATTTCCCAATTAATATAAGGTGCTTTCTTCAAATATTTGCTTAAGACCTCCACAATCTTTACCGCTAAAATCGTATCATATTTGCTTTTCATCAGATCATAACCTGCCAACACACATTAATGTACTGCTAAAATGCAGACCTGAGTAATATCTGATCCTGTGTAAGTTTAAACAGACTGATTAATACTTCAAATCAGTCTTCAGAGTGTTGTTTGAGCATGTTTTGATTTATTTTTTTTTAGTACTATCAAGGTCTTGATGAATAAACGAAAAGCGTTCACTCCTGTTGACAGCAGACATTAGAATGGTCATGACCAAAAATATCCTTTGGATTTTACTGGAGATTCCTAAGGATATAAAAGCTGATTATTCATTCAGAAACTATCTGAACATATACTTCCAAGTTAGTGAATTGGACATTCCACAACTTTCTTTTATTTCTTTCCCCTCAAATTTCATGTCACTGAAGAAAAAAAAGTCAAGAATTCGTGGATTTTTATCTTAAGATCTATATTTAGCATGCAAATTACACTTATCTCAAGAAATTGACGTGGAAGTATTTGCACCACCTATGCAATCTGTAAGCATTATTTATAAAAAATAGAGTAAATGATGAGAAATATTTAAACACATTTTGATGTAAGCAGTGACATTAATATTTACAAATCCCCAGTTGTTCATGGTATTTAATGACAAAATGAACACTAAATGTGTTTAATATGCTATCTACCTTTGTTACCAAGTATTTATAGTGATAATACAGAGCATATTATGTAATAATTAACCACAAGAGGAAAGTAGACACGACAGAATTCAATCATTTGAAGGAAAAAAGTAAGGATGTTCAGTGCCATCATAACCTTCCTGAGAAGCTGATGAACAGAAGTTGACTAAGATTTCGTACTTACTGGGTCTGTTCAGCCTGGAGAAAAGAAGACTGAGAGGGGACCTGATCCAGGTCTATAAATATCTAAGGTGTGGGGGGCAGAATGGCGAGGCCGGACTCTTTTCAGTGGTGAGTGGAGACAGGACAAGGGGAAACGGCCGGAAACTGCAGCATAGGAAGTTCTGCACAAATGTGCGCAAGAACTTCTTTACAGTGAGGTGACGGAGCACTGGAACAGGCTGCCCAGGGAGGTGGTGGAGTCTCCTTCTCTGGAGATGTTCAAGACCTGCCTGGATGCCGACCTGTGCGACCTGCTGTAGGGAACCTGCTTTGGCAGGGGGGTTGGACTCGATGATCTCTGGAGGTCCCTTCCAACCCCTACAATTCTGTGATTCTGTGATTCTGTGATACAGCTCACATCCACAGATGAGCAGAGCAAACAGCTTACAAGCCAACAAAACGGTATTCTTTGCCTTGGATTTAGAACTCAAGGCTGAAACTGTAAACTCATTATGTAAAGCTAAATGATTGTTCCAGGTTATTAAACAACCTGTGTTTCGTCTAAAACATTTCTTATAAAAAGAAGGATTAATACCTAAATTATAGATATCAGAGGTACAAGATCTAGGATTTTCCTTTGTAATATATTTGGTGATTCTTGTCAGGAGCATAATCTGATTCTACTTCATATTAAAACATGGATATGTCCTGCTTATCCATATGAGACTGTGCAGACACCCTGTCCCAGACATCATTTACTTTTTCAGCAACAGCTTGTGACATCCACAAATAAATCAGCAGTGATCTTCTATTCCCTTCCAGAACATAAACAAGAAAGTGACAGAGCTATAAGCCACAACTTATCTGCTCCAGAAAAAAAAAAATATTTTTTGAGAATTAAGCTGAATGTGAACTGTGCAGAAAGCCTATTTGAAACCTCAGAAATGGTGGAAATTATTCTTTAATAAAATTCAATATTAAATTTTAAGTCTCTGAATTTGTAAGCACTTTAAATAGCTATTTCTGACAGAAGCAAGTGGCAAAATATCAGCTGCTTTTTCCTACAGACAGGCAAGTCTAAATGGAGAAATGCTGGAACATGGCTTTCTTGCACAATCTCCTGTTCAACTCTACTAGAAAAAAACTTTTTAATTGAAAAGATTTCCTGAATCTTTCATAGTGAAAGCAATACTGTACTACCCTCCATGCTACTCTGGACTGGATAAGATAGAATCTTCTTTATGTAATTCAAGCAGATAAAAAGGGGAAAATACCCTCAACAGCTGAATGGTCCTTTTCATTCTGCTCTCACATGCAATTTTCAAGTCAAATGGACTGTGGCTTTGAAACTGTTTCTCATCATCAGTTCAAGAGGAAGAGCGCGGTTTTATCTTTTTCTCTGGCAAACATGCACAAAGAATAATTATCCAGTTAGCCATTTTGCAACACCTTTTCTGGTTATGGAATCACAGAATAGTTTGGGTTGGAAGTGACCTCAAAGATTTTTGAGTTCCAACCTTTTACCTGCTCCATGCCCCGGGCAGGGCTGCCCCCCACCAGCTCAGGCTGCCCAGTGCCCCATCCAACCTGGCCTTGAACGCCTCCAGGGGTGGGGCACAGCCTCTCTAGATAGCTGTGCCAGCACCTCACTGCCCTCTGAGTGAAGAATTTCCTCCTAACATCTAATCTAAATCTCCTCTCTACCAGTTTAAAACGGTTATTGCTCACCCTATTACTGCATAGCCTTGTGAAAAGTCTCTCTCTGTTTCTGTTCATGATGTATGTTTATCCTGCTGTAACATTTCCTTCATCCTTTTCAAGTGAAACGTGACCAAGGATTTTGCTAATGGAAGCAAGTTGAAGTTTTCATCCTCTAACTGAGATGCAGATCCACACCGGGTATTTTCATAGAGAGAATCTTTATCTTCACTCATTTGAAAAGGGATGTCTAGCATCACATATATCTGTGCCACAAACAAAAACAGAGCAGAATGACTGGTGTTTCACACTCCTGCTCCTGGTCTGAAGTGCTGTGGGGTTAATCTCCAGTTTCAGCAAGGTTGAACTAATACTTTGTCGTCTGTGTTAAAAAACGTGTGGGTTGTTTCATGTGGCTTTGATCTTGCCTTTGTGTGCAGCAAGTGCATGCTTGCTTGCTCAGACATTAGTTTTCCAAACACCCCAAGGATGTGAACGTCTGACCTGCAGTGAAATTTACTTCAGAGCAACATGACCTTTGAAAATCAGAACAGTTGATACATTTTTTTACAGTGCTAACCCTGTTACAGTAATTATTTCTAAAGAGGTTTTCTAGGTCATCCCACAGAAAGTTTCTCCTATTTCAGTTTCAGGAACACTTTTATTGTAATAGCCTCCTATGGCAACAGGTAATACATGTGTTAGCAGTAGTTTTTGTTTCGAATGCAATACAGTGTAAGGTCCTTGAGGTGACTGAGAGCAATGAACATTTTCAAAAAACTGTGTTTTTATCTAGCCCTCCATCTTGGATCTGCAAAACTTTTTAGGTAGCAACTCATATAGTTTGGGACCCTCTGACCTTTTATGACACGTTGTGTTAGACATGATGGTGTAATATGACTGCAGGGTCTTATCAACCACTTTGAAACTAAGGCTAAGGCAGCACAAGGGCAGCATTTGGCTGCTACTGAGTGAGAAAGCCTTGCATCACATTTCCACATCTCTGTAAGTCCCATCCCCTCAGCTGGGACTGGGTTGTGTATGACTGGGATGTGACAGTCATGTTATGCCAGGTCACGCTGATTTGGCTCACTCATCCAAGAAGACTCAGTCAACTAACCAATTTATTATTCCATTATAATACCAAAAGCTTCGCATGGCACATTCATAAAGCCCACCAGATGCTATATATATTTAGAATTAGTATATTCAGAATTAGTTTTTCAGACTATTTTTTCTTTCTTTTCTTTTCTTTTTTTTTTTTTTTCTTTTTCTTTTTCTAGAAAGGACATTTCCAACAAGAAAAGAATATTTTGAGGGATTTTATTCAAAAGGATAAGCAAAATTGCAATCCCTATAGTGCCAATCTATTCTGGTTTTGTCATTTAGTATATTTCACCATGGAAAGCACAGACTAAAAGCCCTGGACTGGTTGAATTTAATGAAATATCCACTACAGACCCGAGCTGTGAAATAGATAATATTTTCTGCATATTAGAAAACACTGCTTCATCAAAATGTGTATTCTTTCTGCATTGCACCAACTAATAGTCAGACTGATTTTCACTTAATCACACATTCCCTCCCACCTGACTGCCAATAACAAAGAAGACATCCTCCAAACTGAGTGTAATTAATTCCCTGTCTCAGAATCTGCAGAGGACAGTGTTATTAATTGAAGATACTCAGAAGAGCATGACCAAACTAGTCGAGATGATAAGAATTATCATAAAATTGCAATTTTTAACTGGCAAGTGCACTAAATATATTATCTGCCTTTTTGAAAGCAAGACAAGTTTGGGCTGTGACTAACAAAATGCAAAGCATGTTCCTCTGAACGTGGGGTTTTTTCTCCAGATGCTCTTCTCGCTTAATATTTTTTCAGCAAAGCAATTATGTTTCTTAGCTAAATTCTTAGAACAGGGCTACTTCTGTTTAAACATTAATTGAAAAGGAAATTAAGTACCAGGAATTATAGCTTAATCTAGTAATAGTAATATCTATAACTTAAGGTAAAATTTTTAAATCCCTCATATAGTGTAATTAATCCTTCCAGCATATTAGAAAGTAAGCAACCGTCAACTCCACTTTAAAAGCACAGGAGCTAAGCTAGATATGTGAAGCCTGTGTATAAAGAATTTGCCTCAAGAGACATTCCAGCTCAATGACCGATGCCTCTTTCCTAGAGGCAGTGTCTCCTTATGGGAGACAAGCATATGCTCTAATTCTGAAAATAAAAAGTTCAAAATGTCCTTGCCTTTATTTCTTTGAGTTGGCTCGTTTACTGGTCATGTGGCTATAGGTAAGCAGAGCTACAAATGTTGCAGGGTCTTCAAAACCGCAACAAAATACACTTTGTCTGATTCAGCTAAATAATTGCAAAGGAATGCAAGAAATCTGTACAGTGCTGCATAAAGTAATACAGAGATTTATATCCATCAGCTGTTGGATTGCTGGGGCCCCATTTGGTCACCAAGACACCTAGGGCATATTCAGATGCTCTGCACAGCACTGCAGATGCGGCAAGAGAAATACAGGAGACCCTCATCCCTGCAGCAAAGCAGCATAAGCTCAGGCAGAAAACTGCATGGCATCTTAGATGGAGCCCCACACGAAAGTCACCTCCCAGAGGTTTAACTCAGGGCAAGCTGGGGCAGACAGAATCAGCCATGGGATTTAGACTGTTCAGAAAGCTGGAGAAACAGCAACCATCCTTCTCATTAAAAAATTTAACCAGAAACTTTACTCATTTGTCTGGACTGCATCAAAAGAGGGCTGATCAGTGGGGTAAGGGAAGTGATTGCTTCCCTCTACTCTGCCCTCATGAGACCCCATGTGCAGTACTGTGTCCAGGCCTGGGACCCCCAGCACAAGGACACGGAGCTGTTGGAGTGGGTCTACAGGAGGGCCACAGAGGTGATCAGAGGGCTGATCACCTCTCCTGTGAAGAAAGGCTGAAGCAGTCGGGCATGTTCAGTTTGGAGAAGAGAAAGCTCTGGGTTGACCTCATTGCCATCTTCCAGTACTTCAGGAGAGCTTACAAACAAAGGGGAAACAGTTTTTATACACAGTCTGATAGTGGTAGGACAAGGAGGAATTACTTGAAACTAGAAGAGGGGAGATTTAGATTAGATGTTAGGACGAAATTCTTTCCATTTGCAACCTAATCCATTCCATTCTATCATTCTCTGATTAGCCAATGTTTTCCATTAAGGTACATGCATAAAACTATTAAACTAACTCCTCTGCTTGGAAGTGAATAGATAACCTCCAATCGTAAAGTGAATTGCAGCAAACCAAACAGCTACCAAGATTATTTCAATATCAGGGGTGGTGAAAAAAAGATGTAAAAAAAGGAAAGGAAAAAAAAAAAGAGGAAAAAAAAAAAAAAAAAAAAAAACAACAAACAGTTCTATAAGCAAAAACTGAAAGATAAGTTTTGCACCATCCTGAAAAGACAAAGCCTCAAGAGGACACGTCTGAAAACCCAAAAGTTAGAAAAAACAGTGCTTAATTTAAGGGCAAAATGAAGTGAAAAAGAAGCTCACTTCAGATTTACTGTACCCTGCAACTGGTTGAATGTGTAAAAAAAAAAAAAAAAAAAAAAAAAAAAAAAGGTAACTAATAAGTTCAGCTCATTTTGAGAAATAAAACTGATAAGAATAATTTAAAAATATGTCATTGTACTTTTTAATGAAAAATCATCAGTGAAACTCTTTGCAGCAAACAGATATGGAGCATGTGTTAAATTAACCTGAATTGGTCCATTAATATGTGTGTACCAGGAAGATCTGAGGACCAAAGTGAAAACTGCCACTGCTCTGCCAAAACACTGCTATAGATTGCCCTGTGTATATCTGCACAATTGTTTCACAGTTGCAGTATAAGCACACAAAGACCTAAGGAAACAAGTGCTGCAAAAAACCCTGAAGGTTCCTAAGAATTTTCCTCCCATTTGTAACTTGATGACTCCATCCATGAAGAATGTACATAATAAAATTGTAAAGTGCTCCTCTATTCTTTCCAAATATCACTGCACTATACTTTCTTTCTGAATAAGGTAGGTATAGTCATTACAGCAGCCTTTTTATGCTGGCAGCATTATCAATGCATTCAGAAAATAATATGCATTTGTCATTATTTCCCATACTCTGCAATGTCAGAATATTTGATATATCACTTGAAAACAGGGAAAGAGAGATCAACAGTTTCCTCTTCCTGAGAGGGATAATACATCAATTCTAAAGCACCAGAAAGGACATATACAAAGATTTTAAACATAAAATGTTTGTAAATGTTTTAAAAAATTGGGTTCCATGTAAAGTAAATAACTATAATTATTTTTATTCCTGATTATTAGGAATGTATTGAAGGTGAAAGTAATAGAAGGCGAATATTTTTTCAACATTTTCAGACATAAAGCCATGACTGTCACATATTCAGCTACATTAACCAAAAAGGAGCATGCAGGTCTACAGGGAGCATAAGACTATCTGGTCTCCTCAAAGCTGAAAGTCCTACTGTTGTTTAAAATGAAAGTATAAGAAAGTTACAATCTTAGATTCCAAGACAATATCTAAGAAAGCAACATTTTTTATTCATGCCATACACTATTAACTATTCATTCTCGATGTACAAACTGGATTGCAGAGAAGAAATAAAACAAGTTTTCCCATTTTTTGCTGTTCAAGATTTAGAAATGCTTCCTGTCACTGGGATCCGAGAAAGCAATTCGAGCTCAAAATATGGGTGTTGCCTATAACAAAAAATAGGGCAAAGTTTAGAGTATTCATGTATCCTTCACATCAAATCAGTCCTTTTCCGTTCTGAAACTCAAAGGTATATATCGATATGCACAAAGACATGCTGACTTCTCTCTTCTGTGATGTGTTTTTTTTAGCAAAAAACTCAATTCTAGGCATGAGAAACATTTCCCAATATGAGTTTAATCACAACTGATTGTAAAAGAAGTTGACAAGAAGTTGTGATTAATTTAGCATTTTGGGTGAGGACAGCTAATAGCAATGTGCACTGCTCAACTGCCAACTAGATTTAGCTTGGAGCTAAAAGCTTGAAAACATCTTGAAATACTCCTTTCATTGGACATTATTCTCTGCATAATTTGCCTGTTGGATCTGTCACCTGAACCTCCATAACCTGTATTTATTTACTTTTGATTCCAAATCAAGCGAACCCACTGCTTTCAACAGCTCTGTTAAACGCCAGTAATACTTCACTGGCTGTTAGTAAAGCCCCTGCATTACACAGGACAGAGATATACTGATGTATTTCATCCAGCTATGTACATGACCTACCTCTCACTGATTCTAGCATGCAACAGTTCCTACTGTTACCAAATAAATTAATAACATTATTAACTAAAACAGGACTAAATTCTGAGGCAAAGTGGCACACAAAGCTGTAATGATGCTCCATGACACCTTATACCCTGGGTCACCGCTCTGCTCTTGCCTTGTCCTTGAGACCCTGGACATAGTTATCATTCTATGCAGGCTTCTTTTTTTTTTCTTTTTTTTTTTTTTCCCCAAATGAAATTGTCTGAAATAATAGTGGGTTTGTCCAACAGATTATCATCATAGTAGTTCATCCCCAGTGTTAATCCCAAAGGTTGTACAGCATGGTGTAGGCGCAGCATGAAGATATGCAACAGTGTTAGAGGATGCAGAGCTAGCCAGGGTAGCATTGGAGAGACATGCAGCATTCAGGAATCCAAATATTTGGTAATCTTCTAACAGCTATCTCTGGGAGTGGCCCCTAGAGTGAACTGGAGCTTCATCTGAGAGAGAGAACATATGAACCCTCCAAAACCAAGCAAAATACAAAATTTAAACCTACATCAATTTGACACAATTGATGTAACTAAATCATTTTTTAAATTTCATTTTTTTCAGCACTCTTAGGTGCCTACTGACAAACCATGAGTGATAAACTATGCCTCCAGGCCAGAAATAAACTATGAATCTATTTGAAAAATCATTTCAAAGGTATTATAGCTTGAGGGTGTTTAGCTGGCCTAAGACCAACCTATATCCGGATGGAAACCCAGGTAAGCCTCATAGCACGGAGAGGAAGGGAAATTTCCTCCAGCAGCAAGGAAGACTCTTATGCCACAAGAATGTAACAAAGCTTCTAACCCTTAACCCACACCACACGTCCTGGGATTCACTCCCCAAGGCATTTCATAACTCCAAAAGGCAGGGGTGTTCACATCAACAGAACAATAATCACAGTTTTATACCTATTTTTTTCCCCTCTTACTTTCCCCTTTTTTCCCCTAGCTGCTAGAGAAGCAGCTGCAAAGCTCCACATGGAAGAAGAAACAGATTTGCTCACTCATCTGTTTAGCAAATTTCACATTGAGGAAAACAGTATCATTTTTTTGTTTGCTTGGTTTTTTTTTCCCCACACATGAAGCACTTTACATGACTGTGATTAATTAGAAAATTTCTTCTGTTGTAGGCATTACATACAATCCTACTACCATAGCACTATTTTCCCAGCAGATACAGACAGATGTAGCTGATGCTACGTTTGAAGCATAACATGCTCCCTACACTGTCATCAACCCTCCTGCTTCAATAAGTGCGTCTCTCTTTCAGCAAGCAAAACGGTCTGGAACACAAGCAAGCAACACAGTGGAAATGGAGAACTGGTGCCAAATCAGTCATTGCACTAAGAGAAAGCTTATATTCTTTAGCAAAAATGGTGATGATAATACCAGATTATATCACCCACTGCCCTGGGGAAAAGGACCTTCCCAGGCACTGTAGTCTACAGCTCCACATCGTGATAGCTGAAACAGAGCAATGTATTGTCATGCTTCCAAGGGACAAAGTAGCACATAGCTAACACGTAAGGAATGTAAAAATTTCAACTAAAAGTAAGCAAATGTTTTGGGGATCAGGGGAAAGGAGGCAGAACAGCAACATTAGTTCCTCTGTCACTCGTATTTTTATTTTGTCTTGCGTTTTCTATTGGGAAACAGTATACATACTCCTTTTAAATTTCAGCTTACTACCCTAATTCTATCATCTCTTCCAATATCATAGAACAAGACGCAGTTCTATGAATTGAAAGTCGCACTCAAAAAAGTCCTCACAAGAGCTCAGAATTTGCTTATGCCTTTCAAGGCTGAGTTGCTCAGACCCTTTTTTTGTTTTTTGATATACTGTGCTTCAAGACTCTGTAGGTAAATGGTATTGCTGGGGGAGAAACGTACACTTTTTCTTCTCTACAAGTGCTGAAGTTCAGTTTAAAAGCCACTAATTTAAAGACACTGGTAACCTACAGCATTGAAATCAGTATATCACTTTATCATCAGAATAACATAATAATTTGTTCTTAAAATTAGTACTTATCTGACCTCAATAGTCTACGTAGCCCAGAAAAGTCAGAAAAAGCCCAAGGAACATAACAGGCTGAAACAATCTTTGGACAATAATATGCCAGGTAAGTCTCACATATCTTACTTAATCAGGGACAGGACGAGGGAAGGCAGATATTCAGCTGATTAGAACAGCTGTTTCAAACAAGCCATTTTGAGTGATCACAGAATCATTACCACCTGAGATGGAAGAACCCCTGAAAGCACCTTGGAACACATTACGCTCCTTCTGGAAATCCAAATTGCTCCAGCTACCTCCTAATGAAGTCTGGGTTTGTCACTTTTTCTTTCCATTTCACATAAAATTTCAATAGAAAGAGAACTGCTTTAGCATTTACTCTAATTGAGCAGCTACTGATTAGCTTTGCAGTAAAAATGGAGTTGCTGATTATGGGAAAGGACACATGGTACACCAATTATAAGACTGCTACATCTGAACATACTAAGATGCAAGTAACGATGATTACCAGGAGATTAATTGAGGGAAATATGATAGTCTCTAAAAAGTGTACAATGTTTCACTTGCAAAAATATGCCAGTGAAAAATTTGTACTACTCAAGGTAATCCAACAGTGATTTTATATACTTGATTTCTTAAAATAATTTTTTAAAAAGCTTAACGTTTTATAGATGAAAGAAAATATGCATCTATTTTCTAAAATGTATGTCCACAAAATAATGCTGCTATGTCTAAAGAAAATAGTTAATATTTGACCAAATGAATTTTCTGACTGTGTAGATAATACTTATCTCAGGACACCTTGCAAGCTTTATGTTTAAAGATAACCTAGATATATAACAACTCCAGTTATTCAAGAAAATGTCCGTGAAGCTATTGCTTTTATAAGAAAATGAGAAATGAATAAAAGCAAATTGATTCTTTTTTAACAAAAAATTTGAGGAGTTACAAAAAAAATATGCTGAGTACTAAAGATTTTCGTAAAAAGCTTCCAAGCAAGAAAGAAAAATAAGATTTTTTTTTTTTACAATGATGCATAATTACAAGCAGATTTATTTGGGTGTTGCAAGGGTTCCTTTCATCTCCAGGAAAATAGATGATTCCTTTCCCAGATCTTTATTGCCCCTCTTCTCTGCTCTCATGAGACCATACCTGGAGTACTGAATCCAGTTCTGGGGCCCCCAGCACAAGATGGGCATGGAGCTGTTGGAGCAGACTGTCATTTTTATCTTTTTAATAAAATCTTACTCCTAAAGCTAGTTTACTCTGAGACAAGGCAACTTGCTGTAAGTGGTACTCATCTTGCATAAATTAGGTACCTTTCATGAAGCACTCTACCTTAGACTCTCTTTATACTCAAAAGAGAGAATTAAAGTTTCAGGGGATGTGATATACCTGTTCTATTGTAGATAGCTACATTATGCTTTAGAAGGGATTGCTTCTTCCATGGGTTACAAATGGAGCCAAGTTATACCAACTACACCAGTGAAAAACCAACAGTCCTGTGAAAGAAGCAGTTATATTCAGCTATCTTTGTATAAACCCACTAAGAAATCATACTTTGTGAATTATCTTTCACCACATAAAGAAACTGTGGACATTTGGGGATTATTATTAAGTTTCACTTTCCAAACGCAAGCCTGAGATTAGTGGCAAAAAACTTAAAGATCACCAAATAGAAAGGCACGAAAGCACAGACATAAGGGACTGACATACTCAACGGCTGTTGAAAATGTCACTGAAATCAGATTGATCAAGACTTTTTGAAACAACTTAAGTGAGAAATATAAAGAAGAGACACATTTAATCATTCTAAATTACAGAGATGATAGAACAGATGAAGTTAAGGGTGGGAAAAGTTGAAAAAATTATTCTACTCTTGAAGAAACAACCTTCACTGACTGCAAACCAGGAAAAGATTGATGAAAAAATCCAGTGCGAGAAAACCAACAGTGAGGGGATGGCATCAGTGCACTATGCCTGTTATAAGGAAAATCCAGCATATTTCTGAACCTAAGCTGTAAAATCAGCACCTTGAGCACATGGTCCTTATAGTGAGAAAGAACACCTTGGTGTTCAAGCTTTTGCTTTTAAATGTTGGAATATATCCCCTAAATTTTGGAATATGTTTAATAGTTTGTGTCAACACCTCAAGCTTAGTACAAGAAAAAGAAATCCATTTCTAGAAGCCAGAAAATATCATGATTAAAATTACAATTATTAGTAAAAGTAGATATTGAGAGTTTGAAGGAAAATGGGCACTTCCCTCTGAAGACACCGTAGAAGGCAGTGGTCAGTTTGTGTTTCAAACATATTCTTATTCAAAGTAATGCTTATAAATACATTTTAATGCTCACTCTTACCAACGATTTCACTCGGCTCCTTATTATACAGTTTTTTGTTCCAGTAAAGAAGTCCAAGAAAAGGAAAGGAAACCAGAACAACAAGGCAGATTCCAATAAACATATGTCCTGTGAAGGCTGCAAAATCCAATCCCTGGAAATGCAATTGAAAACCCAAATTAAAAATCAGTTACTTTCCTATAACACCTACAGGGAAAAGTATTCAACTGTATACACTTTAGAAATCATCAATAAATAGAAAGCAATAAAGTTCCCTGTACAGTACACACAGCATTTCATCTGTTTCAAGGAAACTAACTACATTAGAGTGTAATTCAGAGAGCTCAAAAATAACATTACAAGTTATTCTGATGTACATTTAGGCTACCTAAAACAGTTGAAAAAAAAATCACTATAATCACTTAAATCACTCTACATTCATTTTCAATCATATTGAATCACAGGAATAGTTAAATTTTAATGGCCAACTTTTTGTCCTAAACAGATAACAATATGTATTTTACAATAACCCTATCAGAACCAGGATTTCACATAAGAAGCCAGATGGTGTTTTTTGTTTAAAAAAAAAAAAAAAAAAAAATCATAGTTTTCAGGCAAGCACAATTAAATAAATTTCAAGCACAAATACAAACACCTGGGACATAAGACTTAAAAACACTGAAAGTACAAAACAGTTATACCTAAATCTGACTGGAAAAAAAATGTTATCTTCTGAGTAACAAAATGACCAGAAAAAAAGCTGGTTGAGGAGCAATGCAGTAAGGTCAGAATATTCCCAACCTACAGTTACCAAAACCTGAAAAATTACATTTGCACCTGACCTACTGTCAATAACCAACCACAAATCTTCCTTAATCTGGCAGGAACATGTTCACATTGTGAGAGAGAACACCTATTTCCAGGCAGAGTATTCTCTGCAGAGATACTCAGGCATGAATCTAATTGCTACTACTGGAAAGAAGAAAAGAAATAGGAACCTGAAGATTACTTAGAAATTCTGGAGTTCAAGCTGGTGACATTCCCATGATATGATAATGGAATTTAAGTTCAATGTCAATTCTATTAACACAGTCACTAAGATTTACAAAGTCACTTGCTTGGAAGTTCTGAATACCAAGAAACAATTTTAAAGCAAAACAATTGTGCTTTGTTATTAAAGTTCTGCAATGCAAAAGCTTCTCAAACAAAAGATACAGCACAAGAAACGTGCTGCTTAAAACCTACAAAACTAATTTCTCTATGGGAAGGAGAATCACATCAATTTCAAAGACAAACAGAAACAATGAGGTTAATAGGAAGGTTTGACTGATAGTTGAAAGGAATTGAAATGTGATAGAGGTCACAAAATCTTAAAAGTCAGAATTAACGCAGTTGATGACACAAATGAGTCTTTAAGAGTGATTTGCAGACACCAACATAAGAGAAAAAAAATGTCAGCCTAATTTTTGACATTGAGTGTTTTTAACTTTAAAAAGAGTATCTGCTCTGAGATTCAGAATTTTGTTGAACTTCATAATATCACCACATTGATTTTTCTTGTATCTGAGGGTTTTGAGAAACAAGAAAAAATTATGCTCTGCTTTGATTGCAAAATAGCCTTCCAATTCAGCTGAAACAAATCATTTTGTGACATGGAAAACATTTATGGGAAGAGTTTACACAGAGATATTGCTCATGATAGCGCAAGGCTGGATCCAATTCTCTTCCATATCTCATTCCCAACTTTCCTCCTCATTTCGTACTTCCAATGATCCTCAAGAGTCTGTGTACAAAAATGAAACCTGATGGTCACTAGCACCTTGTAAAATCTGTACCCTGTACATGAGGAAGAGTGCCACCAAGTATAATCCTTTTTGCTCCTCATGTCAAAAGGGCTCATGGTGGAAACCAGTTTGCTGCACATTCTGATGCTTGGGGCTGGGTGCTTAGCACAGAATCACAGAATGGCCTGGGTTGGAAGGGACTTCAAGGATCATGAATCCCCAACCCCCCTGCCACATGCAGGACCACCAACCTCCACATTTTATACTAGACAAGGCTGCTCAAGGCCCCATCCAATCTGGTCTTGAACACCTCCAGGGACGGGGCATCCACAACCTCTCTGGGCAGCCTGTTCCAGCATCTCACCACTCTCTGGGTAAAGAATTCCCCCCTGACGTCCGACCTAAATCTCCCCTCCCTCAACTTAAAACCATTTCCCCTTGTCCTGCAGCTATCAACCCTCTCAAAGAGTTGATTCCCCTCCTGTTTGTAGGCTCCCTTTAGGTATTGAAAGACTGCAGTGAGGTCACCCCACAGCCTTCTTTTCTCCAGGTGGAACAAGCCCATCTCCCTCAGCCTGTCCTCATAGGGGAGGTGCTCCAGTCCCCTGATCATCTTTGTGGCTCTCCTCTGGACCCTCTCCAACAGCTCCCTGTCTTTCTTGGGGGCTCCAGACCTGGACATGGTACTCCAGATGGGGCCTCACAAGAGCAGAGTAGAGAGGGACAATCACCTCCCTGTCCCTGCTGGCCGCCCCTCTTTTGATGGAGCCCAGGATACCATTTGCCTTCTGAGCCTCAAAGGCACACTGCTGGCTCATGTTTTTTTCATCTATCAAGACCCCCAGGTCCCTCTCCACAGGGCTGCTATCAGGGACCGCTCCTTCCAGTCTGTACAGATGCCTGAGATTCCTCTGGCCCAACTGCAAAACTCTGCACTTTGCTGTGTTGAACCTCATCAGGTTCACCCAGGCCCACCTTTCCAGCCTGTCAAGGTCCCTCTGAATGGCATCCCTTCCTTCTACCATGCACACCGCACCACTCAGCTTGGTGTCATCAGCAAACTTGCTGAGGGTGTGCTCGATACCATCATCAATGTCATTGATAAAGATCTTAAAGAGCACGAGTACATAGACTGTGTTTCCAGTACACAGAATATGTTTTCATGACCAGAGAAAGTAGATTTCACACAATGCCAAATAATTACCAGTTAACTGGCAGAGTCTTGGAGAACTTTTAGAGATCATTTCTATCTTCCAAAATGGAAAATAGAGAATAGGAAAGGGAATGGGATGAAGAAGAAGGAGGTTATCAAAGCCACATTCTTGGAATGGAGTGATGCATTGCTGTGTTATTCTGACAGAGAAACCATAACAACAGAGATCCCTGAGCTCCTTGCTGCCCTGTTACAAAGGATTTATGTTGTACTTCAGACAGAAGGGACATAGAAAAGGATCCCAAGACTGTGGCACACTTCATCAGTGGCTTTTGCTCCCTTGCCCAGTCTCTAGTAAGGACATGCAACATCTACACAGACCAAATATTCATGCTCCATGTGTTTTTTGTACTGCCTGAGTTCTCTGCACTGCTGGGGCTAGGGTTCAGCATTTATAAAAATACTGTAAAGTGCTCCACATTTGCTGCATACAACAAAATGTCATTTTCATAAAGATTTTCTGAACAATAGACTGAAATAGAATTGACATGCACAATAGGCAAGAAATACTTTCTTCTAGGGGATTTCAATCCATCAGATAAATACAATGCATGCCTCAAATGTCCCTTACTTGAGGCTATGCTGATTGTGTTAAATTTCTGCTGTTCTCCAAACGACAATGAAAATCTAAAGATTTCGTTTTAACAAAACAACAACCTAAAGGTTCCACTGCCTACAGACTCAAAGCTGAAATACTGGGCATCTTTCTATGCTTTATGGTTTTAAATACAAAGTCAAATATATCAATTTCGCTCTGGGAGGAAGCGTCATTCTGTTTTCCTTAAACACTGGCTTTCTTTCATCCTGGTCTATTATGGTTGCTTGTCCAAGGACATGGGGGAGGTTTGGGGATTGACTGATTTTGGAGATGTGAAATCAACTTCTAGTAATTCAGACACTGCCAGAACAATAAAGCCATTTCATAGCAAAGAGAAAACAAAAATTATTGCTAGGTGCAGTAATTCAGAGGTCGACAAATGCTGGGCTTCTACTCAGAGTGCCCTTCATTAAATTTTTTAAAGCCAATAAAATAAGGAAGAGTGAAAGTGATTTATTATTTGTACGCTGGATTAAACATCCCTTCCAGCCGAGTGACTGAGATTTATGTTGTCTCAGGAGGAGCTGCTCATGATGTTGCTGAGACAGAAATCACTGATGGTCTAACACAGTTACATAAAGGTATCTGAGATATTGATGAGCACCGCTTTTTGTCCTGCACTGTACTCTTTAATAGTCACTACATGCAGAGATAGGAAAAAAAATCTGAAATCTGCCATAAAGCCATACATTTTATTTCATGTACCTTACTTAGGGTTTCATCTTTCTTGAGAAAAGAAATCAATGAAACACTGACAGAAAGAACAGGCAATTTACAAAATGATTAAAAGTTTTACCAAGCAAACTCAATAAGAGTAGCCTAATAAGCTATGGGAATCCATTTCACAATCTGCTGGAGCCTGAAATACATTAACAGATTCATACATAGGATTTTCTCTCTTCTATTGGTCAGAATTATCTACTTCTATTCATAGATTTTTGGCACCATAATTTGCCTTGAAATACAACCAACTAATATTGCAGCATGCTAAATTTCAGCACAAAGATTAAAAATCTCTTTAATGCAGGACAGATGATCCTGACGGCTGCCCGTTTTTTGGGGAATTCACGTCAAATGGCAACTTTGAGTACAATGCTGAATGTCCAAAATCTTTTGAAAACATCAGATAAACAGCACAGGCTTTATCACACTTCATAACAACACTATAAATAGCCAGAGTCCTGTTAGAGAATATAATCCAGTGGTTAGCATAAGATAAAATTATCCTTGCTCTTATCATTATGACTTTTAGATATATTAAAGCTTGATACACTAGTAGACACCATTTTCCTCTGGAAACCTCTTCACCATTCATTCTCTTAAGATTCTGTAATCACATCCTAAGCTTAGAGCCCACGTAATTTCCAATTTCAAAGCTATAATTGCAGATACTTGGGAAATACCCAAAGACAGAGGACCTTTCTGAAAGCAGTGAATGGTTCGAGCCGATTTGTGCCATGCTATGTACATAAAATGGAGTTCCCAAAGTTTGAAGCACATATCTCTTCAAGATAAAAATATAATTTTTGTTCATAAAGTCCTAAAGAGGAAAAACCAATTGCAATTTTCTGCAGGAAACAGGAATAGACCCTTCAAACAATACTGCATGAAATATTTCCAAAACATCACTAAAATAAACAATTGCATTCAAGAATTTTTACCCCTGAAACACTCCAAAAAAAAAAAAAAAAAAATTACTCAATACAAATATAGTAGGTATTCCATAAATTTTAAATGCAGGCTTGAGTTTGATCCGATATCTCATCCTCACAGCACCTGTTACTAGAATTAATTTCCTAAAAAAAGACAACATCTGCATTTTATCTACTGAATAAAAGGAAGCTTGCTAATGAGGATGGACAAAATCAGGAACTGAGAAATCAGTCCAATAGCAGAGACTGCAGGAATCCAGATGATCCTTCCCTGCCCTCACTCTTGCTTTAGCGCTCTACCAGGCAGATCTCCTCAGCCATAAGCAAAGGGGACAAAAATAGTGAACACAGATGAAATACCACCTCAGAGCCAAGGATATGTCTTTGACCTTACCTCATTTAGATACGGAGATGTAACACATGAGACCATAGAAAAGAAGAACAAGTCTCATGGTTCTGTCTATTTTCTGATGCCTTTTTTTCTGTGGTCCAACTCAGATCTGAAAATACTCCAGAGCTAAAATGCTTGCAAAGTTTTTCTGCTTGTTTCAAATACAGAATTTGGAACTCAGTATTTGTCAAGTTTGCTATAGTATTTGTACATCTGAGTCGTCCTAAAATTATCAATACCACGTTCAAGTAAAATAAAAAATCGTTTCCTTTCAATGTGATGGCTTAATTGCTTCCTGTGTTTGTGGCCCCTGCTAAAGTTTCCATGGAAATGATGAGTTCCTGAGTTTTTTGGAAAATGACCTCTGTGGCAGGTGCTAATTATTTTCTTTTAGAAAAGACAAGTTGAAAAAATTGCACTGATTTTATGTTTAAAAATATAAAAATTAGCAATCAGATCTTCAGTGAAGAATATTACAGTCTCCAAAGTCACAGTTCAACAAAACTAATTGCAGTTACCTTTTAAATATTTTGAGAGTAAACATTTAATTAATTCAACACTATTAACTTTCAAAGACATTTTCCAACCTGGACAGTACTTAAATAATTTGAGTGTATGCAGTTAATTAGAAAATAATATTTTTAACACAACAGAAAGATAACTGACTCAAAACAAAACAAAACGCTTTTACAGTAAAAATCCCTCATTCCTCTTGCACAGATATTTTCATACTAGCCCATATACTAGCATCAAATTCCTTTGAATTTATGTATGGCATTAGTGACAAAGTTATTTGGCGTTTATGAAACCTGTATAAAATAGAAGACACATGCTTGGTGGCTTGGTGTCCCTACAGGATGGAGAGGGCCATATAGGTGGGAGGAGATAGTGGGACCAGCACATTTCAATTGGCAGGTGTCTGGAGTGCTTCTGTCCCACCCAGCACCTGTCACCGTAAACTTCCCTGTGGTACCAGTCACCCACTAAAGTGAAGAAACAATTTTATCCATAAATGGAAGAGGCAAGAGAAGGAAGTTAGAATCTCCCATTGTACATGGGGATAGCACTGGGAGGCAGAAGGTGGGAGACAACTGTGCCCATGCTGCATGGCAGAAGCCCCACTCAGCTCTCCATATCCCAAAGGGCCATGGTTGGAGGATAAAGACATCACCTGCAGCTGGGCTGCATGTGATAGGTCTACAGGAGTAGTGTCACCTCTCATGGTGTGGGGGTGGTGTGCATGGACAGTTATATCTGGTTTTAAAGTCCTAAGAAGGAACTGAGTGATCTCAATATATTTAAATTTTGAGAGAAAACTCATTCTGTACAAAAGGTTTAGATTTTCATCTTCTTTCTTGTATCCATTTCTTATTTTTCGAAACTTTCTGCATTTACAGCCTTCCATCGTTTTGATTCCTTCTTCACTTTGTCACTGACAAGGAAAATCCCCCAAAATAAAGAAAGGAAACCAGTATTCTCAGTCTGTATCAAAAAGTCTATTCTTCATCACAGTTTTGCCCCCAGAAGATCACTCTTCTCTGTCTGATCGTCCTAATAAGAAAGAAATAGTGTGGCAGGACAAATTGTTTGTGTTCTGTTCATATGGCTGTCTGGGGAATAAAAGGTTCATCACAGCATAAATCAGCATCAGAACTTAATTTTAGCAGAAAAGCAGCTTGCAGTACTCACCTGCCTCCTCAGCTCCTGCTTGGAAACAATAATCACATTGGGAGGATCCCCAACAGCTGTGGCAGCCCCCCCAATATTTGTGAAGATTACTTCTGCAATCAGGACATGCCTTGGATCAAGATTTAGTACTTCACAGAGCCTGCAGTGTAAAGAAAATGAAATTAACATCTTACCCTCTGATCAAATTCCCTTAAATCTTAAAATCTATACAATTTACAAAACAAAGTTCTTCCAATGGAAAAACTGTAAGATGTTAACATTAATACATCTGCATGCTCATGTTTGTTGTGTATGACTGAACTTTTAATTTTATAAGCATTTCAGTAATTATAGAACTATCAATGTAAAATATGCGTATATTTTACATTTATAACGCAATAGTCAATGGCAATGAAATTGATGTGCTTAAAAAAGCATTTAATTAGAAGTAATTAATTATCCCAAGAGTTAGGCTGTACAGAAAATTGCATTTCAAATTTAAAACCATATTCACAGTGTTATACACTTTCTCAGCCATGGTCCTCAGGTCACACCAACATATGAATAACCACAAGCTCTGCACTCAATCCTCAGTTGTTGATTGTCATGTGGGGAGCAGAAGCAGAGGACAGGATACCTATCAGCCATGATTCATATATCAGAGACCTGTTTTCAGCCTAGCTTTACCTGGTTAATTCTTCTCCCAATTTTCCCCATTCCCTAAAGCCTGATGGTAAGGTGTGAGGCCAGGGTGATTTGGGAGTGCATGTCCTGTACTCACTCCTGACCACAGTGCAGGAAGGAAAATCCACTCTGCTTTTCAAGGGGCCATTCAAGGGCTTAAATTATTGCCCCCTCCAACTTAATATGGGATATGGAAAAGGCTGGGCAGTGAGCTCTCATCCTAAGGATCTCATTCCTTGTGGCACTGCCAGTCATTTCCCTGAAGGAAGAGTTCAGCTTTATGGCTCTATCTAAGTCTATATTATTAAAACCTATATTTCAAAGAGAAAAGTGTTGCACAGAAGCTTAACTTGATACACTTACCTGTCACCAGGATTATCAATTTAAAAACTGGAAAAAGCACTGTCAGCCAATACAAATGTCAGTACATAAAAAGTCCAGAACAAAATAACTGTACAAAAACTGCATTTATTTCCCCTAATAGTGTAAAATTATGCAGTTGAAGTGTGCTGTACAGTAGAAGTAGCCCAATTGTAACCGTTGTGGCACCATACCACAACCATACTTGTACGCTGATCTTCCTCACTCCTCCTTTTCCAGTGTTTCTAAAGTTAGCTTTCCTTTAGTGTTTGGTTTGTCTTTTTGTTGTTGTTTTTGTTTATGTGTTTGTCCTGTTGTTGTTAGTGGCTTCTTTTTTTTTTTTTTTTTTTTATGAGTCCAGTGGTAACTTGAAGAATTAATCTCTGATGTACTCCAAGAAAGGCCAATCCTGAAGTACAGCACAATCCCAGTATGCAAGCTGAACCAGTCGACTGAACTTTCTCAGCACACTCACCCCAATTATATGATTTCACATGTGAATAACTATAGCCTTTCCCAGTTCCCAGCAACAAAGTATCTTGAAAATAAACAATAGCTGAGAATGTTAGCTATTAATTATCAGCCTACTGCAAAACGCGGAGAGAAACAAGCATCATGTTTTACATCTTATTAGTGACGGTCTAAATCCTTATATGCATAGAATGAGTGGCATTTTCTGCAGGCTTTTATTTCCATGGCAATGGCAACACAGCATGACGGATCAAAGCTTTAGGCTGAAGACAATGGCAGTGAGATAAGATAAGAACAGAAAAACTGATCCCCATCATGAAGTTTCAGAATTATATAATTTCGGAAATAGACAACTATTGGCTTAGAAGAGAGATAAAATTATTTTTGCTTTGGTAATATTTTGCAACTTTGGTGTTACAAATGCATTTGGCATAAAATAGAGTAAATGCTGCAGTAGCTCTGCATGTGAAAAGTAGTTCATAATGCATTGGCATTTGGCTTTCAATTCATTCCCAGTTGCATTTAATACAAAATATCCTGCAACGGAGATAAATAAAACTCAGTGTTTAATAATTACTTACTGTTATAGGTGAAATCATTAATCGGAATAGGGCAAAGTGATCTCTTCAAAATATAACCAGACAAAAAACAAATGAAGCTTTAATTTACCATTTCCCAATCCAGAATAAATTGCACTTGCAATTTTATGTGTTTATTTTTGTGTTTGTTTGTTTGTTTTGTTTTGTTACCGTTTTATACTACCTCATAAAATAGGACCATATCCTAATAGAATTTTATGTACTTTAGTGTGACAGTAACTGCAAGTATTACATCACTTGGGATCATCTTAATCTCCTAGATCTTTCAGAAACTAAACCAGGTTAACTGGACACAGGTTAAATTCATGTTAAGCAGTACTTATAATTACACACTCATATAATGTAATTGCAAATCTGGTGCTATTAATTTACATAATCCTGAAGTAATTAAGTTGCTGTTCCAAATATCTAACCTCAATTCATGAAATTGGTCTGCAACTGTACTAATGTCATAATCACTAGTAGGGAGAAAATTCAATTTCAAAGACTTTTACTTGAAATATTGAAATATTCCAACCTCTACTAGAAGGGCTAAACTTCAGGAAAAAAAAAAAAAAATTAAAAGACATTTAAAAGACAATTAAAAGACATAGTATTTAACCAGTAAAGAACAAGGTAGCTTTAAAAATATTTTCCCTCCTTACAGGATGAAAAAATATCACCTGCAAGGGATTAGTGGTACAACATGCTATTGCAGTTCAGATATGGAGACAAATCAGAGTGATTAGCTGCCAAGGCAGCTGCCAATGGAACAGGCTTCAGATATATAGTCATCACCAACACTAAAGGAAAACAGCAACTCATCACTTTGAAAACATCAGCTCTTTACCCTCCTAAAATAGGCGTATTTGAAGTTTTGATTTCCGTTTAGATGACCAAGAAAAGTCCAAACAAGCATGTTTGCACATACATTTACTACTGATTGCTGGCTGTAAAACACTAAGTCCAAAACCATAACAATAAAGTACCTTATGGTTACTGGAGTAAAGAGCAACATTGTGGTAACGTTGTCCAAAAATGCAGAAAGAATTGCAGCAATAAGGCACAGAAGCGTAATCATGGCCCACACCTTGCCTCTAGAGAATCGATAAGCCTAATAAAAACAAACAAATAGCATCAAAATCAAAAGGCTGGAATGTTCCATCTAACTTTTGAAAAAATGACAGATAAACAACCTCACAACAGTGAAACAACAACAGTGAGCTCAGAGAAGCTCCGTGCACCTCCAGCAGTGCCTTCTCTAATATTAATTAATTTAGCAGTAAGACAATTCTCAGAAGTATGCAAATATCTCCACCAAGCAGAGGAAGAAACAAGCGTGAAGAGACCCCATGCTCCACTGCCAGACACGAAGGGGGTCTGTGGTAGGAGTAGGGCTGAGTTCCCACTTTCTGCCTTTGAGGCTGAGTGGATTAGTATGGTTCAGCCCTCCCACCACCTCCACACAATGGGATACCTTTCCTGTCCTCAGAGAAGCACTGACAGGGCTATACAGCTTGGACACCTATCCACCCACATTTTCTTTAGGTGTTCTTTGCTCAAAGCAGTCTTTTTTATTGCTTTTGTTTTATTTCTTTCCACAGTTCTCAAGAAAATTAAGTTTTGCAGCAGGTGAAGAAGTTCCTCAATATAAGTAATACTTGCTTTACAGCCAATCCATCAGAATTACCCTTTTCATGCATTCTTTGGTTCTACTGCTGTGCAAAGGTCTGTGGTCATTTATCATCTGTGATTGTAAAACTGATTGTTCCCATATTTCCTCTCTCCTGCCAGAGATAAATAAAGATTTTAGCTACAGAGGAACTACAGTCTTGGGGAAGTTAGTGGGATAATTCAGCTCTATATTGTTTATATACTTGTGTACCCTACTGGGGGCCTTTGCCTTTCTCCAGAAAAAAAAAAAAAAGAAAGAAAGAAAAACTGAATTGCCTTAAGGGCTTCCTTTCATTCCTGAGAGATTTTTTCAAAATTACAAGATGACCGCTGTCACTTGCAATATGATAGATGTAAACTGCCCAAAGAAAGTTCCTATTATACCAAGTCATATCACAGAAGATCTTACTAAATACTAACAATTAATTTAATAATAATTAAGAGTACTAAAACAAACCTACCTTTACTGCACAGTAATCAAAGAATCCAGTTTCTGAAAATATGGCCACTAAAACCATCTACCAAAAAATGAAGAAAAAAAAAAAAATAATAGTTTGCAAATACTATTACACAAAATCAATGTGATGTACTTTATGTCCCTAAAAATTGTCTCTCATATTTGACAAAGTTTTGAGAATCTAATCACCATCATATCAGGATATCCAGTACAGCCGTCAGACACCTCAAATATCATCATATAGTGAAATTTTGTTCTCAATATAAACAGTCTCTAAATTAGTCTGGTTTAATTTATTTGTTATGACTAAGTAGGCATCATACATGAAAGACTCAAAGTATCTCCCTTATGTCATCAACCATGGTAAGGCAACAACTGTGAGTTTTCAGCAGTAATGCACTACAAAGTACGGAAGATACCAACTTCTGCACTTTCCAACATTTCTGGGAATTTGCCACTCCATCCAACTTTGCCGCCAATAGATTTTATGGGGGGTTTTTTGCTTTCTTTTTCTGTGGCAGGACAGGAGGGTGGGGAGTATTGTCAGGAAATAAAAAAGGCTCAGATTGTCAACAGATAGCAGCAATTTTGTCTGCATACGCTGTATTTCATGTTAGAGTTAAATCACACTTTTGACCATAAATAGTTCTGGACAAAAGTGATTAAGATAATGTATTATTATAATCTGATCAAATATTTGTCCTCCTTTTCAGGTTTTCTCTTTTTGGTTCCAAACAAAGCACTAAGGCAACAGAAGACTTTTTTTCCAGCTAAGTGTGTTTGGGGAAGGTTTTGAGAAAACAAAATTAGCAAGACAAGTGATAATACTTGGCACTTAAACAGGTCTTTCCTATTATGAACCTCAATTATATTTTTGGCATGTTATCACAATTTTACAGAAGAAAAAAAGAACCTGAATCCAAATTTTCAAAGGTCCTTTCAGAGGTCTGTTCATAATCCTTTTGATAAACACCGTAAGGAATAAATTTTCATCAGAACAAAACCATCTAGATATTGAATGTGAGAATTTCAACATATTTAGAGCAAGAGATACATCTTAATTACCATTCCAAACAGTAGTGCCAGTGTCTCATAATCAATCCACTCTACCACTTTGACCATACTCGGCCTCTGCAATCAAAAAATACAATTACCAGTGAATACCATGGAGCAGCTAACTTGTGATTAGCTATGAAATACAAACTCCATTTAATTAGTGAGTCATTTAAATAAGCCACGAATGAAATTAATAAGCACTCCTTTAAGGCACACCAAAAATCTCTTATTATTTTATTACTTTTTTTACTTCTACTACAACTAATTAAAAGTACTGCAACATCCTAAGTGAGTCATTATCAAAAGTCTACGTTAAGTTCTTGGTTTATTTATCTATTTGTTCCTTACATAGCATTACAGAAATAAACGATAACAGAATTACATCATACAACCCACTTTTCTTTTTCCTTAGAGAACAAAAGCATACAGCTTTAGCTGCGAACAAGCTGGGGGGAGTTTAAAGAAACGCAGCTTGATTGGTATATTAACATTACTGAAAATAACAGTGTTAAAGTCTGAATTAAACTGAAAATACCTGTAATCAGCTCCCTACAAATCAGAACAAAATGTATCAGTTGACTTTTCTCCTCTCCCTGTCCATACCCTAAGCTCTTCTGTTTTCCCTGTGATGTTTTTTCAACCCAATATCTTCCCTACCATCTCACTCTCTTTAAAAAGACTACTGCGTCCATTTGCAACATAACACTCTCTGGAATTTTTTATATCATAGAAAGAAACAAACTGACTACTTCCAGTTCAATAACTTACCTCCCCAATAACAGCTAATGCAGCCAAAGCTGCCAAAGAGCCTAGCATCGCTGCAAGAGTCCTATGAACGATCTGCAAGAAAAGGTAAGAAGCAATCTTTTAACATCTCCTTATTACTGAAAGAATAAAATCTCCTATAGTTGATTCTTTTTCCTTTCATTCTTTCTTTTTTTTTTCCTTTTTTTTTTTTTCCTTATTTTACCCCACTGTCCTCTCAAAAGAGAAAAAAACACCTGAGGAGGGAGTGGCTGATTACTTTGTCTCACTGTGGGATAAAGAAAAGGGATTTGAGCATGACTTTTTTTTTTTTAATTTTCCATCCATTCACCTGAGAAGGAAAGGAATCCATCTTCTCAACTTAAGGATAAAAATACTGGGCAACCCAGTCTGAGCTAGTCTTCCTGCTTCCCCTTCACAGCCCACAGGAAGAAGACATGACCAGGAGGTGATCCACCTCAATCTTTCTAGGTGCTTTCTCATCTCCAAATGAACTACAATGACTTACAAAGAAAATCTCTCAGACCTGAAGCAAATTAATCCTACAGAGACACACTAGATTGAGTTTCCAAGTCTACTTTGTAGTCTGGGGTGCAGACAGATCTCATAAGCTTGTGCACTTGCTTTTTCTCTCATAAATGCATAGCAGTCTTCCTTCATACAGTGGCTTTCTACATTAGCATTTTCTCTACAAAAAGCTTTCAATTCAAGAAGGACATATACTTCATACTTTAAATATATACCTTTTTAACACTTCAACAGTTCATACAACATACAAACTTTTGTCCATGCCTATATATCCAATGAATCAATTGCACTTAAAATTCTCAAGGAGAAAGTATGAAAGCAGACATGCCCTGAAAAAAATTGCTTTTTCTCCTAGTGCTCATTTGTAATTATTTAATCTACCATGTCTGGAAGATCACAGATTGTGTAAAATAAGTCAATTAAAGTTAGAATGTAATTAATAATATTCACACTACAAAAGACTGAATCTAATCAACAGCATTTATTATTAATGTGTCTAAATATTCAGACATAAGCCAGAATTATATCTGAGACAAAAATAAGGCAGTCTAGAAATATTTCTTTTTATGAGAAATATTTTGCTGATAAGAAACAATAGGATGCGAACATCTCAAGGCTCTCCCACCTACTTGGAAAGGAAAGAAAAAAGGAGACATTTGGCTTTGATTTTTTCCTTGAACTTAAATTTTTTACAGTAACGATAAACAACAAAGCAACTTGGCAAGTGAATAGAAAAATAAACAATTTAATTGGCTAATCTTAGGATTCAATTGAAAAAATTGTCCTATCTTCAAAATGCATAGAAGAATAATTTGGTCATAGTAGCAAAGGAGGGTTTCTATGTTCTAATGGTATAATACTACATAGCACAGATTACATCTCCAACAAGCTTCCACAAAAGTGTGTGGTAACTCATGATTATATCTACAGTCTCTAGGTACAGAATGTTGATATGAATATACTTCTACGGCCTTTATGAAACTACAGTATTGAGGGGCATTCAATATACTCAACAACTAATGTCTGGCAACAGCATCTTGCAATTATGCCACACAGATCTCTCTAATGATAGACATGAAGCAGAGGCATTAACCAGGGAAGATCAGCTTCTTATCAAGACAAAGTAAATGGTAAGATACTGGGCAATCCTCTGTTGTTCCTCAGACTAGAGGCTCTCTCCTCATCTAATCAGCACTCTCACTGATTAGCTCCTTCTAATCAGAACTAATCAGTTCTGACAGTTCTCAGAAAAATGTCATGGGTTTTCCAAGATTTGATTGGTCTTAGGTATTTTATATTGTTACTTTTGATTTTTTCACATAAGACCTTTGTCTTTGCATTCTTAATTAACTATACTGGGTTGACTACATTTTCAGTTTCCATGAGCTTGCTGTGGCTGTCCTGTACTTGAAGGGAGCATATAAACAGGAGGGGGATTTACGAGGGTGGAGAGTGATAGAACAAAGGGAATGGTTTGAAAGTGAGACAGGGGAGGTTTAGGTTAGATATTAAGAGGAAGTTTTTCACACAGAGGGTGGTGACACACTGGAAAAAGTTGCCCAAGGAGGCTGTGGATGCCCCATCCCTGGAGGCATTCAAGGCCAGGCTGGATGTGGCTCTGGGCAGCCTGGTCTGGTGGTTGGTGACCCGGCACATAGCAGGGGTGTTAAAACTAGATGATCATTGTGGTCTTTTCAACCCAGGCCATTCTATGATGCTATGATATGATCTTTGGGTAAAACCTGCTTTAATTTCTCTAGAAGGATGGGGGGAAGTACATAAATGGAGTAATCCATCAGTTCCTTTAACCTAGTGATTTTTCAAGGGGCCCATACAAAACATATCCTGAAGAATCAATCAAGACTATTCAGATACGAAGTTGTACTGCAAAAAAATATTGTCAAGCGTGCAACTCTTCATTTCAGCAAACTATCAAGTGGAAATTTCATAGCAAAATTAAAACTGGAAAGCACTGAGACATAATTATTCAAAAGATGAGTTTTGGAGGAGGCTTCAGAAAAAGTGGATGACTCTTTGATTTTCTTTTCACATAAAGCAAACCGTAAACAAACCATTTATTTGTATGTGCATTTTAAAAGCTTACAGAAGGAGAAAATAAGATATACCATTTTTAAGCTACGCCACACTGAACCACAGTTCCATCCAATGCCTATACTATTTTTATCTCTGGAAAATCTCACATTCAGAAGGCATCATGTTAGGCAAAAAATCATTATTGTTCTTTTGGAAAATAGCATGGACCCAATCCAAACCCTCGGGAAGTCTGAAAAGAAGATAAACATCATTTCAGAATGAATGTCAGAATCCATAAGCAAAAGCTCAGGTACAGAATTGAAAGAGCTCAGAAATTAACTGACACAGACGTGTAGCCTCAGGAAAGCTGAGAGATTTGATGGACTTTTGAACACAAAGAAATTTTGAAAGTTTACATGTGAAATCATCCGTATTCATTTGATCCTTCTCATCCTTGAGAAAACATATCTTTACGCTACTTCATAAGCAAAGACAATTAAGCTGAAAGAACCGTGATTCATAAGGATTTCCCCTTTCAAGTTGGAACTGTCTATAACATCACAGATATTGGTTGACCCAAGCATTAGTTTGGATCCCAGTCATTGCCAGAGACACACAAGCTCTGGGTAACTGAGAGGCATAGTTTTGGTTGCTTGGGCTGTAATACATTTAAGCACAAGACTCTGTACAATGTATCCTCATCAAATACATGATGTAATCAATAATTCTTATGTATCTTTCTTTGATACCTAAACATTCCTCCCTATTTCATCTCTCCCTTCCAAAACCCATCCCCATCACTGATAACTTCTTGTCTGGACTACTGTTCAGCTACACTTCATTCCTTTGACAGAAACCACCACCAAAATTCTTTCCATCCTGCAGACGTCATACCAGCACCTCTTTTTCATTCTCTCTCCAGCACGCCTCTTATCCAAATGTCCTTTTCCGTTCCTCCTCATTCTGTCAAAGTCAAATGCCAAATGCCAAAGGAACACCTTACTTTCATCTCACCCATTTCTTCCATCCTGCAAATGGATCCCCACATTGTGATGATTTTAGATCACTCTATGAAATGCATTTCCTATAAAAGCTAATTTCCTGAAAAGGTTTCTTTAAAAAATCAAGTAACAGCCATTGAGAAGGAAAACCAAAATGGGCAAGGAGGATGAAAGTTTGCATGCTAGAGCTCCCCACCTCGTTTTACAATCTCTTCATAGAAAGGAAATCTTCACCATCATCCCTGTCTTTGTCTGCAGAACAGAACACCTAGCATTGCTCAACTGGTGAAACAGCAAAGGATAGCACTTATCTTTTACGAAGTGATAGTTAATTCAATACAAACTGCTACTGAAAGCAAGGCAGCACAGATTTTAATATTTTCAATGCACAAATCAGGCCCAGAGGTCACTGATACAGGATATATCATTTATGTTGAGAGTTGAGAAACAGAATGAAAATTTACACAATTTTATATAAGCAATTAAAACACCCAAAGATGCAAAAATGGAGCCTGTTAAAAGTAGTATCAGCAATGTAGGCACCATGACAGCAATACTTCAGAGTCGTACCATAACATGAAATCATAATAAGGAGAGATCAGAAATAGTTTTATAAGAATTTTATTCTTAATTATCTATAGAAACTTGTCTCTTATCTATAGAAAGCTTGCCTGCTGTGCAATAGTGTGCCAAATGCTGATTTTGTATGATAGTTTCCATACTCTAAATTGAGAATTTAAGTCTAACATAAGAAATCAAAACAATCCAAATCAATTATGCAACAAGTATGCTGTGCTTGAAGTTATTCAAAAATATGCATTTCCACAGCTTTAATGCAAACTGGACTTACACAATCTAGAGCTTTGTCATGTTTAAATCTCTTTATCAATCTGAAATGCTTTTAAAGTGCTTTTTAAAGTTTTGTACAAAGTTCATCAGATTTCTTGGTAGACTACAATAACACCATTATAAAAATGATCCAAAATTCTACCACTTTATCTTGTAAAGTGCTCCAGGAGGCAAACGGAAATTATTTAGGAGACGAGCAAATGGTGACCTGTATGCTATTTCAGAGCATACATTTCCTAGCTGAAATCTAGGGCATGCATATTTCTAAAATGTGCTGCTGAAGATATTTGATAAATCATACATCACA
The DNA here is from genome assembly GCF_023343835.1 of Lagopus muta. NCBI lineage: Eukaryota > Metazoa > Chordata > Aves > Galliformes > Phasianidae > Lagopus > Lagopus muta. The sequence continues at coordinate 129,613,011 of NC_064433.1, read as the reverse complement.
CCCAACATTTTATTTCCACAAGTCTTTCTTTATAAGTGATAAATGGTAGTTGAAAGATGACTGTCAGTGACTTTAATGTAAAGCTTCAAATGCAGCCTCAGTTCGTTTCTTACCCTTCTGTTTTTTTTCTCCACTGAAGCCTATTGCATTAAAATACTTCTTTTCCAGAAAAATTCATTTTCACATGATAGACTGGCAGCACTGCTTCATTTCAACAGGAGGTGGTTATTCACAAACCTTTATTTACATATGAGCTTTATACATTTTCCACCCACCTCCACAGCAGCTGAGACCTTTGCTATAAAACCCACAGCCAAATCCCTCTTAGACTTCACAAAGTCTATAGTTCAACAGTTTATTCTCAGGGGACAGTGACAAAGAGAATGGAAATAAAATTTGCTCTAGGAAATGTTTTTTCTGACTTAATGTTTTATATCATTTCCTTTTTCTGTTTTAGTAGTGTTTTAGTTTTTACCCTGTTAAAAATATCCTCAGCAGAGGAAGAATAATTTTTTTCAAAGAGGAAGAGTTTGTTTTTCCTACATACAGTCAAGACAGTATTAACTGCTACAGTACATATGTTCAGAAATCCTCCGTGAAGATCATTTTACCATTTGCTATCATATACTTCATAAATTTTGGTACTCTGCATTACCTTGGACTAATCCAACAGTTTTAGTAAGATACAGACAAAACTTCAGTCTTTCATGTCATGTGGATTTGATCCACTTATGGTTTGGACAATGAACAACAAAACCTAAAACTGCCATCAAAAACTGAAACCCAAACTGATATTTGAAAAAAAAAAAAAAAAAAAAGTAATTTTGCTAACTAACATAAATATTTTTTCCTTACTCTATCATTTAACATAACTGAAAATCTGTGCTTATGTTAGAGAAAAAACAAAGGTCAAAAAAGCCTCACGATACTTTGAACTCTGCTTCACAGCAGATCCAGATTTCAAAGCTGAATGGCATCAAATGCTCAATTTATGGAATGTGCTCCACTTCTGACAAATTGTACAATCTGGGCAGAATATAAACTGGTAGTCTAGAAACGCAGGCTGTAGTCAGGTATAGGCGAGACTGGAGCAGAAAAAAAGGAAAGTCAGTGGAGCCAGTCATATTTTATTTCCCTCATGCTCACGTACATTAACGAGCCCATCTAACCAGTACCAGTGATAAAGGCAAAGCAGCATACCTCCCCCCAGCTGGTGATGGCAGCTAAAGCCATCCTCACTCTCACCCTACATGAGCTCTGCAGAAGCAGATCTGCTGCTCCTTCAGCCACAAAGCATTCCTCGTTGTGCCTGGGAATCCCTCACAGGGAACCTGACTCAAGAGCTAGTGCAAAATGGACAACAGAAAATTAATTGCCTTAGAATTACTTAGGTAAGTAGTAGCAGGTAAATTCTGCAGGGATTTAATGAACCAGAAGAGTGTTGCTCAACCCAGTTTAGAAAGTATATCTTACACTGATGAAGAATTCAGGGATAGTTCTTGGGGCAAGCACATGGGGAACAGATGTTGAAATACTGTGTACCTCTAAGATTCCAAAGGTACTAAAAGCATTGCAAAAGTCACTAAGAGCAAGGACAGCTATTTATATCTTTGTCTGAAAATTAGGATATTATCTATACGCTGTACCTACACACAGTGAGTAAATCGTAAAATTAGACTTTACACTAGAATTAATTTTTAGAAAATCTTAGTATCAGGCTCATTTTTGTAAGTCAATATATATCAAAAACACATCACTGTACCTAAAAAAAATATAGATTATTCATTTTCAAAAAAATTCAATGGTAATTCAATATGATAGTACTAGCATAAGCATGAAATGTGTGCTTAGGATCACCATATACCATCATACCTATTTCTAAGAGATTCATATAAAATAAATAAATTAGTTAAATTAAAAAAACAGGAGTCTGTCATATCTCGCAGTTATTCCATTAAAGTCATTAGTGAGTGTTTTCCAGCCTTTTCCTGCTGGGAGGGCTCTGATATAAGAAAACTATACCCCTTACAGAAATACCGGTTAGGAAAATTCAGTAATAACTGATAGTCTGAGAGTCTCGCAGACTCAAATGTTGAAAGTGTGTGTTTTTATTTGCTCTGTATTTGGGGATTTTGTCTTGATGTAAAAATGGACAGAGATACACCAAGATGAATGAATCACAGAAACACAGAATTATATTGTTTGGAGGGACCTCTGGACCTGCTGTAATCTGACCTGGTGTAATCAGGTCAGACAAATAAAAAGTAGAACCCTGTGAATAGACAGGACAGTGATCATTTTTATGTTTCAAAGCATATAAATCTTGCAATATCTTACCTACAAAAAATATTTGCTATATGACTAAAGTAGAGATATCAGGTCCTGAGCCAGAAAAGAACGTGGTGGTGCTACCTGGAAGATGATAAACCAGACTGCTACCGCAGGCAGACATAACCAAAACTATTGTATATTGACAGGTTGGCCTGGCAACAAGTTTTCAGTCTTGCAAAACCTTTGCTGTTATGGCATGTTTTCTTGAAAAGAAGATGAAATCATTTGTATTCCCCCAGTTATCACAGCATCCTAAAGTCTAACTACATTAGAATTTCTAATGTAAAGAAATTAAATGAAGAAAGTCACAAAACTTCAAGTCTGCTCCCTACATTCTCCCATGCTATTTTTGTCTTTGCTGAAGGAAAACACCATCTGCAATTCCAGAGCAGTCTCATCCATGATTGTGTGCATTAGAAGTGTATGTCAGTTTTAATACCTTGTTAAAATTTTACAACTTCATGGCCCTCTAAAACTCTGCTGTAGGCGGGGTAGAAGTTGTACAGCAACATTCAATTAAGCTAATTTAATGTTCTATTGCCTGTCTCAAACAGAAAACAAAACAAACAGAAAAAAATCAACATATACAGTCAGTGAAGAAAGGCAAGACGTTTGTGCTTGATAGTCTTTCAAAAATTGAACATATAGTGTTTAAAAATTAGTTTTAAAAGGCAATGCAGAATAGAAAATGGACATTTAGAAATTAGTTTTTACATTTAGCATTGGAAATATGACTCCTATTATTACTGAAAACCATAATATTCTGGGGAAAGTGGAGCCTGGGTGCTAGCACCTTTTAAAGCTAGCAATGCCATCTACTTCCCAGAATAGTGAGCAGCACCATCCAGTGGAAATTTTTTTCTGTGAAGTTCTTAATTAAGGTCAATTTACACACTACAGAAGTACTGCCTAAGAAGCACCACATCTAAGACATTTTTCTTTAAAGGGCACACTTGTATGTACACACACACACACACATATAGAGGAAAGACAGATTTTCACCAAGATAGATCTGAAAAATCAGACAACTGTGGTTGTAAACTCAGATAAATAATACAAAATTGTTCTTAGAGCAAATTGGGATCAAACTGAGGATTTTCCTTGCTAATACAGTATTTTTATTTTAACTTTTTCTATCCTTGCCCTAAAGCACTCTGTGCTTCCTTTACACTTCTTTTTTGCAGTTTTGACAGTCACAGTTCTAACTAGTTTATCTAACTGGTGCTAGCTGTGTCTTATTGGAGCCTTTTTGTTGGTGGCAGTGTCTCTACTCCATCTAAGTGGCAAAAATCACGGCACCTTGGCAGTACCAATCCACTACTGCTTGTAAGAAATGACTTGTAATATGCCTGCACAGCTGCTTTAAAGTCATGGGTATCTCCAAACAAGTCACACTGGACTCAATGATTCTTGTTGTTCCTTCTAACTTAGGATATTCTATGATTCTGCGATCCTCCTATATCAGAGGAAGGAAAGAAATGACTATAATGTTTCACAGTCCATGCTGCTTAATTACTAGCTCAGTCACAAGCTTCTGTTTGCGCCTCACCAACACATAGACAAAATCCAGAGTAAAGTTTGGAAAAAGTTCCATCCAGGAAACAGAAGGGATGGATCTTCCCTACATCTGGATCTACATGTTCAGTCCAGTCCTCTAGCAACTATCTCAGCAGACTTTGCCTCCTACCACAACTCTATAGGCTTCAATGCCTTTGCCCAGTGCATGCTGTCTATTCTATTTCATGAAGGTATCACTTTCTTGAGAAAGGGCTGGCAAGACAGCCCTTATTATCTTGCACATTTTCAGCTGGGGAAAAAAAACAAAAGCAATAGGAGATATTTGAATATAGTTCTCTATTCTACTAGGGTCTCCAAATTATCATGGAATCATAGAATCATAGAATGGTTTGGGTTGGAAGGGACCTCAAGGATCATAAAGATCCAACCCACGGGCAGGGCTGCCAACCTTCCCATTTAATACAAGATCAGGCTGCCCAGGGCCCCACCCAGCCTGGCCTTGAACACCTCCATGGATGGGGCATCCACAACCTCTCTGGGCAGCCTGTTCCACCACCTCATCACTCTCATTGTAAAGAAAGTAGACTTAAAATTACCTGCTGTCGAGGAAAGATGCAGCCAGCATGCTCCTGAGGTATCTAAATTTTTCTTGAAGCTAGATTACTCTACTGGATTTTACATTTTAGGTGTCACCACACTGTATTCAGATTTCGTGGAACAACCAGCATTAATGATCTATGCCTCCATCTAGCGAGTTTGCTCTATGGGTCCTATTGGCTCCATTTCTATCTCATGTAAATATCTATCTTCATGTAAAATGGCATAGATCACCAAGAGAATCAAGAAGTCTTTGCTCTCCGTCATGTTTGTACAGCTGGAGGATGGCTGGCAAACACAAGGACATTGCTTTTTCAGCTCTGCCCCCACCTTGTGCTCTTTTTCTCCTTAACCAGCCCCAGTCATAAAGGCAGATGAGGACAAATTTTGTCTTGTCCTATGAGATACAGCTCAGACTCTTCACTAAAAAATATAGATGGTTTCTTCTTCTAACCTACTCTATTTTTCTGCCAACACCAACAGTGTTTTAATACTTCACAATTTTTACAAACTAACATGACTGGAAATAATAACTGCAGGAATATATTAAGGGATGAGGAGAGCAGTTGTGCTGATTTCCCTTTTTTTTTTTTTTTTTGCAATGTCTTTTCCAGTAAAAGCAATGGATTTTCTTCTGTCCCTTTACTAGCAATTTTTGGTAGGTCATATGTGGAATTGGGAAGACTAATCCACACTCTTCTGTCTATATTTAATCACCAATCAATATGAGAATGGATGGGAAGTGAGAAACCATGCAGAGTAAGCTCATACACAGTTTCTATGACTCTCCTCATCTGAAAAAAAGATCTCCCGTAAGATTAGCCTTTCACAGTCTCTTCATATTGTGTTTCATATCCTAGAGAATATTTCTTCAGTTTTCTTATTCCCTCTCTAAAGCATAATTTCCTATATTCAAATAGCCACCCTATTGGAAATAAGTATATTTATTATTTTTATTATTATTACTTTTTTTTTTAAAAAAAAAAAAAAAAGGACTTTGTGAGCATGGACAGTAGTATTAAAAAAAAAAAAACCTCCTTATTTCATTTGTATAAGTGATTTCTGATATTGGTTCAACCAGCCCACAATGCTGGAAAAATGGTTGCACTAAACTGCATACTAAATTGTGTAGTAATTTTGATGTCTGCAGCTAATTTCTGCTGGTTAGTTGCTATTAAAAATCACTCTATTTTGTATAAAAGTAATTGAGCTTAAGGGATGCTTATTCATAATTTAAACCAGTTAATAATAGAAAGGAAATATGGAAAGAAACTGATATTGTCCATTTCCATAAATTAATAAAATTGTGATTATAAGTCCACTCTTCAAAAAATTAGAAGCTAGACCTTTTAAGGGCAGATTTTGCACTTTCACATATTTGCATTTTAAAAGGTAATATAGACCTGTAAAAATCATTCAAGATGTCAGGTCACTAAAATGCTGTTTGGAATATACCAGCAAGATCTTCCTTAGGGTTAGCTACATAAGGGAATATGAATGATAATTCTTGTGATAAAACAATTTCAGTGGAGGCTCTCAAGTGGAGAATTTCAAATTCCTGAAAGTATCACTTTCATTCCATATACCATGATAGTGATAACTTTTCATTATTTAATAAAGTCACTAAAACATTTTTTAAAGATCATTTCCTTCATACTTTCTGGTTTATTTAAATATCATAAACAGCTAACACTCCATTTTAGCCCTCAACATGAACTATACTATTAATGGAAAATATTGAACAAGAGTATGCAATTAATAATTTACCCAAATTAGTGATCTCTATGCTGTAATAATAAACGGATTCTTCCGCACATATTCCTAATTAATGCAGTTCCAACATAACTACAAATATGCAATTACTAATAACAAATAAGAGCTTTATCGACTCAAGATTTTTTGTCTAAATACTAATATAACATTATAACATTAACAAATATTTTAATATAAGAATAAGCAGATAGATTTCTTTAAAAGGTAATCAGTATATTATCCCACTACCTGTATACTCTACCACGCATAAAAAGGGAGAAGTCAAAGGTATCTCACTGTATTGCATAGGAAAAAATGAGATTTTTAACCATCTCACTTTTACTTGGTTATGCTGTATCAATGGAAAAAAAGCTTCTACATGACTGCTTATCAAATCTGAGCAAATAGAGTGTAAGAAATAATTTATATAAATGTAAAAGGGCTGTGGTGGACAATTAATTTTGATCAAAGAAGGTAATAGAGAGCATATGCTTTTCTGCTTCAAACATTTTTTTTCAGATAAGAAGGCAAAAAGTAAATTTTCTAAGATTTTTAGTTAGAAGTTTTTTTTCTGAAAAATTCTCAATCAAAGAGGTCTACATGTTTTGAGGATCAAAACTAGAAAGAGTCTTTCTTGAAATACATTGTGAACTAATTTAGTACAGCAACATCAACATCAAACTCTGGACATCTGCACTTTACACCAGCTTTCCCCATAGACCTGGGTGAAAGCATGCTTACAGTCCATTTCTTCCTCAGGAACCCTGAAGGGTCAGAGCCAAGATCAAAGCAGGTAAACACGAACCACCTTTTTATCTTTTTATTCTGTTTTGTTGTTGCTGTTTTATTTTAATTTAATGTACCCTTGCTTTAATTTCCTGTGCAGTGTTGGCTTCCAAGAATAAAATGAAATACTGCATTGTTTTCTACAAAGTCTACAAAATGGTATGGATTAGATTATTTCAGAAATACCATGAGAAATATATATTTTTCTTCTTTCTCCTCTGGGAGAAGGGGAGGGCAGCGAAGACTAAAATGCAATGATGTAACTGTTCAATATATGAAGAAAAACCAATTTCAAGTGGATGAATGTCCACTTTCTGAAGGAAAGAATGATTATATGGAAAATAAAAGAAAAATAAAGAAAAAAGAGAACACACAGGTCTTACTAAGAAAATGTAAGTAAGAGATATCCAGAGTTAAAGGCAATATCAAGGAGTAGAGTGGGATGGTGAAGTACAAAAATATTCACATTTCTGGCAAGTATATAAAAGAAACCGTTAGAAACTGGAGAGGCAAAATTAGTATCTTCTTAGCCAGAAATGTGTTTCAAATTTTTATGATTAAACAACATATAAACAGTTTTAAAAGAAGCAACACTAAAAATAAATGCATGAAGAAACCAGGCTCCACAGCGTAACAAGACTTAGTACCGAAAGGATGTGGAACTGTTGGGGTGGGTCTAGAAGAGGCCTCAGAGATAATCAGAAGCCTGGAGCACTTTTCCTGTGAAGAAAGGTTGAGGGAGTTGGGCTTGTTCAGCCTGGAGAAAGCTCCGGAGAGACCTCATTTGGCCCTTACCACAAGGGGGGGACCAACTTCTTATGGTCTGATAGTGATAAGACAAGGGGGAAATTAATGGCTTTAAACTAAAAGAGAGTAGATTTAGGTTAGATGTTAGGAAGAAATTATTTACTCAGAGGGCAGTGAGGTGCTGGCACAGCTGCCCAGAGAAGCTGTGGTGCCCCATCCCTGAAGGTGCTCAAGGCCAGGTTGGATGGGGCCCTGGGCAGCTGAGCTGGTGGGGAGCAGCCCATGGCAGAAGGTTGAAACTAAATTATATATAAGATCTCTTCCAACCTAAGACATTCTATGATTCTATCAGTCTTTCTTCAGAAGACATCGAGACTTTTCTACTGAACAGGGAATGGTACTTGATGTATGTCCTACAGATTTGGTGCTGATAAAGATGAAAACAACTGCTTCAGAGCAGAATTTTCCTATGTCTTTGAACTGGTGTAAGATTGGAGAAAATGACAGTTTACAGTAAATGAAGTTCGTCTTTCAATCACAACATGCTCCTTCATCAGAGTTCTTCCCATCATCTGTGTCTGTGGGAGGCAAAAGCTCTTGCAGCCTGTTCTGCTGTACATTCCCTGGTGACTAACAAAAATGATGGGGACTGTGGAGTTCAGTAATGTGGAAGAATGTGGAGTGTTGAATTCAGGAATGTGATGTGATTTCCTGTATTGGGAAAAGAGCTGTGCAAAAGCAGCTAGATGCAAACCTTCAGATAGCTCCTGTGCATTGTGACAGATAAAATCCCAACTATTTCTTCACAGATACAAGAAAATATGTGAAAATATAGTTCTAAAATGCACTTGGGTGTACACACTGCCTGAAGTTGAACCTATATTGGCAATGACAATTAATAAAACACAGGAAACTGCAATAAAGACAGATAAAAGAAGGAGAGCAACAGCACAGAAAATGAAAATCCATGAGAGATCACTCCTGCAGCAACACCAATTGATTTCTCTAACAGTGATAACAGCTAATGGAATAGAGTGCAATGTGTTGAGAAAGCACAACTTCAGGCACTAAAGTTATAAATAGCAAATATGAGGTAAGCCAGTGTTACATATACTAAAAATATTAACATCCATCTCTTGGAAGAGATCCATGGGGGAACTGAAAAACAGTGAAGTTCTATTTCTATCTCAGTTATTGCTAGCTTATATATTTATAGTTTAAAATTTACTCTAGTTGTAGCATTTGTCATTTCTACAGCTACTCTGGAGAAAGCTAAAACCATGATTCAATAGGTGAATTCCCACATCTTTAATTCAAAATTTACAGGTAAAGATCTATTTCTGTCTTTGAAAGTGATGAAATAATTTTTCTGCCAAGAACAGAAATTTTTCCTTGATCATTTCACGGAAACAATAAAAAAAAAACTAGTGGTTTTAGAGCTTTTTCTTATAAACAACAGGAAAATTAATGTTTTCCTTGGCTTTGCTCTTCAGTTTCAAACCTTCATTTCCTTTGACCCAAGAACTGTTCCAAAGTGGTTTTCTACAATGAAAACATATAACCTCAGGTACTACATATATTTAAAAAACAAGATTTTGCAATTGCTATAGGATTACATAGCTTTTTCAAAACTAAAAGCTGCATTAAAAAGCATTACAATTGTTTTGATGTTGCATTGCATGCTTTCATATATTTATATCAATATCTAGCCCAAGTCCCTCTCTAAATATTAAATCTCCTTTTTCATGTATAAAATGCATAGAAATAAATCACTATTCCTGAATGACCAAATCTAAATGTCTAAAGTATCTGTCATATTGTATGTGCCATTAATATTTGATAAGAAGCTGTTCACCTATCTTTCTTATCATTTTAGCAGGTAACAGGATGAAAAATTTAAGTTACAGAAAAGATATGGTAAGCATGCTAGACATTACTAAATGCCTTATAGACATGATACATGTTTCATACAAGTAGAAATCTGGTGTGATTCAACTTGAGAATTCATCGAGATTGTTAACACTCACATGAACTAATAAAAGGGGGGGAATAAAATGTAGGCTCCTGCACCTGTACTTTATTTCAAGATACTCAGAAAGTAGGTGTTTTCAGTTCAAAGATATCTGTCGGAGCTTGAGTTATTTCTGACATATTTTTCATCCTTGGTGCTGATTTAAAGCATTTTCTTTGAATTTGGTAGCTCAAGACTTTCAAATGAAGTTAAATGTTTAAAGTTCCTGCATCCTTTGACTTCCTCATGTTAATTCAGATTCTAGTTCCTCTTTAAGTGGCACAGTAAAAGCATTTCTAAATGTCACTCATACTAAAAAGTGTGCTCAGTTTAACCTTTTAAAAGCACACCAAATTATTGTTTGAGGTTCCTTAGAAAAAAGAATAACCAAAGTTTTTTTTTCTTAACGTGTTTTTAAGTTAATTGGTTTTTAACCAAGGATTTTCCACACTTCTTATGAACCAAAATTATTTTTACTCTCACAGCCAAATTATAATCCTTTAAAAAGTACTGAAACATAAAGAGACACTAACATAAGAATATGCAAGAACCACTGCATTGTTTGTATAACTTTTGTATAAGCCAGAATTGGCTATAATTCAGAACAATTTCCTCACACGTATCTTATTTATTTCATTAACAACAATAAAGATACAGCACAGATTCAGATACAGATTTTGGAAGTATGTTAAATGCCAAGAACAAAACTCTTCCTCATGTTCCATTTGCAGTGAAGGGCAAAAATAAAATTACAACACAAAACATGACTTACTTCCAGTATGATCAGCACATAGACGCCTACTAAGATGATGGATGCAATTGTTACTTGTGCCTCTATATTTGCATGAAGGTATTGATGTTTCATGGAGAGAGGAACACTTCCAGGTTGCTGCAGGAGAGCTTGAATGTTTAAGAAGATGGTGCCTCTGGGAAAAAGAAGAGAAGTTCTGTTTTCTTCTTGAGTGAAAATGAATATTCGTTTTATAACGAATATCTATAAATACATCTATGTGCTGTTTTGTTTTGTTTTCTTTTTTACAATTGTGAGAGACTTCTCAAATATTTTCACTCTATCCTTACAAATATCTTTGTTTGGAAAATAACCCAACTTTGGAAATTCATTTAAAAAGTAAAGGGGGTACACACTTCCTTGACCTTTTGAAACAGGGAGTGACATTTCTAAAATGCTATCTTATTATTTTACCATCAAGTCTGTGTAAACTACTACTTCAATGGCTCATATCCCAGCCTCTTAGCCAACCTGTTTGGTATCTGAAAGGTTCTGGTTGTGATGATTTGCTGATTTCTTCTTGAACTTAAGGGTAAAGACCAGTTGTATACCACCTGCAAAAGATTCAGATATGGTAATATTATAAACATCAGTTAAAGTGGTAAGTCTCTATTCTGAGGTTTTATACAGAATCACAGAATCACAGAATGGCCTGGGTTGGAAGGGACCTCAAGGATCATGAATCTCCAAGCTCCTGCCACATGCAGGGCCACCAACATCCACATTCAATACTAGACCAGGCTGCCCAGGGCCCCATCCAACCTGGCCTTGAACACCTCCAGGGACGGGGCATCCACAACCTCTCTGGGCAGCCTGTTCCAGCACCTCACCACTCTCTGGGTAAAGAATTTCCCCCTGACGTCCAACCTGAATCTCCCCTCCCTCAAAACCATTTTCCCTCATCCTGCAGCTATCAACCCTCTCAAAGAGTTGATTCCCCTCCGGATTGTAGGCTCCCTTTAGGTATTGAAAGACTGCAGTGAGGTCACCCCACAGCCTTCTTTTCTCCAGGTTGAACAAGCCCAGCTCCCTCAGCCTGTCCTCATAGGGGAGGTGCTCCAGTCCTCTGATCATCTTTGTGGCTCTCGTCTAGACCCTCTCCAACAGCTCCCTGTCTTTCTTGTACTGGGGCTCCATACCTGGGCACAGTGCTCCAGTTGGGGCCTCACAAGAGCAGATTAGAGGGGGTCAATCACCTCCCTGTCCCTGCTGGCCGCCCCTCTTTTGGTGGAGATCAGGATACCATTTGCCTTTTCATTTTATCATTCATACCTCTTCATTCTATCTCCTTTACAGTTTGGAGAACTTATTATGGAGAACACATGCACCAGGCTATATTCATAACAGTTCGTTAGGTATATTAGCAGCCCTCAGTTTGGGGCAAACATCCTCTCATTCTTGGACCATCCTCCAAGACCATCCCTGGAGTGCCAGCTGGAAGTGATATTCTGCAGCAGTGTGGAGGATCCTTGGGGATCACAGCCAACAGCCTGGGTTAACCTCTGCATCACAGGCCTGGGACTTTTGAGAGAGTAACTGACATTGCAGTTTTGTTCAGCACACTGAGGTAGTGGAACTAATCTTTTGATGTAGACTGTGAGATTGGCTGTACATGGGAAAACTGTCGACATTACAGGCTAAGTTGTCACTGGTAGAGACAGGACATTCACCTCATATGGAATGAGAGGCTGCTGTTTATATGCCAATGCTATTTATTAAATGATGAAGCTGTTCTCCATTGTTCAGTGATACACAATGGCACATCATAAAAGATCCTCCTTCACTGAGTTCTCAAGAAGGGAGCAGCACGACATTGTTACAAACAGTGTCAAAGCCTGAAGAGAATTAAAGACAATACAGGTGACGGCGTGTGTGAGAAAATAATTTCAACAAAATGTGAAAATATATTCCAGTGAGTGTGAAAAGGCACTTTGCACTTGTTTCATCTTTCTAAGACAATTCTTGAAATGTTGCCAATTTTTAATGTGTGAACTTTAAAGGGACATACGTTTTACAGATTTGTGATAAGTATTGAAAGCTAGAGGAAATCTCACAATGATAGAGGAAAATGTAACTTTGCTGTTCTAATTATTTTTCTAATGCTGATGTTGACACCAATTTTACCACAGGGAAAAACACAACCAACTCAAACACAGTGATGAAAAACAAAAGATTTAACGCAACTCAGAAAAAGTGAGAGAGAATACAAAGACCATCACCTGCTGCTGGCGTCTCCTCCTTGATCCAGTTTCTTCAGTCTGGCTGACTTGTACTAAAATGTATTCTTGTGTTTGTTCGTCAGCTACATCTGCTGCAAATGGGCCTCCTATGTCTAACTTCAACAGAGCAGAGTCACGAAAGTCTGTCAAATTCATAGCTGTCAATAAACTTGTTAAGGTGTAAGTTTCCAGTAAAAGTGAGTTGAAGATATTCCAATTAAAAAAAAAAAAAAAAAAAAGATGAGTCAGTTTATATTGAAAACATATTACTCACCTAAAATCCTAAAATACATAAGGAACTATGAAAGGAAGAAAACAGATGTTTACCTCTTCACCAAGTAGCACAGTTTTGGCCTGGTTTCCTAAGGAAAAAGAACTTAAAGAATCACAACAAATCCTTCTGTCCTTTCCTTGCAAATCTTGAGATTGGTCTCTGAGAGAGCTTGTGAAGTAAGGCTCTTTAAGTGCTTGTATAGAAGAAAGTCTGCATCATTAACTGGGCCATTTAAACATACCTGAAATTATACTGGGGAAAACACTGTGCAAGCTGTAACCATGTGGAAAATTAAATCAGAATCAATTCTCCATTTGTGGTGTAGCATTTGGGTTTCTGGTCAAAATTTAATTCATAAGTTTTCTAACATCTAGAAATACATAATCAAGCTCCTCTGAGAATGCTAATTGTCTTTTTCTCCTTCAGCTCCTTTTCTATCTTTTCTTTCTTTTTCTTTTGAGCATCTAGCATGAGATGTGGTCAAACAACATTCCTAGACTAATATAATTAAGAAATTAGCCAACCATGAGAGACAAACATATTAGAGGCTTGGCTCAACTAGTCTGAGAACATCTAGGGCTGTTTAAACACAGAATTGCTAGGAATCCACTTTTGGCATGCTTGAGAAAGAATCATCCCTGTGGGCTTGGGGAAAAAGGAAAGCTTAGTGATAGGACAAGGGGAATGGCTTTAAAATAAAACAAGGGACATTTAGATTAGGTATAAAGAGAAAATTCCTCATTCACAGGCGGTGAGGCGCTGGCACAGCTGCCCAGAGAAGCTGTGGTGCCCCATCCCTGGAGGCACTCAAAGCCAAGTTGGATGGGGCCCTGGGCAGCTGAGTTGGTGGGGGGCAGCCCTGCCCATGGCAGGGATTGGGGCTGGGTGGGATTTAAGTTCTGTTCCAAACCAAACCATTCTGTGATTCTATCATCTAGTGGCAGGTGAGGAGCCAGTACTTTGCAAAATAATATAAATGTCTCCCTGTTTAGCTTGGCAAGCCATCAGCATCACCATTGACACACTGTTCATTAAGAATGAACATACATGAACAAACACAAGCATCTATTTGCTTAAAGAAATTTCACAGAAAACCATAAAAATTAACTCCAGAAGTAATGAATCAGGAGACAAACTCCACTTGTGACATGGCATCATAGTTTCTTGGTGTCCTAATACATAATATTACTCTCCACTGGAACTATATGTATATCTCTAACTTGAGACATTAATTTTACCTTCCATAAGCCTGCTGACCTAAAATTATTAACCCAATGATTTGGGACACTTTTTGACTGCTTTTTATCAGAAATGTAGCCAGTAATTTATGTCTCAAAAAGCTTCAGGTGCATACAGTTAAGGAGGCTTCCTTTTAAGAAATACTTTTAAAATATATCTTATAATTACTCAGATGTCACATTCAGAAGCTATTATACAGGATGTTTAAAATTAAATGGGGAAAAATGAAACCTTATTTTCAAGAAGAATGGTTCTTACCTTATTTTCCTCTAAATAGGGGCATACTTAAGAACATTTTTCCATTCTCTTCAAAACATTTATAAAACCATCAGAAAGATTCCTAGCATAAAAACATTCTCCTTTGAGTGCAGGTGGCACTGAACATCATTCTCTGGTCTGCTGAAGTTCCAACAGTTATCTTTCTTCAAACTCTATTTGGCAACTGTCATAATTCCATTGTTACACAGCAGCAGATCGCAGCCTTTATGAAAGGTAGACTCAGACTAAATTAGGAGAAAACTTCAGCTACACCTAGATAAACCAAAAGGTGGGATTTTTACCAGCCATTTTTCTCAGTCTACTCCTCAGCACACTTCTGTTGTGCCTTACCTTGGCTTTATATTTCCCTTAAATTACAAGAATGTGGTCTCTTTTCCTTTTTGACCATTCATATATGACTTCAACTTTTAGAAACTGTCTTTTTATTTCCAATATTCTCTTTAACTCTGCAATTTAATCGTGATACATGTTTCCTTTTTTCTCTTTTCTGAACATTTATGAAACACAGATTTCAGTATGTGCCTTTAAAGCAAGAAATCTCCCTGACAAGATTTAAAGCTGGAGCTGTTATTTTTATTCCACTTTGGCTAAGCTGCCTCATTTTTATGTAGTTCCATTCTTGAAATTATATTACTGTTGTGAATTATCCTGTCAAGGGATTTGGGGTTGCATATGCTTTGTGCACCACTACAGAGTGGCTCTATGTAATTACATCTGGCACCAGACTAGGTCCATCGCTCAGCACTAAACCATGAGCTGTATTTTCTGCTCCTAGAAGGTATTTCAGAACACACAAGAGTGACCTCATATCATTTCACTTTTTTTTAGCTTACACAAACCACAAGATGGAACAGGATACAGTGGCTAAACTTATATTGTTTAATTTATAACAATTTATATTGTTATTTATCTACCAGTTTCTGTTTCCGTGACATGGACATCTGCTTTTGAGTTGTTTGCTTTAATTTGTTTTAAATCATTGAAAAAGGCGAGATGGAATTCATTGTCTCATTTTGCACCATCATATTAGAAGCACCAACTGTCTATGAACTATATAAATAGAGCCTGGAATGACTAACTCAGGTAGAAGGGATGAGTCACACCCTAAGTACTTCATCCATGCTTTACTCTCCATCCAGGCATTTATGCATTATGTACAGAACCATCTGAAAAGCCGTGATTGACAGAGACTCTCTATTCGCACGCTGACTTTATGCCATCTTTAACATCTAGTTATATCATGTACTCTGCTTCCGGTAAAATGTACCTTGAGATTATTACATGTAATGATTTTCTTTCATTGAGCTTCCAACGTGCATATATACTAATGATCCTGATATATGACCAGGCTACTCATGCTGGCTTCTTATGTTTTTCTCATTTTTAAAAGACTTTTTTTTTTCCTCCTGGGCTTTAGAATCTATTTTTATATATTGTTCTTAACCAGGGTTAAGAACATTCTAAGAATGTTCTTAGAATTCTTAGAAATTCTACATCTCTCTGCAATTTTGTCTTGATCATCTCTTCAAAGTATACAAAGCGGAAATTCACGCTCTTCTATAACTCTTGGTTTCCCCATTTGAAGAATTCACTGTAATTCCTCCTCCTCTTTTCCCTTTTTGGAGAGTTTGGTTCCATTTTTCTCTACTTTGGTTCCACCCTTTCTCTCTGTGCTCTATCAGTTTCAGAAGTTTCATTAGTTTTCTCAAATATGCCTTGATATTCTGCTTTTTTGCCTGCCAATGAATACGGTCTAGTCTT
Source organism: Lagopus muta (assembly GCF_023343835.1). Classification (NCBI taxonomy): domain Eukaryota; kingdom Metazoa; phylum Chordata; class Aves; order Galliformes; family Phasianidae; genus Lagopus; species Lagopus muta. The sequence continues at coordinate 129,596,707 of NC_064433.1, read as the reverse complement.
CATCCATCCTCTTAGAAGCTTGAATACTGCCTGCAGACCAAAATGCTTAGTTCATTTCCAGCAACAAATAATTTTTAAATGTCTTCTTCAAGCAAAAAATGACTGAAGATTGTCTGACAGTAGAGGGCTAAAGCAACATCTGAGGAGTTTGTTTGTTTGTTCTGTTGGTGGTGGTGTTTTGTTTTGGTTGTGGTTTTTTTGTTTGTTTGTTTTGTTTTTTCATTCAGTTAGTTACTTTATACTGCCTGGGAGAAGAACCCATTTTTTAAGTTCTTGGAAGCTGAAAAGCTCTCAACACCCCAAGTGCATTCTTTTCCTCATAGTCTTTCTTTCTATAAATATCTCTGTCTCAGGGAGCAGAAAAGGTGATTTTCGGTGTCACCAATGGTCATGGCATGATTACAAGTTCTTCTAGTGACCTTTTCTTGCTCTATGATTAACACATTTGCACCCATCATTCAAACTCATTCTACCTCAGCAAGGAATTTGATAATAAGGTCAGCATATCTTGTTTTCTCTGTCTAATGTCTCCCCTATCAACTTTCATACTTTTTTTTTTTCCAAATAGTTTCACTGAATCCAACTAAAATAAGAAATCTAGCCTATTGTGTAAATTTCAATATTTTATTACTGCTAAGATATATTTTTTGTTTTCTGATTCTGATATTTTAAGCTTGGCTAGGGCATGATGAAATCTCCCAGAGCTACCAAGGAGATAAACCAGTGAAAATGGCCACTAGTTAGTCAATTTGACTCTGTTTTTTTAGGGTTCAGTCGTGACATTAGATGATGTATTTTCCCTAAGTTCTGTCTTGTGGTGATAGTACTCAGAGAGCAAGCGAGTAAGGAACTCTTTACAGCAGGTGCTGTGCAAATATAAATAACTTGCAAAATGTCAGTCCTCACTCCAAAGAATTAAAATGAGGAGATATCAAACATACAAAGGAAGCAATCAGATCAGGACTGACAGGATTTAAAATATATTTTAAAATTGTAGAATTCTTGACCAGACACAGAAAAAAATCAAATTCCACTCCCTAGTTATTATTAGGTTTCAGGACCACAAGAAGTACATTCTGACAAGCAATCTGAAAAAGGAAAACAAAATTGCTGCATCTAGACTGCCCTAACTTTCCCTCATGTATAGCAGTAACTGGCATAAGTACTGTGGCTCTTGAGAGGGAAGCAAACAAGACTTGCTGAAAAACCTGTCAGGGACAGAGATGATGTGAGACCCATTGACCCAGGACTGTACTAGAAGAAGATTTACCTTCTCTTTTAAAAAAACTATATTTCTACCATTGAAATATAGAAATAGCAACAAATGTATCAGGGGCAGGGAAAGAAAAGAAGGTACTCTACTAGGGAGACAGACCCTTCTTTAAATGATAATGAATGAATGGAAAGTTTGATTGTGTAATTCCTCAATAGAGTCCACAAATCCCCATTATTTCTGAATTTCATAAAGCCTAGTTCGATTCCAAAGGTTACTGCAGATTTCTGTTCCAGCTGTCTGTTCCCTGTAGCTTAAGAAACAATTAAAATTTTGCTTAGGTCACAGCAGAAATTTTTTGAAATGAAGGAACAAACAGGATCCATCAAGCATTTCAGAACTTTCTTCAAGACTGAAAACTTCTGTGTTTAATGAATAAGCACAATGAATATTTATTATTCTTTCTGTAATTCACCAGCTAACTGACTGTAGTTACTTGAAAGTTTGAATGGCTTAGGACTTACAGAAAATAAATATGTTCATGTCTTAGGATAGGTACGTGGCAGAACATAGGAAATGCTGTAATATTTCAGACTCCATATCTCTTCTTCTATTTTTATAGCCCACTTTCCAAAGGCGTATCATCCCTTTACTTATTGATGCTTCCCATTTAACATAAGGCCTTTCAGCCAAAGGTCTGAAAATGCTTCACAGATTTACACTAACAAGGGCAATGAATATTGCTCCCTACAGAAAAGCATCCTTTAAGTTTGCCTTATCATAAACTTATTTCTGTCAGGTATTAGAGAGTTGATTGCTAGAATTTAAAAGTAAATAAATCCTAAGTCTTGTCAAAAAGGAACAATATTACCACTACTTTGAAAAAATCATACTAAATCCACTTAATTTGGGTCTTGCACCAATAGGCAAATTAGAGTTTAAAAACATCTTACATACACAGAAAGCTTCTACTAATCACAGGAGGAAAGCTTCAATTTTCAGAAACTACAGCCAGCACAGTTCAGCATTACAGTCTGCTTAGAATCCATGGGGATAGATAAAGCAAAGGGAGATATACGTGAGATACTAAAATGTACACAGAAGTTAGTGGGGAAAAATCAACCAAAGTAAATGCAAGCAATAAACAAAGGTATGGAAACATCAAACAGGAGCTAGAGAAAATGGAAAAGTGCTAAAGACACACTATATTAGAAGCAGCAGCCAGAGACAGAAAGTCACAGCTCCAAACAAGTCTGACACCTTGTGTGCATGAGAGAAAAAAAAAACCACAAATATCTAAGCAACACCAGAATGATGAAGTCTAGTGACTCCATTTGATTTTTTAATTATTTAAATTTCCACCTTTAGTTTATTATTTTTCAGATTTTTCTAGTGTATGCATATGTATTCATAAGAGTGTATATACACAATACACAATTCAAAATACATGAGCTTTTCTGGAAAAGCATAGAAATGAGATGAAGGATTTAAAAAAAAATAAAACAAGTAAATGATACTTAGTAGCTATTAAACACATTTCAACTGCTTTTGACACATGAGCAAGGAGGAAAGAGCATATCATTAGCATAATTTAGTATCACATGAGCTAAGACACTTCCACCCATAGTCTCATACACAACCTCTATGGGCTTGGTGACAAGAGCTATCACAGCACACCTGTCTGCCTACCATGAAATTCTTGTAGACATTCAGACTACCTCTTAACGTCCATTGAGAATACTGCAATCTTCAGCCAGCATAAATCACATCTTCGACACTGCTGTCTAAATGGTTAGCGTTATCCAAGCCTAGCCAAAAGGTTTTTCACCATGTAACAAAGCGACACAAACACATGAGTTTATGTCTGAATGACCAAAGACTAGTAGCAATGGTGAGATGACATTCAGAATTGTTCACACCTTTTCCAAATCTCACTTAGAAACAAATTTCTCTCAATGACCCTTCTGCTTGAATTATTCTGTCACTTTGAAAACGAAACAAGACTTTTCTGGATTGCTTACTCCCAGCTCAGTGAGTAGGAATGCAAGAACAGAATGTCTAGCGTTCAACATATATGACACAAAGAAGCTTCACCTCCAGGTTTGTCAGGTAAAGAAAGAGAATGCTATATTCTGTCTGACAGTTATTTGGCTAAAGCATCTTGACATTACATGTAAAACATGAAATAAAGAAATACTTGATTGTAATCATTATCCCAGTCCGAACAGCACTCCCTGAAACAAGAAAAAAGAATAACCAGTTGCAGAATCAATGCTCACAGAGCAGTAACTGTGGTTCCAGTGCAAAATCTGTGGAAAGAGATCCAGTCCTCAAGTTATGCTATGATAGTTGACTAAAACTTGATCTCAAAGACTTGATGCCAATACACCCTGATTAAGCAAACTGAGCTATTACAGCCCTGGTGCGATGGGAGCTAACTGTTGAGGTTTCATTTGTCCTGCTAATGCTCTCTTGCTCTCTTCCAAAAAGCAGTCACTATAAATTGCCCCCAAGCACTAACCTTTTCTTTCTCATCTACCCTATTAATAACTGTGTAACATTGTGCCATTATTTGCAATAGTGAGAACGCTAACAAATCTGTTTAGAATGGACTCTGCCTCCTTAAAGCTATGGACCTGTCTAATTAAATAGAAAAAATGAATCTTTCAAGAATTAACTCTTACTGCACCTTTTCAAAAGATGATGCTCCCTAGATGCTCATAAAATATATCCATAGTGAATCATCTTCCAATATTAGTAAAAGAAATTGCAGATCAAACTGATAAAATTAGAAATATATTGGAAACAAGAAAGGTTGTTTATTAGCAAAAGTTTTTGATTGCTTACTAACTGAATGTTCATCATGCTCATCCCTCAAAGGCCTTTCAAACACAGGTTTGCATTCACCTGCAATGAATCATGCATCATGATCCTTAAAACATGCTACAGATGATAGAAAGCCACTGGCCTGGGGAGTAGTTGCTGCAGCCATTGGACTGTACTGGTCACAGTCATGGCTATTTTCTAGAAGCTGATCCCACCAGGATTTCAAACTTCAGGTTTCATGCAGAATCTCAATGTAAGAACTGGATGGGAACCACAAAGCACCACATAGAGGCACTATTCATCACAGCCGGCTTGGATGTGATGCACAACTGCAATTTGCATCAAAGAACAATTCTAAGGGCAGCACATGCTCTGAGGAGACTAAATCCACTCTGCGTATAAGAGAGAAAACAGTAGTTCAACCATTTCATTAACAAAGCTTAAGTCTTCTTTGGTGTAGGAAGGATACAGAAGCTTTCCAGAGGCGAGACAGCCAACATCTGCCAGGACACACGTTGATCTGGGTAAATGCCAAACAAAATCTAGGAAAAAAAAATATCTTAAGCTTATATCAGAAACTTAAAGACTTTCAAACAATACATCAAATCTTAAGATTGCTTTCAGTATTTCAGGTAAGTTTCCCCCAAAGCTGAAAAGCAGCCCAGGTACACATGTCAAGGACAAGTAATTTTCCCTCAGTGAACTTACGACCACATTTTCAATATATTTTATCCCAGTGTTTCTACAGACACCATGGTTAGGTGAATTTAAGAGCCAAAAACGATGATGAACGTATATGGTTAGAGAGGTACATTGAAGAGCAAGAGCAGCTCTGGTGGGAAGGGCAGAAGGAAAGAGGACTGAGAACAACAGGACAGGAAAACAAAAAGCTTGCCTGGAGTCTTCAGCAAAAGAAGAGAAGGACAGAATAATTTTCAGAGAAAGACAAGGTCAACAAAGGAAGAAAAAAGTACCATAGAGTAGTAAAAGAGAATGAAGAGTGCGACAAAACAGAAAGATTTTTCAAAGACACTCTGGGTCTATCATCTTCCTAGAAATCACAGCTGTTCCCTTGTCTTTTTTCTAGAGCTTCCTTTCAGTCCTCAGTTTTGGGGAAGACCTGCCTACTCTCAGTTACTGTAAATACTCACTAGTGGGAACTGCTCCCAACTGCCCATTTTCAGCAGCCACACAGGAAGCAGAGTGCCTCAAAAAATGTTTACATTTTAGTATCTTCCACAAGAGAACTGCTGCTCAAAAGGCTGTACATGAGGAGATACACACTTTGCCAAGGGGGAAAACATACCAATACTTCCCAGGCTTTAAGTGGTATCTGAAGAGCCATCCTAAATGCAGGATTGATGACATAAAAATTCCAACACTCTCCTAAAACTAAATTCTCTGCCACATTGTCCAGGGTAGAGGGCAGTGCACTGAGCAGTTGTCTAATTAGGCATAAGGACCAGAACACTATTTCTAGCTTTTACCATCTTGTTCCCATCCATGAGACATTATTTTATCACCTAAAACCAAATATCATTTTTCAACTAATTGTAAGAAATGTAATAGGAGAAAGAGGAAAAGGTAGCAAATTCAATACTTACAGAGCAGACTACCACAAAGATAAAAAGGACTGAAATTTTCAGGAATTTTAGACAGCATCTGAAATGTAAGAAACATGTATTTAGTACACAGTTATTTTAAAACAAACCTTCTCTATATTTTTAATAGTTCTGCCATTTCAGATATTGAGAACTTAAGAATAATAACATACCATGTCAGACCATGGACAACATCACGCTACACATGGGAAGCCTTCTTGACTATAAGGACTCTGTCCTCACTTCACTGCTAGCCTTCTCTCATTGAATGAGAGGGAGGTTATGCCCCTTAGAAAAGCTGAACGAAGGCTACAGAATGAGCTAGTGTTGAGACTTGGAGCAATCTCCCTTGGGTGGCTCCCAACAGATCCTTCGCCACTCTTTGACCTCTTCCTGGGCTTCAAAGGAGCACAGCCCTTTGCAGGAAGGTAGAACACAGGAAGATGGCACAACTGAGTGGAAAGTTCGAACTGCTGCATAGAGGGGTACTTTCATGAATAAACTGCTTAAACCAGTCTTCTAGTAGGCATCCTGACATTCACTTTGAAGACAAGAACAGTCTTTAAGGATATCCTGGTCTTAAATATTGTCTCTTCAAATCAAGTATACTGTGTGAGCAACTCTAGAATGTTCTAGCAAATCTAGATTTTTTTTTTCCATAGTACACGTGCCAGGAAACGGCCAGTTCTGGAGATACAATGCCATCAAATCTTCCAAAATGTCAGAGCTTACTGTTGAGTGGCCTAAACAAGAACAATTCTAAACTGAAATATTGAAACTTTATGTTTTCTAGTAAGAAATCTTAAGATTTATCATTTTTTAATCACCACATTGGTTTTTTTTTTAATCTTACCATAAAAGGCAATTCTTTAATTATTTTCTTGTTGCCCATCAAAATGTTGCACAGATGTCTTAATTTACAGAACTCTTTTTGCTTATTTGCCCTTATCTCACCTCTTCACTAATTGAAGACATTGATGTTCTTACCCCATTTTTTCCAAAAGTAAACATTCAAACATTGCTTTTCTGAGAGAATGACAAATGCAAGGTTTGATTTAAGCCTGATGACAAGCAAGAAGAAAAATATTTCACGTTACTGGGATAATTAGTTGAGAAAGAAGCAGTGCAATAAATAACTCAATTGACAGATGCTTTAGAACAAAATATTAAAGTGAAGTAATCTGAAGACAGTCAGAAATAACTTTTAGTCACAGTGGAAGTAAGTCCCTAAATCAAGTTCACTGAGAAAAAACAACATCCCTTCCTCACTAGACTTCTCCAAAAAAAAAAAAAACCGCAGAAAAAGATACAGTATCTGATGAAAAGACCATGCCACAGTCAAACTGCAACAGAGGGGCTACAACACCCTAGGAGATGCAAGTGGTAGCAATTATATGCAAACTTTGCACTGGGATAAACATCTATGGAAGGTTGGGGATGCTAAAAAGTCAGCGAGGTAGCTTCCAGAAGCACCAGTTAGTCCTTCTCTACTGGAAATCAAGTTGAGGTGGGAGAGAGGATAATAAAGTTTTAAAAAAGAGGAATGACAACAAAAGCCATTATCAGCACCCCACAGCTGATAACTTCTTTCATTACTGTATGATTTATGGAAAACATTGCCATCTTAGTCATGCATCATCTATCCTATCTATCTACTCTCCCTATCTTCACATCACAGTTGTTTCAGTATTTTTGAGGGATTGTTATGTTATTAATTACTAAAGCCCAGTCCACATTGGTTTAGTTTTAATGTGTTCAACGTTTTCTGTTTGCACTTCCAAATTATCATTTCAAATAATAATAATTCAAATTGCTATTGAAAAAAGAAACAGCAGTAACTCATTTTTAACATAAAGGAGAAAACAAGAAGCATTAATTAAAACTTATAAATTCATAACCATTTGTCTGTGAATAACAGAAACTCATCTCAAGGAGTTGACAAGATGTGATAAAAAACAGCTTTTGGAAGTGGTTATTTTATTAAACATAGAATTTAGAAGCCTCTTTTCCTCCCTTCTGTTTGTTTTCATGGCATTTTGTATTAAGGAAGCAGCACTTTTAACATCTTATATTTGAGAAGTGATGAGTCTTTGACTCGTCTGTGTTTTCCAATCTGTCTCTTTCTGCTGCACTAATCTGGCACAGCGATGCAAGTACAAACTCTGTGCCAAACTCTCTACTGATATATGCCTCCAGCACAATCCTACCTGACTTTAGTTGAAAATGCATGAAATATAAATCTATGAAGGACTTCACTCCTTGTTTTAAACCAAACGAATTTTAGTCTGATCTGCACATTAGGCAGTTTAGCTCCATTTATTATCTCTGTGGAGTTATGCTGATTTGCAACATCTAAGGAGCTGGCCCCAGATGTACAACCAGCACTATAGCAATGAAAACATTTCACAGAAAGTTCTGCCAGAGAAATACACTACCCCCATAAACGTATACTATACTGGAAACAATTGATTCTACTCTCCTGCTCAATGCTTTTGTTCCATCAAATACAAGGAAAGCTACAGAGAGCATGAAGAAAGACGTCTGCCAAACTTCTTCACATCTGCTCATATTGCACTAATTGCAGCCATTGAAATTCTCCTGCTCCATTTGTTCAGCAGCGTACAGGAGCGTGGCAATCCACACAATACCATATGCACAATGAAAGAAGGAAGACAATTGTGAAATGATGAGCTAAGACAACATACAGACTGCGAAAAGTCATAGACTTCTTGTCAGAAAAGGCTCCATGGATCAACATGTAGATAGGGGCATGAAGTGCTCGGGCTCCATGCAAACTGCAGAGTTATTAGCAATTCAAACCAGAACAAGAAGAAATGTTGAAAATCTAGAAGTGGCAGAGAGAGTTTGTACCTGAGACTAAAGGCTTTGCTAGCTATTATCCAGGTGAAAATATCCTGAGAACATTTGAATTTAAGCTCTTATTATATTGATATTTTTCAGAACATTAAAATATTTCAACTTCATCCCTGCCTAAATGAGGTGAAAGACTACTTTGAGATAAAGAGTGAAATATATTAATGTACTTAAAGACAAAAAAGTTCTTGGTTATATTTTGCATTGCATATTCATGAAAAGCTACTATGATGATTCCAGAAACACTGTTAGGTAAGTAGAAGACTGCTCATCTATCTTTCTATAAAAAGAGAGATATACATTTCAATTAAAGATAAATATTTCTTCAAAAAAACTGAAAAGTGAAAAACAAAACTGTGAAAAAGCCAAGAGGCTTTCAAAATATTGAAAGCAATAGAAACATTATTTAAATTCAGATTTAAAATAGATATCTTGATTAATGCTTCTAAGAGCAAAGAGCTATTGATCATTGGATAGATGCTGTAATCAGTTTCATCAGGATTTATTTATAAGCTATCAATGGTAAAATATACCCTAAATATGGAGTGTTATATTATTCATTTGCAGAAAATATATCATTTTCTAGCTATCTATACTCTGAAACTGCTGAAACTTTAAAAAGTAAATAAAATAATGTTTGAATTCAGACCTCATCTTTGATAAATTGAACTTGACATGAAGGTTATCCAAGATTTCATATTTCTCAGAAGAAGCAGATCTAGACAAACTGGTCATTTCACTTCCCAGATGAAATCTCTGTTCAAATTCGGCAGAGCTGTTGTCCCATGAATCATCATCTGTGGTAAAATCTGGGTTATGAAGACCCATGCATGGCAACCTGTCACATATTTTCAGTAAAGAGAAAATAAAACAGTAGTTTATTTCAACAGATATGAGATGCAACTGATCTTACATATGCTTAGCTTCTCTGTAATAGATTTTAATGGAAAAAAATCATATAAAGATATTTATTCAGTAGAGACTGAGCTCCTCTTGATGGCACAACTAGATAGACAGAGAAGCAAAAGCCTTATGATGTTTAGGTGCACCTGAAAGAACGAGCATTTTGAAGCACCAGACATACATGCCTCTGAATTTGATGTGTAATCCACAAGAATAAGAATCCATCTTATAGCTCTACTGTGTCTTGAAATGCACCTAATGCAACACAATACGAAGAAAATGAGAGCAACCTGCAGTTGCTTATCCCAAGGTATCTCTAATCAACCTGACCTGCGACCTTACATCATTCCCTATCTCATTTATAGCCCCTTCTTTCCACTCAAACTACTTCAGAGTAATTCTCTGCTCACAACTTCTGACATCCACTTTATTTCCCATTAGGTTTGATGTCAGAATATAAGAAAGAACCATGCACAGTTAAATAGAAGAGAGCTTAGAAAAAATGTATTTTGAGTAAAATGAAAGTAACTCACCCATTTTCCTCTGAGGAAACCTTCAGCAGTGGTGTCTTCTCTGTAAAGCAAGTGGTTCTTGACCTTGAGCTGAACAATTTGGAAAAATTGAAGTGGTATCTTTGGAGAGGGGAAAAAAAGAACTGTAAGTCTGTAGTACAATGATTCACTATGGTTCTACAGAATAATTTGCTACACACACATCTAACTAGTTCAATGTTATGTAGGAATGGTTTTCTCTTAGCTTGAGGTTTTCACAAAGTTTGAACTAGTCATAGTAGCTACTCCCTTGTAGTCATGGTTGACTGCATGAGTGAAATTTACCTTATCCTAGAAGTGATGTCAAAAACAGTCATTGAAATTCTCTCCAAATGCCAGATGAGCAATAGATAAATAATTCACATTTAGATGTTTACATTTTACAAACCTAACTTCATAATGGAAGATTAAAACTAAAATATATTCCAACCCAATCCATTCTATGATTCTATATAACTTTGTGCATGCATGCTACATAAAAACATAAAATAAAGGATAATTTCTGCCATTTGGAACACAGACCAGAGAAACATACAATCTCTCCAGCAACCATGTCACCCCCTACATTAGGGAAGAAAGCTTTATCTGGTGCACAGTTGTTTCCAAAAGACTCTGTCCAGTCTTTATCCTGGTGCTGCAGTAATTAAGTAAGATACGGAGATTAAGCTATATCTGGCCATATTGCAGCTTAACATATTTAGTAAGTCTTTTACTAATATATAAATCCAAAAGCTTAAGAAACAGTTGAAGAGAACCAAGAATGACAAAGGGGGTTTAATTTTGGGGCAGGCTTCTGAGAGAGATGAAATAATTGAGACATTTAGAGCAGTTTCCAAGACCTGGCTTTTCCAGGGGCATTTCCTATTAAAATAAACATTATTTAGATGAACATAAATTCATCCAATTCATAATTGCAGGCCCTCACCACCAGAAAGTCCCAAAGAAATTTTCTAGACATGCAGCGAATATACAGATCTCATTACTTCTGGAGAGGCCTAGATGCAATGGTCACAAGAGCTGCGAGGAAACACAAAATGACTTTTGCTATTGCTGGACTGTGATCAGTCCAGAATAGGGCCACAGAAATTATCAGGGAACTGAAGTATCTCTCTTATGAGAAATGGCTAAGAGAGTTGGGGCTGTTCAGCTGGAGGAGAGGAATCTCAGGAGAGATCTCATCAATGTCTATAAATACCTGAAGAAAGGTGCAAAGAGGCAAGCACTTCTATGTGGCACCCAGGGCCAGTACAAGAGGCACTGGGCAAACACTGGGACACAGGAGGATGCCTCTGAATACCAGAAGCATCCTGTGCTGTGTGGGTTACAGAGCAGTGGCACAGGCTGCCCAGAGGATGTGGGGTCTCCTCCTTGGGGATCTCCAGCAGCCGCCTGGACATGGCACTGGGCACCCTGCTCTGGGTGGCCCTGCTGGAACAGAGACTGGCCAAATGGACACAGAGGGCCCTGCCAGGTTCAGCCATTCTGTGATCCTATCAACCTCCCATTAATGAATCATCTTGCTTGTTTAATTGTGCTACCAGTTCAGAAGTCATGCTAGGTGTGGAGAAGATGCATGTGGTTATTTCAGCCAGGAGTGTCCACAGCCCTCATACAAGCTCTGCTTTAGGTATTGTGTTTGCAGTCTCAATGAAAGAGAACATAGTGTTAGAGAGAGACTGAACTATCCAATGCCTCAGGTGAAATGCAAAACAGATTAGAATTCAGGTGCTACATTGCGCTGACAGTTCATCTGTGAAGAGATGATTGCATGCTCCAAAGTTATTGAAGTGCTTCCTTTTATAAGTAGGAGAGCATAATTCACACAAAATGCCTAAGTGGACAAACTGATACTTTAAAGCAAGTGCTATTCTAGTCTTATCATAGCCTTAGATGTGAAAGATTACTTAGAGCTTTCACAGAATGAAATCCATAAAGATAGTAGAAATACTATTATGACTTCAAGCATGTGTTCACTGAGTACTGCCTGTATGTTTCTGTTTAATCCTGGCAATCCGCTACCTTTGAAATCTGCATTCAAAGGTGGCACAGTTAATAAAAATTCTGATGATGGTCCTTGAACTTGCACACTTGGAAATTTAACTGATGCAAAGACTGATTGACTGATTCTGCTGCTAACACACACAAAATAATAATGGTTCCAAAAAAAGTATAAATTATATACTGCTCTAATCTAACCTTGCGTTATTCACGTCATTAAACATTACAAGCTTGTTTTTCTTCCTTTCCTCCTGGAATGTGTGCAAAATCTAAGAGCAGTAACCAGAAAACTTTCCATAAATGTTTCCATTTTCTGCTTCATTGCTGGAAGGTGATACCAACACTGCCTTATCTATGTGTATATGTATAAACATAGGCATACACAAGACAATCCTTATCCTCAAGAAACAGTGAGGGCAAAGGACAGTATTCTGCCACCACAAACCCACTATATCCACTGCAGTGTTGAGGTATGTTAGGGGTGCAGAGTAGAGACTCCTCACACACAAATTCTCACATGGATGAAAAGGAAAGCAGAAGGTGAAACAGCAGATCATGCTGTCTCTGTGTACACAGTTGCTTGGTAGTCACATATGAGTTTGGAAAAAAAAATTTTGAAACTGCTTTTAACCCAGTAGGTTTCCACTACTGAGATGAAGTGCTGATAGCAGAATGGCTGAAGTAGCTATGAGACTCTGGTAAATTCAGAATTGGCAGTTTGTTCAGACAAACTTGAGTGAACTTGAAACTTTCAGTTTCAAGACACAAGAGCTGATATATTCTGCTCCTTGCCTGAGAGTGCATGGAAAGTATTCATTGCTACCATGAATGAGCGACCACCAGTCAAACAGTGCTGAAGGGCAAAACAACTACAACAGTGGCAACCAGGAGACAACCAAGGCTTGGTGGAAGATAGTTGAAACAATTTAATCTGAAGTGAATCTTAGAATCATTAAGGTTGGAAAAGACCTCCAAGATTATCTAGGCCAACTGTCCACGCACCATCAATATTGCCCACTAAACCATATCCTTAATACTACATCTACCCTTTCCTTAAACATCTCCAGGGACGGTGATGCCACCTCCCTGGACAGCCTGTTCCAATACATCACCACTCTTTCTGAAAATAAATTCTTCCTAATACACAATCCAAAAAATTCATAAACATAGTTAAAAACATCACCTTCTTTCTTCTGCATATCTGTTATTCTCACTGGCTAGTGTGTCCCTTGCAATTAATTCTCAAATGGGACTATAGGTCTTCACAGGCTGACGAGAATGGCCAATACAGTAAAACTTGAAAGGTTCTTCAGAAAAAGAGAAAACCATTAGTACAGGACAACATCAATTTGCAGAAAGTAAAAACGCATGGGCAAGAATAAGCAGCAGGAAATAGCCAGGCTTCACAAAGCAAAAACAATTAGAGGAAAAGGAGGAGAGCTTCAAGATCCCCATGATTTGATTACTCTAATTAGAGTATGAGAGTAATATAAATAATAAAGCTAATTAGTTATAAACGACTCTTGAAGGCTGAAAGCTCTAGGAAGAAAAGTTGGAAAAAACATCATGAAAGAGTAGCACAGACTACAATAGTGACAGTCATCCCTGAATGGAAAGCCTAATGTGAGCACCCCTGTGTATCTCCCACACTTTCACGAAGACACTGAGGCAGGATTTGGTCATCAGCTTCAGATCTTTTGCAAGCAAAACCTAGGAATGCCCAGAGACCCTTTACTATTACAGAAGCAAGTCTGCAGTGCCTAAAAAGCTATTAGCATCATTCTCAGGACTCCTCAGTCCTGCAAGCAGCTTTCAGTCATGACACTGTGTAAATGAGGAAAAGAAATCAGAGTGATGTATTTCTCAGCTGTGCTCAGTCTATACTGACCAAAACAGCTGGAAACTTTGTTCATGCTTACTTACTAGTACAATCTATCTCTACCAATCAATTCAGCAACTTTACCAAGACACTAATTACTAAGTCACCTGGCTAGCACAACATTACAGATTGGTCTGCTTCTAGGATTAAAAGACTGGTCTGAATTTATACTACTGTGATGAGATAGTAAACAGGATACTAATTTTAATCTCACAATTCAGGGTCAGCAGTCATTAATATTTTAAACATCACATGAAAAGGTGTGAAATAATTGAATTTTTCATGTGTTTTTATATGCATATACAGATAGACCTTCACATAAAAAAATAAACATTTATAGCATACTTTCCTTCCAATAGGGTGGGAAAAAAAACTGAAAAAGATAATTCTACAGAAACACTTTCATTCTTCTGAGTCACCATTCCATAAAATTAGAAAGCATTCAACCAACCAAAGTCTTGGAAAATGTATTTGATAAGGATTCTTTCAAAGACTCATAAAGCACCACTTGTACAGAAAGAAACAGGTAGAACTGATAGAAAAACAAGTAGTCCTGCTCACCCCCTCCCCCCCATAGTCACAGGGGTGGTCACATTCCTTGTCACGTTTTTTCAGCTGGGCATGGTTTTTCTTTTTTTAATTAAATCTTTCAAACAGAAGATTGTTCTTAACCACTTAGCTACTGCTGTGACAGCCTTGTATGCAGATTTTGGCTCTCTACACAGGAACGTGAGTTTCTTCTGCGTTTTCTGAACTTCTTTCTTGCAAAGTCATACCACTGCTAATCCTTCAAGCAATTACAATTGTTTCTGTCTCCATAGTAACCCAGAAGAGAAATTAGCATCACAGGAGGGCTGTCCATAACGCAGAAGATAGAGCAGTTTCCTCCAAATCATGAAAGTGTCCGTAGATGAAGCTACAGCTGTCTGACAGCAGCTGGAGAAGGATCCCATTTATACATTACAAAACATACGGATCTGAATACAAACCAAGTGCATTGCAGAAGCCCCCACAATCTGAAGATATGCCACTGCTCACAGGCATGAGCAAAGCTCACACTTTTTGGTGGTAATTTGTACTTCATTACAGCTTCTCATTAGAGATGTGACCAATCTCCTACACTCATTCGGGAAGTTAAGGGAGAAGCAGGTTCCCCCAACCTCCAGGACATGCAGAAAGACACAAGGAGAGCAGAAGAGGAAATGAAGGGAAGTGAGACTCTCCAACTGTACCCACTGATGGGATGACAACTCTTCAGACATTATGCAGAATCAGTGGCATATAAACGCTATAACAACCAGCTACCATGTTTCATTAACTGCAGATTATTGCTTCCAGTGTCTACAATGGACTCTGGATGAAGTCCACACAGAGAATTCCATTCCTGCCCTTGAACATCAGACCTGACCTAGACTATATGGACACTGACTTTTCAGGTTTTTCCTAACATGATTATGCATGCCCTTCTGAATGAAAGAAAAAAAGAAGAGTTTGTATTAGGAACTATTGTTCAGCAATAAGCAACTTTTTAATCCCAAGTACTCCAAAAGAAGCAAGCATCCTACAGGAATCTTAGGGAAAAAAAAGATCACGCTCATCCTAGTTAGCTGGCAAAGACTTAAAATACTTGGTAGGTTTTGCTGGAGCCTGTTATTTAGCCTCATATTGAAAAGATTAATCATGCCAACACAGTGCATTAAGTTTTCACTCTCTATAATAAAAAGCATACATTTTAAACAATGGAAAATATGATGCCTCATCTGCCATATGCTAAGTTGTGCATGCAAGCGTTGGCAAAGGAGTTATTTCTATGACAACAGCAAGCAAAAATTCTCACTTAATAATTCTACAGAAAGGATTAGGTCAGAATTGAGGAACTGCACATGGAAGCATTGCCCATTGGACATCAAGAGTTTGGAATGTAAGTTATTGAAGTATTAATTATATAAAACATTAGAAGAAGAATTACATCAGGAAAAAAAAGAAGTGTTAGCATACTTCCCTGAATTAGTAGTCACTAAAAGCTTTGTAAGTGTGAAACTCCCTCTTAAACCAAAGTTCAGGTGTACTATGAAGCCAAGAGATTATAACAAAGCTAAGCTAAGTTTCCTACAGGAGGAGACCTAAATATGAGAGACAATTAGTCATGTAGGAGGTTAGTAACAACTGTAAGACATCAATTTATCATTTCCGCATTGTTATAGGCTAAAGACTAATTTGAGAAACACTGTCTTCTCTGATTGGAGAACATTTATCCTCACACCAAGTCATATGTACTGAACTAATTACTTTTATTATAAGTGTAAACAAGCATATCACGGAAATAAATAGAAAGACTCCTTTTTTTAATGGAAAAGAAGAACAAAACTGAAAAACAAAAAAGAAAAATACACAAAAGCAACCCCATAGCAGCATTTGACCACATATTTAAATTAAAACATATTCTTCCAAAAGATTTGGTAGTTGTTAATACCAAATGAAATCCACTTTATTTCACAATATTTATGTGGTACAAACTGTGCAGACCAAAACCATAGCATTCAGCTTCTAAACATTAAGTGTAAACTAAACAGCTGTATGCAAACATCCATCAACATCATTATATGCACACATAATATATACGCCCACACGTAGACACAGCCCTCCATCGTGGTTTGTCCTCAGTAGCAGTACATCATGGGGGAACTGTTATGAGTACTCATCACAAATGAGGTATGGTCAACTGAGATTCTAATTGTCAAGGGAAGGATCAAAGACTTCACAGCTCACTCCTCTAAACAGGTTCCAGACATCTTCTGATGACTGTTTTATGTAGCTTCAACTAAATCAACAAATAACCTCTCAACCTTTTAAAAGCATGCACCATTAAGATGTCATAGAAATTTAGCAATGAAAGCATTACTTAATGCAGACTCATTTTCTCTTTGAATTTCCTAATTTTCTATAAAACAGGACTGTACAGGATTCCCCAGGGGACTGTGGTAGTGGCACTAACTGACAGAATGCAAGGGGCCGACAGGTCTCACACTGAGAAGAAACTGCCATGCCAAGTCCCCAGGCAAATAAACAACACACTTAAAAAACATGTAGTGAAATGTATGCTGAGCTAGACCCAGATATAAGTGGATCCCCTGTAGAGGGCATAAGCAGTGCACTGACTTCATACTCTTCTGCTGGATCGTGGGAGGTGGACGTGTCCCACAGTGACGGAGGTGGCTTCTCCTTTATTTGTTCAGTATTCAGCTATTTGAAGAATTAAGGCAATTTAAGTTCAGAAATAGCTTGGAAAACAGAATGTTTCCTGTGTTTCTTTTATTTCTTTTTTTTTTTTTTTTAATCAAATCAGCCTTTGTAGAGTTATTGTACTTCCCTGTAAAATGAAATTTTCACATACCTCCAGGACTTGTGAGTTCCTTTTCCTCAAGAATCTTTGCTGCCTCTGCCAGGGGAAATCTCCATCGACTTCAGGAGAGATTGACTGGGACCCCACTGCAGTGACTAAAGCTATAAGAAAATACTTAATCCTGAAGCTGCTCTGAAGCTCCTCTGACTCTACCTAAGAGGACTAAGCTCTTACTTTTCTGCTCCAATGCTATGGTGCCACAATGACTATCTGCCTTACCAGAAGATAGTTGATGAGCCATCAGGGCTGTGACCTCCCTAACCAAGTCCCACCCCACAGCAACAGGTCAGGGAGCAGGGGTGTCTGGGACAGGGACAAGAGCCTGCGCAGAGCTTCATGACCACATAGCAGAGACACAGTGATGGAACAGATTCAAAAAGGCCACCCTTTAAAGGACTGAGGGGTTGTGCTTTTTCTCTATTTTCTGCTTCAGCAAAGAAAATTGGAAAGAGGCAGCATGCAAAAACTGTGGATAGTCTGAAGAAAATACATTGCAAGAGCAGGTACTGCAAAACAGTTTAACTGTTAGAGACTGCCAGTAAGCTGCAAATTTGAAATAGGCAGCAGTAGCCAGGATTGGTAGTGGTCCAAATTCAAAAAACCCTATTCCTTTACAGATTACACAGATAACCTGCTAAGGGTTATTATTCTCAAGTAGTGAGGGACATGCAGAGAAATGAATCCATTACAATTGATCAGCGTCTCTTCAAGCATGGCTGTGCTTGTAATACTTCAGCATGTACTGACAGACTGGCTTTTAAATGCCAACTTTTCTCTTTGGCAGTCACCACAGGATTTTAAATTAGCCAACTCTGACGCCAACAGAATTTATGACAAATAATGCACAGGGGGATAAAACAGCATGGTTTTTCATAGTGCATGAGGCAATTCCAAGACTCTGGAAAGTTAAGGAAGTGGTCTCAACTTGAGACTACTTTATGTTTTAACTTCCTATCTGACCAGAGCCTCTTAAAGATGCAATCTTGGGAACTGGGATAACAGAAACCTGAGCAGAAATACAGGTCAGAGAAGAACCTGGATGATGTGATCACCTCACAGCAGCAATATGATGTTTTACACTCAAAAGTCTGGAGAAAACTATGTTCAAGAATGAAGACTCTCTGCAAGATTTGATTAATTTAAGGATGATGTAAGAAAAGGATGTACTTATAAGAGGAAGACAACTGAGTACTCAAAGTAAGGGAACACTTTCCTACAGAAGGATGAAACAGGATTATTTTGATATGGTTTTAATTAACCGAAGCAATACACTGACAAACTGCCACACGTAATCAATTTTATCCTTGCATACTTTAAATTTTGATTAATAAGTTATTCACCCCAGCTTTGGAGATTGAAAAGAGTAATTAGTAAGTTATATTTAAAGATGAAATCAAAAAGAGGTTATTGTTCTTCTTTTATAAAACTTTTCTTTACAAATTACTGTTCCACATGTTTTATTTCAGGAATTTGGAGGTACATTATTTATACCTGCAACCTCTAAAGAAACAAAAGTAATTTGTCATGAAAAACAAAGTACTTTCATTGTTTAGAGTGGGGAAAAAAAAAAAAAAACTCATTAACAACATGAAAGAAATTGTGTTTGGCTTCTTTTCCTGGAGAGCTGTTAGAGGGAGGAAGCAAATGCAAGCAGCACAATACCCTACAGCTTAAAAAATTCAAGCTCTCCTCAAATTATGCTTTATTTTCCATGCTGGATCTCAACTACTGTAAGATTGCTGGGAATTTTATTTTGTCTTTTGGCAAATATACAAAGGCATCTCTGAAAGTAACGCCTCCTGTTTTATGATGTTGGCCCACAAGATCAAAGGTGGATGTAGGTGGTTTGGCAGTAGAGGATGAACCTTCCCACCAATATCCATTACGTTTTGTTGTCATGCAACAGATGGCAGCAGAGGGGCAGTCTGACAGAATGGAGTCTGACAAGGAAGTGCGGATGAAAGAAAGATGTGTCTCTGAATTTGTCCATGATGGAAAAATATGGCACCCATTGACATCTGTTGATGCTTGCTGAAAATTAACGGAGACCAAACAGTGGGTATGAGCACAGTGAGGTGGAAGGTGGTGAAACTCTGAAAGAGTGGGTCACCTCCACTTGTGCAGATTTTTTACAAGCATGGCACACAGGCTCTTGTTCATCACTGGCAAAAATGCTAATGGAGATTATTATTTTGAAAAACAGTGTTTTGTAGCTGAGAATTTGCTCTATCAGCGTTATTGCTTTCTTTTTATCTGTTGCAGGTTTCATGAAAATAAATAGGAAACACTAACAGAGAGACCTACATAAAATGAAACAAGGGAAGTTCAAGAACTTAGCCTCATATCTGGTAAATAATCAGGTTCTCATAATGCCTCGCACCATAACTAGGACAACTAATTTGGACTTTACTTAGATTCTGATCTCTGATTCTGGATCCACAAAAAATGCTGAAGTTCTCTCCACAGCTAGGACAAGAGACAATATTCAGAGGAGGCAGAGAAAAAAAACAGCAGGAAAATTTAAAGATTAAAAAATAATTTGTACGAGTGATGTAGTTATTATCTACTGAAATAATACTATTAAGTTGATTAGATAATGGGATTTTTTTCAGTATAATTTAAGTCCTTCAATTATATTTTTTCATTATTTTCGTTATAATGAAAGTATTAAAATTTCCTTTTTAAGACTATGGCTAAGTGTAAAACAGTGAAGGTATTCACACAACTTTGGCCATCTGAAGATCTCCTCTACAACAGCTGCAGTCACTGTCAGGAGACAGAGCTCTTCAAATCATTTTCCTCTCATCTCTAATGTTGTTTTCATGCTTCTTTTTAATGTACTTTTAATTTGCTCTTAGATTACAACTCTTTTTGATACAAAAGATTTTTCACCAGAAATGTTAATCTGTATTTACTAGGAACATAAAGCCCTATGAACAAGTCCCACCAAATATGATTTCCTCTTTCCTAACGAGTAACTTCCAAAGAGTAAACCCATATCATTAGTCACTGTATTCATCTTCAAGTTGAAGCAGAGATAAATTTTATTTAAGAACTGGAAATCCTCAAAGAATAAATTAAGGAAACCAGGCAGAAGAAAAAGGCTGCTGAGAACAATACACCATTGGCTGCCAACATTTGGAAAATATTTTTTAAATAATCCAAAAAGAAATCCAGTTTTCTCACAAAGATTATGCTTTTCCCTATAACAGTCCTTCACTAAAAGCATTGTAACATGTTAACACACATGGTTTCCATGCTTCAGGAAGTTTATTTCACAGTGTTGTGTCCTGTTCTGCTACCATGCTTCTTTCTTATGACTTTAAACGCTTGGTAGGAACCTCGGACTACAATGTCATTAAGGAGCTATCTGATTTATGTTAACAAAGAACTTTAAAACACAGATTTTTGATCCAGTACCAATGAAAGACAAGTTTGAAACGTAAGATTCAACAAACACTCAACCAATGAGAATTATATATGATGAATTCTAAAGAAATTCTGAGAATGTCCTTGTCTCACCTAAAAGGAGAATAAAGAATAACAATACTATTTCAGCTTCCTTCTCTCTTGATTCAAGCTGTAATCATTCTCCACAAAAGAACATGCTACTGTGCAGTGAAAAAGTCAACAACTACAAAAAAAGTAGCCTTTCAGAGCTCAGAAGGAAGTTCATTTTCTACTTGGCAGATACGTTTGTTCCAGCAATATGTATATCATATTTATAGATAGCAATGTGGTTCTTATCATCACATAAATGCCAGATTCTCTCCTCTCAGATGCTGCATTCCTTTTGGACCTATATATAGTGACACTTTTCTTACTTTGTAACCTCACAGAGGCAATTTCTTTCCATCTTTCTCCTGACCTTACATATTCTTACATAACATTTCCTATGCATATTCTAAAAATCTTCACCCTCCCATGATGGAGGTGACCTGAACATGGCCAACCATAAAAAAAAAAAAAAAAAAAAAAAGATTGGATTCTGCTCTGCAGACAGACTTTGCATCCACATGAAAATTTCTGGCTATCCAGACATGAGGTTACATAAATAAAACGTCATTCTGTGCTCCCAAAGAAGAACAAAAGAGAAAAGAGAGAGCAAATCCATTTTGCTGGATACAGAAATATAATTCTCCAGGAAGATAGTACCTGCAGAAAATGGGAAACCCCATGCTGACACAGCTGCCCGTTTCTGTCAGCTTCTTTCTATATTTTCCCTCTCATTAAGGTAGAAGGCTCCAAGCTGCTAAACAGACAGGTGAAAAAAGCAGCAGATTGTTACAGATGAATTTTACTAAAGAAGAAAGACCAATGTGACTATCTCCAAGAGCAGAATAATTGAGACAAAGAATCTCTGTAACTGGTCCCGTCCTGGTAGAGGTGTCATGGAACACAGCAAATTTGAAGTGTAAAAGATAGAATAAAGTTTACTGTGCTTCATTTCTCCAAGAAGGTAATCTGCCTGAATAATTTTTGAAAATCACATAAATGACAGCTTTTCAACAGGAAAAAAAGCAAAGCCTGTCCTTTGCTATACGTTGGACCAGTTACACAGCTGATGATTGTAAGTATTAAAAAGGTTTAGTGTTCCTAAGGTAAGGGCATCTCCAAATAATAGAAGACTGAAACATACATCACATGCATGAAAGCTGGATATAGTGTTAACAAAACACTGCTTCTCACAAGTATTTTTTTAATGAAACAGTGACAGGCTATTGCCAGGATAAACAGCCACTGAACTAACAAAAGTCTTTTTAATAAGGTCTGTACAAGTAGTTTGCAGAAAGAAATTATCAGTACAGTGTGACATAGCAGGAAATGTGAAGGGTACTCCAACAATATGGAAATGTAAAGAAAAAGAAGGGTAAGTATGTGCTCTAGGCAGAGCAATAATGAAGAGTTGTGTTTGTTGTTGTTGGTTTTTTTTAATAGAGAGAACTGGAGAGATGCAATAAGATGACCAGCAGCAGTCATAATTCTTTAAAGTTATAACACGTTAAGTAGCTCTTCTGCTTCTCAAGAGCCAACATGGAAGGATGTTTGTTCCTCTACACAAAAATAACAGCTTTAAAGACCAAATGATGACATTACGCTTAACTCGCGACACTTAAAAGTAGGTTACACTTGGTAAAAAATTTTGTTTTTTAAAGTCTATGAGAAGTAGAAATATACTTTATGTTAAGGTCATGCAATATGAAAGTTAACCAGAAAAGTGTAAGAACTAAAGCTACAGGAATTAATTCATCTAGAAGCATTATGTAAGTGTAAGCTGGAGAAGGAAAATATCATGACGCACGGTAGAGCTAAAAGACTAAACTTGAACTTAAGACAGAAGCGTATAGACATATTTTCTTTTTTTAAAGGCTACTGATTTAGAAAGGCAGGATAGACACCATCAGCATTTCTTCTTCATTGCAATAGGCCTGGTCAGAATCTCAACCCTGTGGTGTTATTGCAATTTATATATTAATTTAACTTTGGTCAACAACCAAACACTGTAACCTCAATAGGACAGTTAAACTAAGGATGCTAACAAGCATCCTTCTTGTTAACAAAGACCAAATGTGATATAGGCAATGACACCAAAACACCTAGTTTCCAAAAACTGTGCAATCTGAGTAGACAACTGGTGCCTGATTCTATATACAAGTAAAAGGATACTGTTAAATATAAGGAACCTGGTGTCAATACTTTCTGATATCAAGACAGGGATCTCTTGGAAAGAGTCCAGCGGAGGGCCACAAAGATGGTGAAGGGCTTGGAGCATCTCTCCTATGAATAAAGGCTGAGTGAACTGGGTCTGTTCAGCCTTGAGAAAAAGGAGACTGAGAGGGGACCTGATCCAGGTCTATAAATATCTAAGGTGTGGGGGGCAGAATGGCGAGGCCGGACTGTTTTCAGTGGTGAATGGAGACAGGACAAGGGGAAATGGCTGGAAACTGCAGCATAGGAAGTTCTGCACAAATGTGCGCAAGAACTTCTTTACAGTGAGGTGACGGAGCACTGGAACAGGCTGCCCAGGGAGGTGGTGGAGTCTCCTTCTCTGGAGATGTTCAAGACCTGCCTGGATGCCGACCTGTGCGACCTGCTGTAGGGAACCTGCTTTGGCAGGGGAGTTGGACTCGATGATCTCTGGAGGTCCCTTCCAACCCCTACAGTTCTGTGATTCTGTGATTCTGTGAAGGCATCTGTATGACCTAAATCTCCCTAGATTCATACAGTGCTTGACAAGTATGAAGAGCCAAAATTAACTTTTTTCTATTTTACCTAAAACATTTGTTCAATTGTGTATAACTGAAAAACTATATGAGCAGTCCTCCTCTAAATTGTACATATATTAATACATTCATTAATTGCCTGTGATGTGGAGCTCTTGTGTGTTCTGCCTCACAAATATCGTACTTCCAGCAGAAGGTAAGTATGACAGGTCCAGTGACATTAATGGAGCTCTTTCAACTTCAGTTGTCACAGCAATAGCTTCAAAATTGTGATTGATGTCCTACCCATACACACAAATATTTCTGAAAACCTATCAGTCTTTTCTGCCAAGGATAGTCTGTCTTCTGAAAAAAAAATAGTCTAGTTGGAATATTTCTGGCCCCATAATCCTCTTCAGTACTGTTATACAACTATGAACAGATTTGTAATGAGGGTATGTTGGTATTTAATTTATGGTTAAAATCAATAGCTTTCCACAAGCTGATGATCAAAATTTTTACTCTCTATTCTTTACAGTTTCTGGTTTAGCTCATTTTTGGAGACAATTTATTGCAACACTTCTGCATTGAGAATTTGGTTGTATTGACCTAGACTAAAAAGCAGTGGAGGCCACCCCATACAGTACACAGGGCAACTTGTCAAAGAAGCCACATGCTGCTAGATGTTACAGAATTGCTTATTTACATAATGCTGTAGCACAACCCTGCTGTTTAGATTACACAATTAAAGACACATCAGCCAAAACAGAAATGGGTTCTTTGTTACACTCCTTTCCAGGTTTACCATTCCTTTTATCAGACAGATCCACTAAATTCAGGTTCTTGCTTTTCACTGTAAGAGGGTTACATGATGCACCAGCTGTCAATAAACTCCTAAAGAGGATTGCAGTTCACGTGTCATTGACATGGCTGAGGAGGCAGACTTGCTTCTATCACTCCTAGAATGATTAGAGACAAAAGTATATTTCAAGCTTCTTTTACTTCTTTATTTTATAAACAGCAGAGAAAATTAATTGCATAAGCCCACAAGAGTGGGTAGAAAAGTCACTAAAAATATTTACCTACTCTACTCAAGGAAGCTCTGTATTTATTAAGGATCAGACTCCTTACAATAAGTTCATCAATAACATAGCACTTTCTCCTCAAAGAGCAAAGGCAGTTCCCTGCCACACAGCAGTTCAATGTGACTGTCAGCGTGGCTGTCTGAGTCAAAAGCTTTCATACTCTGTCATTGCCAGAGCTTCACTTCAGGCAAAAGAGCTCTCATAAAAACATTCCTGGATCACTGGCAGATGGACTGTGTTTACTGTCCCTACTGACTCGCATAGAAAAGGGAATAGCTCAGAAGGTGTGAGCAAAACCTACAGCCTTTCACAGCTGCTTCTGAATGATGCTAATTCACAGGCTGTACTGAGTCAGTATCTTCTGCTGCATTTCTGAAAACTGTGAGTTTCTCTAACTGCCAATCTGTTTTCCATTTCACCCTGGCTGAAAGAAATCATAAAAATTGCAAAGATAGAAAAAAAAAAAAAAAACCCAAACTCAAGTGCATTAATTCTTTTTGATAGGACCTGGCTCCAGCTCAGTGTGCTGTCCTTGACTTAGCTCTGACCTGCTGTGGACAGAGCTCTGTGTGGTCTGACTTCTGCTGGTCCATTAGCACAATTATTCCAGTTTGCCCCTTAAGTCCCATTAGTACTTATCAAGCAGAGAATTGCTTGCTTGGTCACTGTCAGTAAGCATTTTGGTGACTCATTTATCAGCTTTTGCTGTATTTTGGAGAGTAAATCACTTGAGCTCCTTATGAATAGCAGTTTTTGAAAAAAAACATTTGATTTGCTGGTCTACAGTCCGTGACCCTATTTTTTTTTTAAAACTCACTGGCTAATTTTTTCCATTTACACTTATCTATTTTGCTACATTCAATTTAGCATGAACTTGAGTTTTTAAATGTATGACCACTGCTACCCTGGAAATTTTTGCTGTGGCTGAGGAATGACTTCCAATGCTTCTAATGAAAGAGGACAAACCACTCTGATGCTAATTAATTCTAACAGGAGAGACATTTAAAGTGTTGGGCAAACAGAAGCACATCTCTATTAACAAGCAGAATTGTGTACTAAAACAGTAAGATAGAGAAGAAAAGAGACGAGAGGGGAGAAACAAAAGGTTTATTTTTGTACTTGAGAGTGGGACTGCTTGTGGTCTTTTTTAGAGGGATAAGGGCATTAAGTGGATTTATCTCACTAACATGTCTTATTTTTTGTTGGAAAACAGAGTTGTAAGTACTGACTAGCACAAGGCTTTCAGGGGAAACAAGGAGTGCCATTAACTCTGTTGGAACTGACCTTCATAGTCTTTTGTTAACTGCAGTGTTGGAGGAGTTAGGATGTTTTATCATAACCAGGGAGCAATCACATTAAAGTCTGGCTTACAACCACGGCACTAACTTACTTTTATCTAATTCATTCCACAGATCATCACATACTGGTCTCATTCTATTTCATACTGTATTGCACCTTTTCCCAGGGTCTCTTTGTAGCCCTATGCAAGGGCTTGCATTCTTCCTTCTCAGTATTTCTACTGCTTCTGCAGTTTCTTGATATCTGTCTCAGAGCTCTCTCTTCCTCCTCTATGCTCAGCAGCAGCTCTCTAAGAGCCAATCTTGGGCAGAGGCTGTGGCAGTATTTTTTGGCATACACCCAGTATGAACTAAGACACCCCAGCTCTCACCTGGCTACCCTAACTATTGGAAACAACAGTATCCTGTAAATCCTTCCTCTCTCCCTTGAGACCCATACATTTTCAATAGAATAGCCATTGGAAGAAGGAGCATGAGGAAGACATAAAACAACACTGATTATCAGGAAATTTACTTTGAAACTAAGATATCTGGCTTCCATTTCCTCTTTCAATGGATGTTTCATGATTCGGAGATTCAGAGATGTATTGAAAGAGAAAAAACATAAATAAGAATATCCTGGAGCTTGGTGAACCTTAAGAACTAAGGTGGGTGGGAAATGTACATCCATCTCCTACACCTTGTATCAATTACATAAACAGAGCATGTTTAATTAATTAATTAAACAAGCATGAGTAAAACAGTCACATAGGCATTACTTCTTCCTTGACTGCACTGTGAGGCCAAACTGCCTCTGTCCTGGGCTCTTCCCTCTTCTTATTCTCTGATAAGATGTTGGATTCTGTCTACCTTAGAATCACTGACGTTCAAGCTCTGCAAGGAGTCTTAGAACAAGTAATCCCAAGTTATTGCTTAGCATCAGTCTTCCTGACACCCTTTCATAACTGTTTTCACTCTCAGCTTTTTCTAGCTCAGTTCTCCCACTTCAGTGTTTGGGCCAATGGAAGAGTTGCCATGTTTTCATGCATACCATTTACTGAAAAACAGCTGCAACATAGCCTCTGCCTACTCACATGTTCACACAAAGCAGCCATACAGGTGCAGGCTGTAGATTTAGAGTGTTTAGTTTTCCTTTCCCCCTCACTATTAGAAAATACTCATCTGTAAATTTTTTGCTCCTCCACATGGCAGAAAATTGAAGACAAAACTGAATTCTTAGTAATTAATTTCACTTGACCACCTGCTGTTGCAAAGTTCTCTTTTCCACAAATAGCTTAGCATATTAGAGCTACCACTCTCACACAAACACATGGGCCAGGAACAAAGCATACAGGACAGTTTCTCAAAGAAAGGCTCGAGTGAATGAGTTATTTGCTTCATCTTACACTGTCAGCTCCTCACATTGGCTTTTTAAGCCCCATACAACCCTCCTGCTCAGCTGGGATTGCCTCTACGCAACACATTTCTTTTCAAAGTCTGGCTCTCTGGTTGGCATCACACTTGAACATTATAATACCAAAAAATAAAAATCATTGCTGACAAAACCTTCCCCCATTTAAAAAGAGCTTTACATGAGAAAACATCTGTCACAGCCTAAAGAGGATTGAATCTTGTAGGCTACTGGCATTTTTCCACAATTGGCCTAGGAGAGATGTCTAAGAAGAACCCAAAACAACCATATTATTAATTATTAGAAAGAGAACAGCTGCTTGCAAAATTCAATAGCATTTTTTTGTTTGTTTGTTTGACTTTTACAATCTCACAGGAATTCAAGTGTAATATTTGTGTATTGGTACTTTGCAAATTTTTCACTTTGTGCTGAGCATCGTTTTTAGCTTGACAGTGGAAATAGTCAATTAATATGCTCTAATTCTTTCAACTGAACACTTCAAAACAAAAACTGATATTAGTGGATTTTTGTTTAAGAAAGCATTCCGTCAGAATAAAAAACAATTGAGCACCTAGGGTTCT
Source organism: Lagopus muta (assembly GCF_023343835.1). Lineage (NCBI taxonomy): Eukaryota > Metazoa > Chordata > Aves > Galliformes > Phasianidae > Lagopus > Lagopus muta. The sequence continues at coordinate 129,568,902 of NC_064433.1, read as the reverse complement.
AGTCTGCTAATGATAGAACAGAAATGGTAGTATATTATCAGTTTGAGACATTGTAAGTCACTATAATAAGTAAGAACTGTTTAACTGTACATGGCAATAGAAAAGTTAAATAACTTTGAACAGACACGTGTATATCATGAGTGAGGTCTCAGTATGCTTCATTAGTAGAGAAAACTAAATGAAAGCTTTCTGCTGAACAAGCATCCTTCGCTCAAGTGGAGCCCAATAGCTCTCTCACGCCACACAACCACATTTCTGCTCTCCTTCCACTATCACTCTAGGAGCAGACTTACAGTCCTTCTCATCACAAACCAATAATTTCCCTACTGATCCCATGAACGCAGACTTGGGTCAAAGGAAGAATTTGATTTGGTTGATTATTTTCATTTTTTTCTTACAGAAGTGAGGATTATGTAAATGAAACTGAGAGACCAGAGAGATGCTAAAATAAATAGGTTTGCTTGATGAAACACAAATTCAAGCAGATTCAATAAGTAAATAAGGGATTAATTTTTGTTACTCCGGAGATTAATCTTTTTAACGAGACATAAAAGTTAAAGAAAAAAACTTCCAAGGACTATAACATAAAATGAACAACAAATTCCAGTGCCAAATTCATCTAAACATAACCTCAGAGGAGTAATTCGACGTCTTGGTTTGATCACTTTTTTTTCCCCACTGTCTAATTTCTCATTAAAAGTTCACAACAAAATCAATAAAGAACTGCCATTATTTTTTTGTTTGTTTCTTTTTCTCCCTACTTTTAAGAAGTCAGGTGTTATTACCTGACTGCCTAAAAGAAGTACAGCCAGAAATTACATCAAAGAGAGAAAGGGACCAGAAGGGCAACATGAAATGAATGCCACAGGGTATAGTTCCTCAATTATCCACTCTTCCATCACTTTTATATTCCAAAGAAGGCCTTTCTTTTTTCATTAATATAGTTTTAAATAGCATCATAAAGTAATTGGCTACATGGGATTACTATACATCTTATTTCTTTAGAAATATATTTTTCTATAGTGGCCTTTGAGGCTCACTAATTCCTAAGTTGAAAGCAGCTGATATTGCTCCCTTACTGTGGATCATAAAGGAGAATTTCAGATTTGCTTGGCACAAAGCCATGTCATTTGGTTTCTCCCATGGAATCAGCACTAATGATGATAAGATCAAGGTAACCAAGGAACCTTCCTTTGTGACCACAACTTGAACATGCGGAGACAAGATGGAAGGAAGTAAGCTGTGCTTTTGAATATGTCAGGGCAGACATAAAGAACATTGTCCATGCTGTCACAGAGCAGTGTGAAATCTTCCTGCAGTGCAAGAGACTCAAGAAAGTCCTGGATCAATGTCTATAGACTGCAAATGCAACTTTCGTTAATAAGATGTTAAAAATAGCCAGACTGATCCTTTTCATAAAGGCTAAGGAGAACAAACAAAGTTCAGAATCAAAAATAAGTCTGCACTGGTGTTTTGTACTACGTTAAAACCTGTATTTCCAGCAGAGCACACTATAGCACATAGTGCAGTTCAGTGTAAACATACACCTCAGCCAGCTGCATTCCCACTGAAAAACTCTGGAGCTCATTTGCATTCCAGTTCAGAAGAAAATGCCTGTATTTCCTGCAGTAAGCAATACTGGAGGAAGTATGGTCTTAACAAGAAGGCTGACTTCTTTCAGCCTGAAGGATGCTCCAGGACCAGCACAGATGGTCCAAAGCTTTCTCACATAGAGCCTGGGCAGCCCAATGCAATGCAGTAAAACCTGAAGGGAACCATTCTTCAATACACGATGGAAACAAGATGGCATTTTGATGGGCAGGCAGCTCATGACCATATGCAAGCTAGCCACAAAATACCCACAGGATTATGCTGCAGACAAATGAAACTGTTCAGACCAGAACAGGGTGACTATCTACTCTGCTCAGAAAGAAAAAAACTCCAGATAACTCAAGAACATTTTCTTAAAGGTAATTTTAGTGACTAAGATAAATCCTGTGTTCTCTTGGATAGATTCTTTAGACAGTCTTGTGTCAGCGTAAATTTGAACAATTTAGAGAGCCTGGTAATCTTATCCTTGAAAGATAATTCAGCAATTTAAGTTAAGTAGATGCATTAAAACAAACCAAACAGGCATGCCAATTTAGCCAACCCTTTTAATGAAAAAAAGGATTAGGTCTCCTCTTTTTTTAATAGTAGTCTTCCAAGTCAAAGAACAGTTTACATTAAAAGTTAATTATTATTCTGCTGAAACTAATCAAACAACTTGGGAACTTGCAAAGGTTTATTCACGCTTTTATCTGCATTCTGTTGAGTGGTCCCAATGATTTAAGGGTAATTACTCATATTAGAGGAGTCATACAGATCACATTCATGTTTTAATTGCACCTAGTGTACATTTGCTAAAATACACACTGACAGATAAGATTCATCTCCACATGAAAAAAAAAAAAAAAATCAATTATGTTGCAGAAGCAAGAGAGGTAAAAATCAAACAAGAAGGAACTTTAGGAGATGCTTTCCCAATCCCTAATTTATTACTACAAAAAAAGATATATGTATTTGCCCATAAGACAGCATGGAAATGGCTCTTTAATCGTACTCTATCCCTAAATCACATAATTTTACTCCATAGGAAAACAGCGTTATCAAAAGATCTGGAGCTACTGCCTGCCCTTGCAGGAAGGTGGGCTCCCCCATAGTTTAGAAAGTATTTTTCATCTCTAGCACTGGTGATCATGATTTCCAAACATGGTTCATAGTAAGTTACATGCAGCCAGTACAAAAATTCCTGTAAACAACAGGAAGAAATACAGTCAGCAGAGTGACAGCTAGTCTATAAGAATATGACAGTATTTTCAATTCCTGTATCAGGACAGTACACAGCACTTGTACACACATCAGTAATTAGACATATATGAGAATTCACAAATGAAAATCCTTGTTTACAGATGCATTTTTCCTGCCTTCCTCCTGACACTGCATCCAACTTGTACTTACAATACTCTTTTAAAACCAGATGACATTAGCTCAACACTACCATATGCTGAACTAAGGAACTTTTACAAGATTTTAATCTGTCCATAAAAGTCTTAGTCAACACAACAAATCCTCAAATACCCCAAAAATCATTTCTAAAGGATTTATGGGGCTTTTGTGGTCAAGCTGTCAATTTGATTATTTTTTAATATTTCAAAAGCACAGCCATAACGATTTCCAATTCTCATTCTGAAGTAAATACCTTCACATGCTCATAAAACCTTGACTTTGTTTGATGTAGACTTACAGAGTACATGTATACTTCTGGGAAGCAAGGTGAGCAGCAAAGCTCATCTAGCTAACCTGATTCTGCTTGTCCAGATCAGAGAACTTACAAAATGCCCCAAACCTCCTTTTCTCCCAGTACAAGTAGATTTCCTTCTAAATTACATGTAGTGGTACAGGACACACCTTGCCCCCTTCCAGCAGTGCAGGGATGTGACCAGCATGCCCAGAGCTATGAAAAGCCCTTGAGACTGCAATTCCTAAATTAATAGAAGCAGCAGAGAACCGTATGAAGAGGAATGAAATACCACTTTTTGGTTGAAAAGCCTATTTAACTAACAGTGAGACTTCACCAGGACTCCAGTTACACTTCTGATCTACAATATGTTTCTGTTTAATTTTAATTAATTGATTTTTTAAAATCTTATTCAAACATTAATCTGCTTTGAAATCTACCGTGTTTTTCCTGACCTACAACAGGAGTCTCCAGCATCAGGATCTGGAAATTGTGCAGATACTCTACTTAATCACTGCAGTTTAAGCCTTCTTGCTCAAAACTTAAGCCTCCAAGCAGACTGTGTTCTTCAGGAGCTCAGATAGATACATCTTTCTCACCTTATATATATATACATATACTTTATATATTTCTGAATACCTATAAGTAGTACTGTTAATCTTTTTCACCAGGAAAGACTGGACAACCATTCCCCATAGCTACACTCTTCCTGATTCATTAAAGGATACACAAGGAGTGAATTCCTTTTACCCTCAATACGTGATGTGGCAACATCACACCCATTATCAGTTATCAGTGCCATTTTTATATTTTCTGTCTTAGCCATAGTGATTCACTTTATGGTCTTAGGATGCAGTTTGGAAGTTCACATGCAGCTTTCCTAAAGGGACAGGGGGTGTCACATGAAAACATCCTTATTTCTGTGTGGTTTGTGACACCAATTAGAGAAGAAATGGGATCTTGAAAAAACAAAATTGGTCCATGGCTGCTATTAAAACTGAGATTAGTTTGGAAATCTAATGATATACCACTGTCCTTAGGCAATTAAAACTGCCTTGATGTCCCCATTAAGCTTCCCGTTCTCTTTAGGGGAGAAACAACAATTGCTTATTGAAAATACATATCTTCTCTGCAAGAAAGTAAAAATAAATCTGAACTGGGAGAAAAACTGTGTTTGTCCTTATTCTTACCTTCCCTGCATGGGGACTTGAGTGAAATCCTTCCCCAGAGCAACGCAGCCATCCTCTTCAATTGCTGCTTTTTCACAGGGGGTGTGTGGCTCTCCAAGACTCGTTACCATGCCATGATACTCTTTTAAGAGCCACAGCTCATTGCAACTTCTGGTCCCCGGTTTGGTTGCCACTCTTGCAGATAAACTGGTTTGATGTGAAGGGGTCCGATTCAGCTCCATTTCTTGACTAGAAACCATACTATCATCCTTGTTATCCAAGTACATCTGTTCCTGGGGGCAGTTCTCCTAAAGAAAGCAAAAACAAATATATTAGGACTAAACTGAATTGACTCAATATTTACTCCAATATAAGCATGTTATAAATGCCAACCAGTAGATTTTTTTTTTTCTTTCACCTTTAGCTATTTCCCTTGTAGATTTATTTCAACCAGGAATAATTCCAACATTTTAAACCTCTTTGCAACTTCAAAATTAGCCATTATAGAGAGCATAGACACATGTAAAGAGACCTTTTCCATGTCTGTCATAATTTTCTCCCACAAATTCACCCAGAACTTGCACTCTCCTGTCCCACACAATGAGCCAGAATCACCTCCGGATCAATGAGGACAGGCATTGAGTCTATACTTAACAAGAAACAAACAGCCACAGCACTATCAGCGAGCTTTGTACTAATAAATTAAAAACTAAAACACCAATCCTTTTACATCTGTGTAAATGGAAATCCAGCTAATGCCAGGAAGAATTATCTCTGATTTACAGACCTCTTAGCACTAGGAAAGTGGGAACCAAATTTTGGCCAATCTGTTAAGACCCAAGCTCCTGCTGGATGCAGCCAAGTTACTGGCCTGCTGTCTGCCACCTGACACCCAGAAACAGGCCTGGGACCTATTCAGAGGCCCCAGGCTCAGAAAATCTCCCATTGCATAACATCATCTGGGGTTGTCATAACAGCGTTTCACCAACTCAACCAGCTCCTCCCCTGCCCACAGCAGTGATCCTGCACTGTCTTCCCAGCCTACAGAAAGCCACTGCTGCTCTGAAGTGGTACCACAGCCAGCAGCTCCTTGTTAAGCAGATGGGATACTTGAGGTTTACGGAGACAGCATTCCATTTTACCAGCTGCCAATGGCACTTAGGAAATGTGAATACAACCTTGATGAAAATTAGGTTCTATTATATGATTATTAAAAATGATTATAATAAAACTTTGTGCATAACAGTCGAAAAGCTTTTATACTGTAATCATTACAATTCAGTGTGAAAAGTTACAAAGAAAAGCACTTCAGAATATCACAAAGTGCCCAAATCAGACACAGAGACCGCATTAGAGAGCAGCCCTTCTTGAACACACGCTGAGGGATGTAATTATGGGCCTGTTCGACTGCAAAGTGACAAAGTCACCACTGAGGACAGCAACAGCCCGGTACACAGGTCTGTCAGCTTCATGCATCCCCACAGGAAGGGAGCACAGCCATTATGGAGCCTGTCCCCGCTCCTTCCTCTGGAGACCTCAGCAAAGGACAGGAAGATAGAAGCATTGGGCCATGGGGCAGAAACAACACCATTCCAGGGAACAGGCTCAGCAGGAGAAATCACTGGATATAGAAATAACAAAAAGCTAATCATGGATTTGTGCAGCTTTGGGCTGTCCTGGTCATACAGACTAAAATGTGACAGAGACTCCTGAAAGGAAAGGCCAAAATACATGCCATTAGAAACATAGATCTCAGCTACAAGCAAAGGCAGGCTTGCAAACCAAATCTTAATAAGAATTTCCCCAGGTGGCATTTCTTTCTCTAGCACTGCATTTCTTTGTTTTTCTACTCCCAGCATCCTTAGCTTTCACATAATAATCTTCTGCATCTGTCCTGATAGGTAGTTTGACTAATTTGACTCTTCCCTTCATTAGCATCAACACAAATAAGCCTTTGATTGTGCTTGGTTTTCCTCTAGTTGTTGTTACATCTGTCACTCAGTATAAAGAGCACAAGTATGGCTGGTGTAGTACCAGATGCACCACCACTGAGCTGATCTGGGGCATCTCCACAGTCTAGAAAACACTGAATTTTGGTGATCCAAGACATAGTCTTGAGTGAGAGGATTAGAGAGCTACAATTTTGCATTGTACCTTGAGACCAATGGCTGGCAGTACCAGGAGAACCAACTCACAGCTTGTAGAGGCCAACACCAGCCACCAACACCCTTATGCCACCTCTGGTAGCCTGTGGCTCTACCAGTTGCAGCCCACGCTAAAATCCCAACCTGCCTTTCACTCTAACAGATAACTGTTAGATAACTTTGGAATGCAAGTACTTCCAACCGCAAATGGAAAAGACAATTTCTCATCTTCATTCTTACTTAATGGAATTATGCACTGGTTTTATCAAGACACTCTGTAAGTCAAAACTAAGATATCTGCTCACTCATTACATTTTTTCATAACATTTGGTTTGTCTGAACACCTGCTGTGAAAATACACAGGCTTTAAAGTGATGTCAGGCTGTAGAAACATGAGCTTCAGGTGTACTAGCTTTTTTAAGATGAGAACATGAACACAAACTCTATAATCGATCATGCCTCACCCTAAGAGTGTGAAATAGATATATCCTGAGGTGAGTAAGGACTAAATCAGTTAGGCTCTTATAAGTACAGAACCTTAACATGAAAGACATTTATTTTAAGAATTAACATCAGTGAAAAATAAAAGGACAAGAAGCTTGAAAGAAAATCTGGTGCCTGAATACAAAATCATAAACCACAGTACTGCACATTCAAAAAAGCTTTGCAAAAAAACAAAATAACACAGCATCATTTTGCCACTAGAGACAGGTTTGATTGTGATTACCTACGTAGCTAAACATTGCTAAGGCAACTATCACCATGGTATCTAAGCTTCTGAGGCATCAGTGCATTTACCATTCAAGAAATTCTCAAATGATTACATTTCCCTGTAGTTACAGAACTTTTCTCCTTTTTTTTTTTTTTCCTTCATTTTTCTTATTTACAGTGTCACCATCAGCAAGGAGACACAGGTGAGATGTTATCATGAGAAGGTGAGGAGATATTTTGACCAAGGAAAGTTCATTTTGTGTTCATCTGTCTGGAGCCATGTACTACCAAAGGTTTTATAGCCACAGCTAGAAACTGTTATCTAGGGTTTGACTGTGAAAGGGTTAATACAATATTTAAGCAATATTTGTTATCCCTTTTCATCCCTTTCATCCCAGCCCAAGCAGTTGAACATCTGTTTTTAGAATACTGGCAAATAATTTGTTTTTTCTTTAAGTTTTCAGTTGCTAATAAGATGAACAGGTTATCTAAAATGTTTTATATAAGAGACTTTGTGTAACCTGCTTTTAGTTGCAAAACAAAATGCTAGTGGCAAATGATGTAGCTAGTAATATATCATTATTTAAACCATTATATTCCTGAGAATCAATAATCACAGCATAGCATCTCTGAAAACAAAAATGAAGTAGAATTTAATCTTAGAGCCCATGAGGCTACAAAATATGACATCTTGAGATAATATAAGCAGTATATTTTCTGTCTTGCATATCTCACCATGTTTCAAGGCCTTTCTCCCACTAAGACTAGAAAATACATTTAAAAATATTACCTTTACACTTAGCCACCTCTGCATTACCAAATAGAAACCCAAGTTTAAGAAAATAACTACTGGGAGAAGAACTGTGTGATGCTGCTAACATGGTATACCCCTAGCCTTTTTTTTTTAACAACATTTACATTCACGTCTGCTGGGAAGCATTTCACCCAAGAGTAATTAAAGCCAAATCTTGTCCACCTGAGAAGGCTCTCTGCATCATCTGAGTCTAAATAAACTTCTATCCTACTGACTCCTCTTTCAGCCTGCCCCTGTACAAAGAGCACTGCAGAGGCCAGAGGGACTGCTGAGAGGAAGCTCATGCACTGCTTACACTGAGAGTTCCCACAGGCAGATGCACCACCAAGGCACATTTCTGTGTATGTATTTCCCTCCAGGTATACATTTCATGACAGCTTCCCCACAAGTCAGACAAGTGATACTGTATTGGCTGCCTGAGGTAAACACACCTAAAAATTGTCTCAGCAGCAAGGAGGACAAGAGCTGCTCTTAGCCTGTGGCCACAGAAACAGATCAGAACGTCAGCATTAAACCTCAGAAATCTTCCTGTAGCAGGTTGATCCCTGCAGATCTATTGCCATGCATATCCCTGGCCAAGAACTCGGGAAAACTCATCCCTAGATCTGCAGCCTATAAAACAGACACCACACACACAAACTCCCACATGAGGACTGCCGAAACATGTTTATTTATATTTATTTAAATTGAGGAAAGGTGCTGGTGTGTCTAACACTGCAATTTGCAAGCAAGAATTCTCAGTGTTTCTAAATTGGTAGGTTTTCTCTTATAAATAGAAAATGTATCTAACTGTAGGAAGCAAGATACTGGTTTGGGCATACAGGGTGTAACATCTTACTTTGACATCCATTATTTGACAATATATTCCAGTGATGTTTTCTCTAAAAACCCTGCCTCTCCTACACATGGGATCCCTGTTATCCCATAAAGTAGTGCTATGGGCTGCACAGAATAATGCTGCATGGAGCACCCTCCTTTGCACAACCAAGTGGGAAGATTAGAGTGCAGGGCAGGCCACAACAGAATGTGGTTTCTTTCCTTTCCATGTTTTTGGGCTCTTCTTTTTTTTCTGACCATCAGAAGCAGGAGGGGAATTGTGTGGTTAAACTGTTATCAGCATGACCTCTCAGAACCAGCATTACGCTCCAGCTGCAAAAACAAGACTGCCTGAGACTTGTATCTAAGACATCTAAGTAAGCTTCCCTATTTGCATTCACCATGAATTCTTGGCCCAAGGTATGGGCTTGGGCTATTTTAGCAAGTGGAAGTGGGATGATGTGCTGTAAGAAGCTCTCTCTCCAATAGGGCCTGACCAAGAAGAAATTGTTTCAAATTATTATCAGGTGAGCTGTTCCAGCTGGTTGCTTCCAGACAGGACAAATCACTACAGCCCAGCTACCTTATATTCTCTCCCATCAGCTTGTAAAGTGTTTAAAATATCACTGTTACACACTAGCAGAATTTCACAGTTTACAGTAAGTTGCTGCATACCCTTAGTCAGGAGGAGCATGTCTGCCTGAGAGTGCTGTACTTTCCTGACCCAAGCACTGAACGGCCAGATCTGCTGGAGCTGAGGCAGCACAGAGTCATTTGCTGTGGCCTTGCATTTTATATTGGCAGTCAGGAATGGACACACAGGTTTCCAGGAAGGGAAGAAGGGCTCCAGCCATAGTACCTCACAGGAATTCATCAGAAACCATTACATTTCACTGCTGCAATACAGAGGGGGTGCTGCAAGGTGGCAACTGCCCATCTGGTGGCTTAGCTGGTGAGATGCAGCCCTTGGTAGATTATGGCTCTTAATGACTTCCCAGCTCACCAGGAGCTCTGACAAATTGCTTCTCAGACCTCACAGAATGAGGGCAGCAGTGAGTGAAGCTATGTGAGTTCTGGGTGTGGCTGCTGACAGGGTTTGGTGCTGACCCAAGCTGGTCATGATGATGGTCATGGTGAGGGGAGCTGGCTACTGGGGAAGCTTATTGTACAGGGCTGATTCAACTAGCTCAATGGGGAAACCATCTGCAAGCTGTGAGATGAAGACTTTGTAGAGAAACCACTTGCAGGCCACCAGGCAAAAGGAAAAAAAGATTTGTTCTAGTCTTCTTTTTAAAGTAAGTCCCACAGACAGTGCAACTCCGGGCAGCAAAAGCAAGCAGCCCAGGTCGGAGCTCCTTTGAGGAAGGAAAATGTCCAATTGCATCTCAAGAAAGTGCTAAGCTCTCGGGCCGGTGAAGAGAAGGAACTGAGAAGAGAGGAGGAAAAGCACGGCACGTACACGGGCAGACGCTGACCCCTGCTGGCAGCCTCACCGCCTGCCAGAAACGGGATTTCCCCCGAATGAAAAAAGAGCAGACGTTTTAAAATCCCTAGCCACACGAGGATAGTTCCTGCTGTAGGATTCATCTGGATAAAACAGCTATAAATAGCTAGGAGGCAGAGTTTCTGCATAGGCAGGAATGGTCTCATAGAGCTTTTGTACACAGATGAGGAAGGAAATGTTTTGTATCTATCTCGAGGTCATCAATAGCAGTGGGCAGTTGGATTAAGAACTGGGGAAAAGAAGAAAAAAAAAAAAAAACACAGTTTATGGCTTCTCATTCCATCAAGCTGATGATGCCATTGACACAGAGATTCCCATAATTGTCCAGATGGTAACTGAGCACCTTGTTTGAGAGTTTCAGTTCCCCATGTAAGTTCCACTCCATGAGAAAAGATATTCCTCAAAATTAGTTGTTGTGCTTTGGGTTTGGGAGCTTTGTTTCTGTTTTTGTTTTGTTTTGGTTTTTTTAAGGAAAAAAAAAAAAAAAAAAAAAGATCCCTGAACATCTTTATGACAATGCTGTGCTCTTGCTCACTGCTTAGTCTAAGAAGTGAGTCTGGGGAGGGTTTTTGCAAGAACCCTTGCTGAAGGAATAATTTAAGTGAAGAGCTATCAGTTTGGTCTTTAGGAACAGGGAGTACTGCAGGCAGAATGACAATAGAACAGGACAGCTGCTGGAAGGGAGGGAGGGAGGGAGGGAGGAAGGAAGGAGGGAAGGAAGGAGGGAAGGAAAGGAGAAGGGGAAGGGGAAGGGGAAGGGGAAGGGGAAGGGGAAGGGGAGGGAAGGGGAGGGAAGGGGAGGGAAGGGGAGGGAAGGGAAGGGAAGGGAAGGGAAGGGAAGGGAAGGGAAGGGAAGGGAAGGGAAGGGAAGGGAAGGGAAGGGAAGGGAAGGGAAGGGAAGGGAAGGAAAGGAAAGGAAAGGAAAGGAAAGGAAAGGAAAGGAAAGGAAAGGAAAGGAAAGGAAAGGAAAGGAAAGGAAAGGAAAGGAAAGGAAAGGAAAGGAAAGGAAAGGAAAGGAAAGGAAAGGAAAGGAAAGGAAAGGAAAGGAAAGGAAAGGAAAGGAAAGGAAAGGAAAGGAAAGGAGGGAGGAAATCCCAGCTAAAACAGTAATTTCCTTTTTTCTTTCCTATTTCATCTGCCTAAGTGATTGATTCAAAGCATGTTCGAGTCAGTAGGCGGACTTTTAAAGCGTCTTATAAGATCATAGAGTTATAGAATAACTAAGGCTAGAAAAGACCACTGAGATCATCTAGCCCAACTTCAATCCATCCTCACAATGCCCACTTACCACATCCCTCAGTGGCACATCCACACAGTGCTTGAAATCCTCCAGGGATGGCGACTCTACCACCTCCCTGTGCAGCCTGTGCCACTGCATCACCAGTCTTTCTGAAAAGAGTTATAGAGAACTAAGCTACAGCACTTTGTAAGGTTAAGTCCCCAGTTTATGCCCTAGATCCTCACACAGCCCAGGGAGTGAGAGAGGAACAGACCACCATTTGAGACTCAGCACTTGAAGCAGGATAAGTGCATTGTGCTCCAGAAATGTCTGCACCTCCTGCTGACTGCCAAGGGATGTGGGAGTAAAGGAGTTGCACACTAGAAAGATATCTCAGTTTAAATGAGATGATTCTCATCAAGTATCACAAGATTTGTGTCATGGAATGCAGTCATTGGAAACAAGAAGCCTGCACCATGAAGAACTTTGTACAGTTACTAAGACCAATATGGAGTTTCAGCCGTTTGAAGATTTAATGCTGTCACATCTCTGAAACAGCACAGTTATTAAAGTGTTTGATGTTTATCTGAGCAAGTGAAAGGAAAAGGAAAAGAAAAATGAGTGTCAGTGTTAATACAAGCCACTGGACAACTTGATCAATTCAAGCACAATATTTTTGTGCAGTACAAGGGCTGTGAGGCACCCTCACTGGAGCCAACAAAGCAGCAACATCACTGCCATGTAAGCTTATGTGTCTGAAAACTCAAAGCACTATGTTAAAAGGAGGCTGTATCAGAAGGAAAATGATATAATATTCAGATTTTTTTTTATTTAGGGCTTGGTCTTCTGGAGAGGAGAAGACATCCTAGAAGAGACTTGCAAAATGTAACTGAAAATCATTCAGCATATGCTCTTTGCTTTGATCAAGAGACGCTGAGAAACTAAGCAGGTTTGAAAGGAAAAGCAGTGTCTTTGCTATCACGATTCAAATGCAAACCCAGAGAGGGATTTCTTCCCTCCTTGAGCTCTGCAACCTTTTTTTATGCCATCAAGGTAGTGTTTCTGTGTTCTCTCAAAAGTGACATCAGTAGCAAATACCACGTCTCCAGAAAGCTAAATAGCCTGCTGGGATGCCGAAGGGCTTTCACGGCACTTTTGTGTAAGAAGGTGAAATGATTGACAGTGATGAGGAAAACTTCAGCACTACAGCCTCGCTAGAGGGCTTTTAAGAGTGTAATACTTCTCTTTGGCACTGTCATAACTGATCGTTATATATTCGTGGGAAAGCACTGGGGTCTCATGTTCTCAGATCACCCTAAAGAGCAGCTGTGGGCAACTACTGAGGTCAAGGTGAATAACATCTGGCTCCACGGTCCCACTAGGGTTTGGGCCTCGCCAACTGCTGGAAGGAAAAGCAGCACAGGGAGACCACAGGAGAGGCAGAAAGGCTGTTGGAGAAGACTATTCTGAAATCTGAAATTACTTATAACTGGTCCTTGTTAAAGATTGCTGGAGCTGCTATTTTTACTTTGGGTTTCTAACCCAAAGACATGTCTTCAGACATGTCAGACTAAGCATATAGCAGTGTTCTGTTCTTCTATTTGTTGTGTATCGAGGTCTTTAAATCCTTATAAATGACTTGTACAATTTTCTACGAGCAAGCAACCAGTAGGAAGAGGTTGATAATTGACACTGTATTTTGAACTCATTCAAACAAGCCTGGTTATTTTCAGTTGTGTTTAAGGAAAAAAAAAATCACCAAGCTGAGAAGGAATACAAACATCAAAGGCCATTTTTTATTTTTATTATTTTATTATTTTATTAGCCCATATTCTGCTAATAAATGTTAGAAGTTCTTAACAAATGACTTTCAAGCTGAAGACCAGGCTCCCTAAAATGAAGTGCAGAAAAATGCGTTATTGCACCCGGAATGACATGTCCAGATGATTGTTATTCCCACAGTGTCAATCTTTCTTGTGTCTAACTTGATAAACTGCAAGTGCTTGGAATTGCTGCAGCAGTTAGAATACTGATAGGAAATAAGTGTTCATGTCACATTTCTCATGTCCGCTGTTAGCCTAAATTTACTTCGTAGAAAAGATGATGATAAGGAGTCTCTTTGAACAAAGGAATTAGAGCATCCATATGACTTCGCAGCTGTGCCATGGAAAAAGATAATACCAACAAGTGCAGAAGAGCAGAATTCATGGTACTGCTAGTTTCTCTTTTATTTTGAATATGCAGCAAAGCAGAATAAAATACAACTTTTTCCTACAGAACATAAGTGGAGGTAGCAGTGACAAAGACACAGCTCTAGCTTCTCTTTTCATCCTAGCATCTATTAGTGTGGGGTTTGCTTATGCAGTGTTCTTTAGCACAGCAACTATTTCAGTGACCAACAAAGCAGCATGCTGGATACAATTATATTTTTCAAAATGAATGTAAATATTTATACACTTTTTTTTACTTTGCTGCAGGTGAAAATAACCGACCCATCATTTGTTGACACTGGCCATAATAAATCCAAAATAATTAAACCAAGAAGGGACAGTAAGGGAGTTTGTTAAGTATTTTGTGTGTATTCATTTCCATGTTCATTGGTCCAAAATTGGAGATTTTGTTGACTTTGTACAAGTAATTTGTTGGGAAAGGATATTTATGTGCATATTTATGTTATGTGGTTTCATGGCTCTATTCAGAACTGTTACCACAGTGCCTCACTCTGAGATAGACAGCAAACAGCAGTGCATTCTAGGAGCCAGACTGACCACTGTAAATGGGCATAGATATTCTGATTTCAAACATCATTAGTATCACTAGTACTTATTTTTCTTTCCAAGATAGCCAAAGGGATTTGATTTGGTTTTTCTTTCATTTCAGCAGAGTAGGGCCAGACGTGACTAAGCTAATAAGTTTCAGTTTGGAGTATTTTAATAACCTGTGGTACTAATTAAAAATCAACCAATCTGAGTAAGCAAGGATGAAAACAAAAACACACGTACTTACAACTTACTTTCCTGGAATTTGGTCACTCCATTAGTACCCTACTGCCATACACTTCTTTATAACGGCCTTGTGTTGCAAATGAGCCTGCTTTTATATACATTTCTACTTCTTAGATTCAAAGGGAGTACGGCATCATCAATGAAAACTAGTGTGTTCATGCTGTTGATTGCATGGTTCACGTTACAGTCCAGACAAATTCATTAATTTCTCTCTCAGCTTAAAATGTTATTACAAAACCAAGAGGCTGAAAGCACACACAGTGAGAGGTAGATTTGTGAAGCTGGCAGCTTTCTGGAGTGCAAAAGCTTATGAAAATCCAAATCCAAGCTAAAATGTATGGAATGTGAGCCTCGGGACTTTAACCAAAACACATGGAGGCTAGTGAGAGTCCTTCCACTGTCTTCACTCGACTTCACATCCAGCCCTTCTAAGATATAAGACAGGCTGGTAATGCTGAGCTTGCAAGATATATTTGCTTACAGATAGAAGGTGTCTGGCTCCATGACTCTGAAGGAAAACTACGCAGTGCACCCCAGGGCCACAGGATTAAAATCATACAGAGAAACTGCACATACCATGCTGGCAAGGTGCTCCCAGGGGCACTCAGAAGGGAAATGCTGGAAGGGAGGGATGGCAGAGCGGCCCCTCAGGCCCACAGCAGGAGGGAAGGTCTAGCAGCACGAATGCTGTTTCATTTCCATTCTCTGGAACTGCTCTACAGTGGAAATTTGGTAATGAATGACTTTATTTATGTATCCCTAGGAAGAAGATCATTTGAATGCTGCACAGAAGCAAAGCTTTCCTACCACATTAAAAAGAAAAAGCAAGAGAATCTCCAACGTGACAAAGCAACTTAATTGTTCCAGCAAATAAGGATTGCTTTAAGCATTTGGGAGTGAAGCCAAAGCCTAGGAGCCACCACCAAACTGGAGATGAGGGTCAAGATTACTGTTTCCCACTTCACTCTCTGCTTGTCTCATGGCAAGAGTGGGCCTTGCCTTCAAAATAACACTTACCAAGTAAGATCTCCTCAGCAAAGCTGTAAATTATTTTGAGATCCTGAGGCAGACAGCACTAGAAAGTGCATTGCAGTAGCAATACTTACTGCATTTTCTCAGCAAAATATTTGCACTGTACATGAGAGTACACCAAACTATGTTTTACCAAAACGGGCAATGAAAGTGGGCTCTGCATGCTGATTATATTAACCAAACCTCCTCTGATGAATGCTTATGTTCCTAGGCATTCACATGTATTCACAAGACTGTATGTTCCTCTGCAGAAAGCTCATTGCACCAAAGATTCATTAGCAAGTCATTCTGTGAATCCCAATAAACACTGTGCCCTCCCAGTCTCCAGAAGGTCTGAAGCAAGCATGCATTTCTGAAGCAGCTGCTTAAAGATCTGAGGGAAACTTGGCTGGAGGAATAGCCACATGATCCTCCAGCTCCTTTAGAATTTTTGGCTTTCAAACACTAAGTCCAACGTGATCTGACAGCCTTATACAATTGAAAACTCAAAATTGACCAAACAGGCAATGCAACATTGGGAAGATTAAGCGTAAGAGAGAGGCAGACATGCATTTATCTTTCCCATTCTTTCTTTCAATTTCTTACCCCTTCTTTCTTTACTTCTTTCTTTCCTACTCCTCAGTAGAGATTTTTAGGCTCTACCTACTGAAACTGAAGTGAAAACTTCCCCTGGGGAATCTGGCTGTTGTGCAGTTCAGTAAGGTGGCTGTGGAGAAGCAAGATCCCTTTCATGACTACGGGGAAAAATCCACACAGGGCTTGTGGTGGCACAGCATTGACACAGTATCAAGGCAGATCCTACCGCATGTAGAGCTCTAAGCTTTTGAGTTCAGATGAGCATGTGTAATTTGAGTCCCAAAAGGAGGAGCTCAGGAACCTATAAGCGCAGCCTTTACTGCTTTGTTTTTTCTCTTGCCCTTCATCATCGTGCTCTCCCTTCAAGAATCTGTACTGAAAACTAACTCTTGGAAAATATCATCTGCTATTCACAGAGCAAAACAGGGAGCTAACAACCTGTAGCATGGCAACTGGATCCACTGTGTTCTTAGTCCCTGACCTTATATTCAGGAGGCAATGACTTATTCCTACTGCGGAGCACTGGTATAAGTACAGAAGGGAAAGGAGACAAAACCATTAGGTCTGACATTCACAATAATTACTCTTCTCCCTACCATAAAAGCAGTGCAAGATGCACTGTAGCTACTCCAGATCCTTTTTTCACAGATAAAGCAGTGTAAATGAGTGCTAGGATTGCTCGAAATAAAGACTATTATCTTCAAGGAGATTATTTGACCTACATAAACTTTGCAGCAATCCCAGTGTAATACAGGGTGTGTTTTTTTACCCTAAAACAACGTTGAAATCTCACCCTAGCAGTAAGAAGAAAGTGGAAGGCAATGATTAGAGAAATTGGTTCATCCCGAAGTCTTTAATTTAATCATGGATCTCACTTTGGGAAGAAACATATTATTCGAAGATATGTATGAATTTCACATCAGATTGGAGACATACATTTCTTTTACTTCGTGCAAGATAATTGCTACGTTGTGATAATTGTTAGATAAAGTATTCTTCCTTTGATTATCAGAGTTCACAGAAGTTACCTCACAGCAGAAACTATTCTGAGTTAACACAGTCGTGAACAATTCTAAATTACTAACTTCCTCTGACATCCACATAGTCTGTATTTTAAAGCTAAATTTCAGTTATTTGAAAGTATATCAAGCGTGTCTGGTGTTTGGGGTGGTAGTTAATTTATTCCTTAGTGAAGTCAGAGATAGCAATGTTTACTACATTCAACTTTTTTGAAAGTGTTCAGGAAGAGTGTTGGATTCAATATGTTAAGCATTTTTTTCTGATTTCTAGGGCTTTATAGCAGTGATTGGGTAGATGCAGAACAATCTTTTTGCCAAAAGGATTGGTTTTTCCTGTGGCACTAAAGCCAGAAACCTCAAGGCTGATATCTAGGTTAAGCAGAAAATAAGGTGCTAAAGAAAACTAATTCACATGAAGTGGGGAAAAGCTGTCTGTAGTCTAGGACTTAGTGATAAACATTTCTGAAGCATTTTAAAAGGAATGCAGAAGCTTGTTCCTTTCAAAACGTAAGGACATACAGTAATATCTGTTTAACTGAAAGTATTGCATTGGCTGCAACAGTGGTGAAAAGTTTCCCTTTGAAAATAATAGAGACACATTTAAACACATTTTACATGCCACAAAATTAATGAGATATTCTTTGGACAGTGCTGCCACTTGATTTTTTTATGATAATAAACTGTTTTAACAGAGCTGCCTGGGCCCAATCAGACCAAGGATCTGCATACAGAGCTACACAAATAATAGGAGAAGGAACAAAGACTGCAGTCTGCTTACAGATGGTAAATCAGTACAGTGAGGAGCAGTGGCCCTGCAAGGTGCAGGAAGAACTCAGCCTGCATTCTCCTGCACTGGACTTGCAAGGACAGATGAAATTCCTGAAAGTGGAAGGACAATTAGTGCACAGACATTGAGTTTGATGTTTTCTTTCTATGTTAGAATTTTTTTTTCCCACACAGTGCTGTGTACAGTACTGGATCCCCCCTTTGGGAAAGGAATTTGAAAGAAGGGAAATAGGGCAGAAAATGTACAATGCAAATAATCTGAGGTCCTTACTGTGAGACAGACCAAAGGCTTTTGAGCTGTCCCATTTTTCAAAAATAGATGGACCCACTTACTAGGCCACCTCCACAGAGAGGAAATCTCTGGTACTAAAACACCCTCTAATTTAATGAAAAAGGCAAAACGAGAACTGAATTTATTTGGCTTTGGCTCCCAGCCATCAAACAGGAAACACGGCACATATTTCATGACTTATGTTCAGCAGTCACATTGATTAATTGCTGAAACAAACTACTGAGCATGGCTGCCTGGCAGCGCCTTCCCAACTAGAGTTATCAGTTATCACTGGGACTTCTGCTTAACCAAAACATGCTGCTCTGTCCAACGTTTAAGAAAACTGGTTGAAGTGTGGGAATGTGTAATACAAGTGCATGAGTCGGAGTTGGGAGCTCCCTTTAACTCTGAATTCTATGAAAATATGTCTGTACAATTTTCCCTTCAGTCTGTTCTCTCACAATCGCTTGTGGTTAATTTGTCCAGTTCAGAAAATAAATCAGCATCAACTGAAATTCAGTTTTCAGACCTTGGCTTTGCGGGTCTTTGATTTAAAAGTAAAAAATGAAATAAAAGGTGGGGGGCAGGGAACAGAAACAGTGATCACAGTAGAAAAGTTATCTAAAAAATCCTTACAGTAATCTGTTCCTTTTGGGCCTAAGAAACATTAGGCTTAAAAAATAAATAAATCTTCTAGTTACTAGGATTTTTTTAATATACATTTCCATGCTTAATAAGCAATTCTTCTGCTGGCAATTTTTGTTGAGCACTGTTATTAATAGAGCCACTTCAGCAATGAAATAGGAAGCTGTAATCTCACTCTACATGCTTTGGCAGCCCTTGGCATGGGCAGGATGTCTGAGAGGTACTGTATTCAGACTCTTCCTTTCTTAATAATAATGACATAGATAATAAAAATCTGTCTTCAGAGCTTCCGTATAAAAGGGGAGAACTCATTAACTGAGATGCACACAAAATGCAAAGAGCTCATTATGCTTTTGGGATGAAGATACCAAGTTCAGCCAGACATTGTATTTTAATTGGATTTTCCAGCAATAAGAGCAAAAGACTCTCAAAATGAACCCTCCAAGGAAGGAGAAGAATTGACTCTGCTCTCTCCTTGTGAGCCTCCACAGCAACTGTGACATTTGAAGATCTTTCTTCCTCATGAATGCACTCACTCCGCAGAGGAAGAAGTTACATCAATGAGTGCTGGTGACTGCAACCTCCCTTCCCTGTCCTGAGGCACTGAACTTACATAAATGCCTTGAAGGGGCTTGGTTACGTGCTTCTCACATCAACCCAACCCTTGTGTCAGTCCTGAAATTTCTTGACCCTGCTTCTCCTTGGGAAACTGATAATATGGACCTCTGTGGCCAAGGGGACCCTGTGAACTTACAGGTAGCAGCAGTGCTTAGGCAGCTACACTGGCAGGAAGGCAGCACTGCTTGCCCAGGCACTCGCTACAGCATGGGCAAAGCCCTGCAGTGGATGTCACTGATTCACATGTGGTTTTAATTCACTGGATAGCAAAATAGAGGATTCTTGCTCAGTTGTAACGGGTAGAAAGCCTAGAGCAAGGCTGCTTTCACACATAAATACTCACCACAGAACGATTCAGATTGAAAGTTAGCCTGCAAAAGGCAGGGCTAATTCCAAACTGACAGCAGATTGCCAAGGGTTTTGTCCAGCTAATTTCTGAATACTTCCCAGGATGGATATCTCTCAGCCTCTCTGCCTGTTCTGTACTTCAGCACACAGATTCCTTACATTCAAGCAGAGTTTTTCAGTACTGCAACTTGTGCCTCTTGCCTCTTGCCTTTCACTGTGCACATCTGAGAAGAGTCTCCTTTCCTCACTTCTACAAGCCCTTTTGATTGCTAAAGATAGCAATGCAATCCTCTCAAAGCCCTCTCTTTTTCAGGATCTCTCTGGAGATAGACTGCAAACTCAAAATCCTACATGCCGCATATTTCATATCCCTGATACTGATGAGAGAAGTGAGTCAATTGGTACATGTAGCCTGAAGGAAGCTAGGGCAGGAGGTCAAAACGATGCCTTACCAGCCAAAACTGTGAGCTCTGGTAGCTCCAAGAAAACCTTTTAAAAACTCTGTCTCAGATGTGCTATGTCTGAACATTGTATCAATAAACTTCATCTAATCATACATTTGAAATCTGTAATGATTTGATATTAAAATGGCCTTAAACTGCAGCAGTATTATAAACCCATCAGCAGCCACACTGTCAGCAGTTAGCCAGACAAGGAATAAAATATGCTGTTCTGAATCAAAAATGCCTCCTAAATACACTGTCTAATGTTTCACCAAGCATTTTAAGGCAGAGACCAGGCTGCCAGTTAAACAGCAGCCCAGCTCCTGCCTCTTGGTTTAAACTGTAGGATTCAGATGCACCTTTGTAGAAACCTCCAGGATAAAGGTTTACTGATGGCAATAGCAGACTCCATGTGTGGTTTTCTATGAGAAATGAAGCATTTCCAGAAATTTTTGCATAAGCCAAGAATTTTGCACAAAACCACAGCTGTCACAACAACTACTAGGTAAGGGCTGTCTCCCGACCTGCTGGTACCTGAAGCTTGCAAAGGAGAAATTGCAAGCTGTGTGTTGATGATCCTTGGATGTGAAAACTCAAGCAAGTTGTCTCTGCAAACCTGGGATCAAGGCCAGGGTGTGCATGCATTCTCTTCAGAGCCTTCCCTCTGACTGAGGCCTCCTTGCCAGTCCTGGAGATGAATGTCCACAGTTGTCATCCACAAAACACCAGGTATATTCAGTGTCACACATTAGTGCTTCTTCTGATAACTCTTATTCATATCCTAAAGCTGCTTTAAAAAAAATGCTTTGAACAAAAGCTTCGTGACCCTGAAATGGGAAGAAATTAATCCTTATTGAAGTCAGTGCCAAATACTTTCTTCTTTGCATGTCTGGCAAAAAAGAAAAATAAGCAATTCTGAAATCAAAATGAAGCTTCACAGATTCAGCAAGGCTGGAGTGACTTAGCTTCTCTGCTGTTCTTATATGAATGCAAATGAACACAACTACTACTATATAATTTAGAGCAGTTGAGATACTGAAGCATGTATGTTGTGACAGTTTTGAGACAATTTGACTTAAGCCCACTTCTGAAACTTGCCAGAGCCACTCCATTAGCAATCACTTAAGAAAGATGCAAAAAATGGTATCAGGAACAATGAGAGGAAGGGTACAAAACACAGTCACTGACAACATCCTCAGCCATTACATCTACAATTCATGCCGAGATCTGGAATTTCATCAGGATGTGGGACATGTAATCTAGGATCATTCCCTTACAGAGATGTGCTCAAATGTACAGTGTCCAACATCCAACCTGAACCTCCCATGGCACAACTTGAGGCCATTCCCTCTCATCCTATCACCGTTACCTGGGAGATCAACTCCCCACCTCACCACAACCTCCCTTCAAGTTGTTGTAGAGAGCAATATGGTCTTCCCTGAGCCTCCTCTTCTCCAGACTGAACAATCCCAGTTCCCTCAGATGCTCCCCTTAAGACTTGTGCTCCAGAACCTTCACCAGCTTTGTTGTTCTCTGAACACACTGCAGGGCTTCCATGACTTTCTTACACTGAAGCGCCCAAAACTGAACACAGTACTCCAGGTGCAGTATGCAATAATAGTCCTAATATATATCTTTGGTGTACACAATGTCAAGGCTGTCCCATGCTGCCCAAAGACAAGTGATCACATGACACATTGCATAAATTAGTACATACCAGCTGAGAAAGAAACTCCCTGGAAAAAGAAGCATATAGAAAGTGTCTTCTCATGCACCAAGTCCTACTCAAAAGTTAGGTGAGATTTTAGGTGAAGTTACTCTAGATTTGTTATGGCCAGTTAGCACTAGGTTATTGAGAAAGAGATTTCCTAGACTCAAGCTAAAGCATTCAATGCTGCTGCAAAGCAGTTTGCCTAGCAAGGAGCTTCAGAGCTTTTTGCTTTCCTATTAGAAGTTGAAGCATCAACTGCACTTGCTTATATCGCATACAGCCAGCCTAAAAGGAAAGCAAAAAGGAGCTCTCAGACATGGCTGAGAGGTAGTAGAGAACTGACCTAATAAGGAGAGAAGCATGTTGTGAAGAAAAATTTAAGACACGTCTCAGTGAATCTGCTTGTATACTTCTCAGGGCAGCTCAGAGCTTCCCTCTCTCACCCCAAATCCCATGTCCTGCCTTCAAGCCCAATCCCCAGCTCCAGAGCTGTTGAGGTAGCTTTGTTCTTCGTGGCCCTTGTTGGATTTCTGCAGCATGAATTTACTCAGCCACTTTCTGAACCCAGGAAAACATCAAATATTCACTATTTACTGTTGCAAAATGTTCTTGGAGGATGAAAGATCATTGAAAATGATGCTTTATTGAAAGGTCATTGCTGGACAACTACAGACATTCTGGTTACAAGCAGACTTGAAAGATAGACTCTAAATCATCAAAAGTCTAGAGGCTCCTTGGAAATACAACAGAGCTTTCTGTTCAATCTACAGCTAAATTTTTATCTGAATGTTCATTCACCCCAGTGATCTGACTTTGGGAATTCAGCTGTTGATATCTACCAGAACCAGCTGTTGGAGCTGTACTAATTTCTGCAGACGGATAGAGCCTATCTGTTGTTGCATACCTCTTGGGTCAGCGCAAAGAAGATTGGCAGTCTGTGGTAAGGGCATTCATTTCTTGCGTGGAAGATGCAGCTTGGGATTTCTTACTTCTCTGAAAGACTTGTAGCCCTCTGAAGTCCCACACAGAATAAAAACAATTCCAGCTGGGAGGGATCTCTGGAGTTCACGCAATCCAACCCTTGCTCAAAGGAGGTCTGGCTTCAAAACTAGGTATGGCAGATAATAGACAATTCATGATGGATCAGATGGGGTACTCAAAGCAGCCCAGGAACTCCCTGAGTTTGTGAAAACAGTGTGAGATGAGATATGAGTACAGACGTTGTGCCTCCCACAGTCAAGCATCAACACATCCTCCCACAACAAGTCACCAACACAACCACCAAGGTGTCCTTACTACCAAATTAATTATTTTTTCTCAAAACCAGTGGGAAAGCTTTAGAAATGTTACAGTTTCTGAGGACCAGAAGACTAACTCCAATAGTGGAAGGAATCAGGCAGAGATGGGTATCTCCCTTATCATAGAATCATCTGAGTTGGAAGAGACCTTTAAAGGTCATCTGGTCCAACTCCTCTGCAATGAACAGGGACAGTAAATCAGCTCATGAGACTGGTTTTCTAAACCAATACAAGTCCTTGTTTTATCAAGGTACTTCTTCAAAGCTTATCCTCAGCCTCATCCCTGCAAGGCACCACCAGAAACTACACCATATACCAGGCCCCCTAGCAGAACATTTGCTGAAGATGAGATCATGATTTTTGCAGCAAAGCATACCAGGAGAGAGCCAGGCCCTGGCACACATGACAGCAGCGAGTGTACTTGGCTGACGCTCATTCCTCAGCTGACTGTCCTGATCATTATGTAAAATTCCTCAGCTGGCAGAGCAATGCTTCTAGTGAGATACAGCCGGCCTCAGGAGCAGCTGGAGACAAATTCACAGCATGAGGAGGCTGCATTCCCCCGCATGCTGACAGCAGTCCCTGAGATCCTGCTCTTCCAGGGGCCTGGGCTGTCAGGCAGACAGAGCTGCAGCTCAGGTGATGGATAATTGTCCACTACTGGATACAGAAAAGCATTTTTTTCTCTTGGGTTTCTTAGTAAAACATGCCAGGAAAAATGATTTCAGCATGAAATTGTATCTGCGGGGTGAAGTACCAGCTTATAAATTAAAGTAGCCAGATCCAATGCACTATGCAATTTTAAAGTAAATCAAGCAAGTGCGTGCAAGCACAAGACTGTGGGTTTGGGAGGAAAAAGGTAATATAAATTCAAATACGAAACAGTAGCACAAAAATTAAGGGAGTCTTGCTTTCAGTGGATTATAACATGTTGAGTATTGCTGAAAAGATCAGGTCCTTGGCTAAATCATGATAGATATTTGGGGGTATATAAGGGTCTTCCAGTAAGTTTTCTTGTGCCTATTAAGTGAGTGTGTTCTGCTGCCTTCTATGCAAAAGTGCTGCTGAAGCCTCTCTTCCTCTCTTCCCAAAACCGATATCCAGGAACTTTATCTCTGAGGTGCAAAGATGTCCCCATATACAACCCCAGACTTCCTATGTATTGGGTTGGTTTTTTCCTTCTTCTGGCAATATTTTTATTCAAGGCTCTGTAGTTTGCCCACCATCCTTCACTACGGCCAGGTGAAAATTTGCCTGTTGATGATGAGAAAGGGCAAAAAAAAAATTACCTAATCAGGAAATGAAGAAATTATTAAGAGTGGTTTATGAAGGTGTATTTTGTCTGTGAAAGATAAATAAATAAATAAATAGGTTGCCAGAGCTACAAAACAGGTACAAACTTTCTTAGTTTAAATGCAGCCCTCTTAACCAGAAAAACTGTTGTTTCTAAATAGAATTGGTAGGTATTCAAAAGTGCTCTGCGATAGGAATGGGGATGATAAATATGTACCAGTTCAGCAAATATTTCTGCCTACACAATTCTAGTTATGTTGATCAAAACAAATCTCTAAAGTAGCCATTGGTCATGAGAACTCCACAGCGCTGTAAAATTTGCAGAAGCTCCAGTAGTATAATTTCTGCCTGGAACGAAAATTAAATGGTCTATAAGTCACTAAGTATAGTGTTAGAGAATCATTCTCACCAATTATGCTGTTTTGCTCAAATCCCCTATAACACTTTTTGGGTGTGTTCAGAGACTGGTACCAAATGTCACCCCCGAATTTCTTCTTTGCTTTCATCTCAGCAATCAACTTCCCAATCAGCTTCTCAGCATCCCTGCTGCAGCTGCTGAAGCTCCTGCCTTGCTGTGCTCACCCCACTGCTCCCGACAAGGCACACAGCACAGCAAAGGTGTAAATCTGTCATGAGGGATGGCCACTTCTCTGCGCTGTATTTAACGGTTCCACACTAATCCATCACAATGAATCCTAAACAAATCATGTAACTGCATTGGCTTCCTGACTGGGAGGAAAATGTATGCTCTGAGCCCTCCTGGTCTGACGACAGAAGAAAATGAAATTTTAACAAATCAGCCCATGAATAATGGAAAAGAAAATACCACACAGGCCAATAAAATGTTGTATTTGATTTAACATGTCTCAGGGTGACATTTTTCATTGTTTCAATGAAAAGGGCCTTCTATAATGAAGTGAAAGCCTCAGTGGACAATGGAAGGGCAACTGATGTCACCTATCCAAACTTCTGCAAGACCTTTGATATGGTCCCACACCACATTCTTATCTCTAAATTGGAAAATACAAATTCTAAGGATAGACTATTCAATAGATAGGGAATTGATTGAGTGGTCCCAACCAGAAGGTTGTGGTCAATGGCTCTACATCCAAGTGGAGGCCAGCAACGAGTGGCATCCCCCAGAGTTCTGTCTTGGCCCCAGAGCTCTTTAACATGTTCATAAATAACACAGATGGGGATTGAGTGCAGCCTTAGCAAGTTTGCTCATGACATCAAGCAGAGTGCTGCAGATAGAACCATAGAGTCATTAAGGTTGGAAAGGACCACTAAGATCATCTAGCTCAACCCATCACCACCATGCCAATTAACCATGTCCTCTCATCAGTACTTTTTCTACTCTTTCTCATAGGCTCCTGAAATACCAAAGATATGGGGCCGAACCCATTGAAAACTGCAGGATTTCTGCTGGTTTAGGTGTTTTCTCAATAGGTGCCATGAAGATTGTTTCCAAAGGAAAAAAAAAAAAAAAGTAATACATGACAAAAATCCATTAAACAACCAGAAGATGCTGCATCCTGCATCCTGCATATAAGCAGGTCCACTCATTCATTTGTTTATTTAATTATTACTTCTTATTGTATTACTCATTTGCTTCACTTATTTAATTCTAGGCTATCATTTTTTCCTCTGAGATGACATCCCTTTTTCTGCCTTTTTTTTTAATAAGAACATGCTGGGTGCAGTTATATTCTCACAGAGATCAAGAATTTCAATATTTTCAACGAGATCACAGATCTGAAGCATGGAAATGAGAGGAACGTGAAAGCCCAAATGTTGATTTATGAGTGAATAAGTTTATGTTCCACACATCTTTGAGAAAATGGTTTTGGCAGCACTGTACAGCTCTTCTGGTGAACACAGAATGTTTTCTTTCTTCTCTCAGGCAAATTAAAATATCAGCGGGTTCATTTCTCTTTCTTGTTTGATCTGTGCCTAGACCGAGAGATTTTAAAGCGTGTGATGATCCTGCAGTGACCACGTTCAGAATGCAAACATCTGCCAACCGTTACCACAGAATGGTTTCTGAAATAATGCTCCACTTGTCCCCACTTAGAGTAGAGATACACACAGCATGCAATCCCTAACCATAACAGCTGGTGCCTGTCAAAAAACAGTAGGGCTTTTGCAATGTTTTACCCTCTTTGCCCCAAAATCATAGCAAAGATCATCCAACCTTCAGCACACAGACTTCAGTAGTTTTCTTTGGTAAGTATGGCAGGCTGACATGGTTTTGTAAAGCTCTTGAAAAAGAATCCGAGTCGTCACTGTATCAATAAGTAAACTTTATGGCACTATTAATGATATTCTGCAAATGTAATTTGCTGAAGTCCCAGCAGCTTAATCTACTCTGTGAGAGAAACAATGACCAAGTCTCAACAGTAAGAACCTAAAGGCTTTCTGCTGTAACAGGATTTAGCAATAACTTTTAATTGGCAGTTCAAAGTTAATCCTCAAGAGAAAATGCGGTCTGGCAAATGCACCCACTCACAAAGAAAAAGAAAAATCATTAGACTGTGGAGTTTTTTCTCAGCATTTCTTCAGCTATTGTTATTGGGAAATTTTATAGGCATAATTGTTGCTTTGTCTCAGACTAACAAGGGTCTTCTTAGATAATACATTTTATCCGTTTTATATTTTATTTCTCTAGCAATGAAAAAGACGGCAGTAAGTTCAAATTTTTCAGTGCTTCTAGTAGGATTTAGCCTTATTTAATGCACTTTCTGAAGGGAAAATCAAAGGCAAATCCCCTCAACTAATGCTCTGCTCTTTCTCTTTTGTCCCTCAGCATCAGTTTCAGGATAGCAAGGTCTCATCAGTTTCAGGATACTGGGTCTGTTCAGCCTTGAGAAAAGGAGACTGAGAGGGGACCTGATCCAGGTCTATAAATATCTAAGGTGTGGGGGGCAGAATGGCGAGGCCAGACTGTTTTCAGTGGTGAGTGGAGACAGGACAAGGGGAAACGGCCGGAAACTGCAGCACAGGAAGTTCCGCACAAACATGCGCAAGAACTTCTTTACAGTGAGGTGACGGAGCACTGGAACAGGCTGCCCAGGGAGGTGGTGGAGTCTCCTTCTCTGGAGATGTTCAAGACCTGCCTGGATGCCTACCTGTGCAACCTACTGTAGGGAACCTGCTTTGGCAGGGGGGTTGGACTCGATGATCTCTGGAGGTCCCTTCCAACCCCTGCAATTCTGTGATTCTGTGATCAGTTTCAGATGTCCACACTCTCATATTTTCTTTCCATCTCCACTCAAACAGCATCCCCAAAGGCTTGCAGTGAGGAACCATTTCTCCTCCTCGATTAAGTTGAAGGAAAAGCCCATCACCCAGGCAAATCTTATTAACTCACTGGGATCTGTTCAACTCTAAACTTCAGCAGCTCTGTCATCCGTGATTTCCCTTCTTTGTTCCAGCAGTATTTAAGATTAACTCATGGTGAGTTGCTTAACTCAGAATAAAGCATATGGATGCCTTCACTGAGAACTGACAAGGTCCAAATCAGCCTCCTATCAACAGATCAAAGCCTGTGTGGAAAGCTGAGTTGTCGAGAAAAGCATTGGAGCTGCCCTCAAAAAAAAAAAACAGAAACACTCTGATAAGATATGCTTTGGCAGGAGCTCAGGTTGCAAAATGGCTGTGTTTTCCATGAGTGTTACTGAGAAATATGAAGAAATTCCAACACATCAACTGATCCACCTTTCTAGAAAGGTGCAGCTCTTCAACGCCTGTTTTGCACGAGTACTAGATTTAATTCTCGCAAAAATACATTACACAAATATTCACCGTAACAGTTACGGAGCCAACTTTAAGTGACTGATCCCCTGGCCTCCTGCCTTAACCTTCATTGAAACCCAAATGCTCACATCCACTTTGTAATATCTCAAACTCTGAGGAAGGCGGGCGGCTCTGCCCTCATCCTCACGCACCAAATGCCGCGCTGAACAGAGCAGAACAGAACAGCCCATTGTTGGTCATACAGACTGCTTTCTTTCCGGCAGACTGCTCAAACAAGACGAGAAAATCACAACAGCTTGTTAGAAGTACAGCCAACATGAGTAAAATCCATGAAAATGAATGCTTCGGAAAAGTAATGGGAGTACATACATACTTCGTTCATTTTCTATTACATTTTTTCACTTAAGAGATGTGTTCACTCTACACCCATGTGTTGACTTACTATGTATAACTAAGCACATTTTCAAAGCATAAGTTTTATAAGTTTAATAAAGTTTAATAAAGTTCCTACTTTACAGCGTTCCTAGCCCAAACTGTAAGCTCAAACTAATTCTTTTATGTATAAATGGAATAGTAAGGGCAAAATAGATGCATCAAAAAACACAGCAAGTCTGAGCCTCCAAAGAATCTACAATCTCATGTAAGTAAATTAGAAAAATCTTTTAAATATTTAATATTCTGGGAAAGGCTGATGTTTGAGACAATGCAAAGCTAAAACAAAGTGCAACTAAAAAAAAAAAAGTACAGAATTTTATAACATATACTTGATGTGTCCAACTAGTGTTTTAAAATGCTGAATGCTCAGGTACAGATGTTAACCAGACTGTGCTATTTGCAAAGTTCAAGTAACTTTTAATATGCATTATTTGAATGCCCAGATCAAAACTCATCCTCTCAAAACAACAGAACTAAGCCATTCTAGAAAAAAAAAAAAATGTATTATAGAAAGATTGTATTTTACCTGCTTTTTAGAAGAATTCTTGAAGCTTGAAAATTCTTTTACTTGAAAATAGCAATTCCAAAAGAGAAAAAAAAGAAAAAAAAAGAAAAAAAGAAAAAGAAAAAAAGTGTACAGGTGCTAAAAATAAAAGATCTGCTGAGGGAATTGCAAGATGCCTGTCGTTTGGTGACTACAATATTTATTTGGGTGGACGGCTTTGTTGATGTGGAATCCAGCTCAGCTGTTTGTAGTAAGCATCTCCGGATAAGGAGAGAGTGACATTACGTCTTGTGCACTCTCATAAATGAAGCAGGAATTCCCAGATTTGCTGTCACATGCTTTCAGTGAAGAACTAGCACTCGGTTTATACCCAGCCCCACTGCTCCCTGCCTCAACAGCACTAGTCTGAAGCCTGAGATAACTAGAACAAGTGGCAAAGATTGAAAGGAAAAACAGATTGGTGTGAGCTTCAGTGAGTAAACGCTTAACATACTGTCCTGAGTTCAGGCAAGAAGCAGGAATAAATATGCTGGGGAGAACAGAGCAGACATAGCCTTTTTAAACTACCATGGGAGTTATAAAGGAGCAGATTTAACAGTGCTCACTAAGAAAAACTGAAAGGGAAGAAAAATCAAATTCTGTTTTTCCACCATAAGAAAGCACTAAAAAGATTATCCTGACAAATACTCGTTCTCATTCTTTATACTGGAATTTCAAAGATCTACACATTCCACTACAAAATTCAATGCGACGTTAGATAAGCACCATACCAGCCAAGCTCTTTTTGCCCTGTCAGAAATAAATTGGTTTAAAAAAAAAATCATACTCCTGCCTGTCTACAGTCTCTACAAAGTATGTGCCAACTGAAAGAATGAATGCTACATTAATGATAGGTATGAGCAGAATAGAGAAAAGGAAGATAACATAAAATCCATTCTTCACTAAGAGAATGACACTATTGACATTTTGCCATACAGAATTGCACATTATTAACAATGATTTTTGTTGGCTGAGCCTTCTGAAAGAAGCAATTGTTCTTCAGAGATGAACAACTACTTTGACCTTCCATGACTCAAGGCAGAGATGAACACTTCCAACTCCACTCATGATTATCCATAAGGTCATCAATAGTTACATTCAACGTTCTCTTCTGATGTAAATCCAAAGCCTGTTCCTTCTCTCTTGTTGTTGTGAAGGTGCTCCGTACATGAGTCTGGTGAGGAAATGCAATAAGGTGGAGCATCACCCAATTTCTGTTACACTGTTCCATTTGTACTGTTGCTGGATATTATTATCTATTTAAAAATACACATTTTAGTGGTTAGGTTTTTTTGTTGGTTGGTTGGTTGGTTTGGCATTTTAGGTTGTAGAGCACATGTAATGGTTGCTCTTTTGCTGTAAAATATGTTCCAGTTAAAAACAACATGACAGTTGTTGAAAGCTCTAAGAAGTTATTGACAGATCTGTAACTCAAGAAGTGCCCAATCATGTTTTGTGAATGTAAATCTAGTTATACCTTTTCTATAAAGGCCTTTTGCATAAATGTCAACATCAGTGCCATGAAAATAGCAATTTAAAGGTATCTTATAAGCACAGGTGATATTCCATCCAATTTCAAGGAGATGAGTTGTACTGGTTTGGGGTGCATTAGAGATCTTTTTTTTTTTTTTTTGTAGTAACTTGTAAAGTGCTATTTGGGATTTGTGACAAAACAGTGTTGACAACACGCTGATGTTTTCATTACTGTTGAAAGCAGCCTCAAGATATTCTTCATTTTTCACACCATCTCATCAGCAAAGAGACTTGGAATGCACAAGAAACTGGGCCCAGCCAGGATCACTGACACCACCTGACAGAACAGATATCCTATACCATAGCACATCAAACTGAACAGTGGAGAGAAGGAAGAGGAAGAGAGAAAGAGGAATCCAGTTCAGAGCTGCAGTGTTTGGCATCAGTTATATATGCTGGAGCCCTGCGGTCCTGGAAATGGCCTGCTGACAGGAAGCAGTGGATAAATTATTTATTTTGCTTTGCTCGTGCAGGCCCTTTTATCTTTACTTCTTAAACTTTGTCTCAATCCATGAAGTTTTCTCACTTTTGCCCTTCTGATTCTCTGCCCAATTCTGCTGGGAAGGGTTAAGTGAGAGGCTGTCTGAATGAAGCTTAGCTGTCTACCAGAACTAAATCATGTGGGAAACCAGTACACCTTTTGAAGATGATACCAAGAAGAAAAGGATCCTTTTATTAAGATAAATGATTCACTTCCATCAATGTTATCGTTTGCCTGTGTTTCCTTTGCTTAGATGCTCCAGTTGTGGCTAGGACCCCAAAGCAGGAGATGCTGCAGAAGCATAGAAAAAGATTGAATTTCCGTCTCTGCAGGTGATGTGCAAGACACAAGTTAGCAAACACAGTCAGAAGTGGCAAAGACATCACCAACCAGCATAGTAACATCATATCAGAAAGGCGCGCAACTAAGGGGTGAAGACTACCCTATTTACCATAAGAGTTCACCAAACGCCCATCACTTCATTCAACCTACACTATCATTTACACTTTGTACTTGAAAATTGCTACATCAATATGATAACCCAGAGCAGAGGAGCTGAGGGGAGGCCTGAAGGCAGCTGCAGGGAGCGGAGGGGCAGCGCTGAGCTCTGCTCTGTGTGACAGCGACAGGGCCCGAGGGAACGGCGTGGAGCTGTCAGGGGAGGGCAGCTGGGGGTCAGGGAATGGGGCTGCACCACAGCGCGGTGGGCGGGGAACGGGATGCACAGGGCTGTGGGCACGGCCCCAGTGCTGGAGTTCAAGGGGTGTTTGGACAATGCTCTCAGACATAGAGTCTGGATTTGGGGTGGTGCTGGGTGGAGGCAGGGGTGGGCTCCTTTCACTTCCACATATTCTGTGATTGCATGGTTAACAGTGGATGGCCAGACAGAAATCCCAAGAATTCAAAATAAGTATTTCCTGTGAAGTTTATACCTCTGTGGTAGTTTGACCTTTCTGGTTGCCATACGCCTACTCAGCCACACTCTCACTCTACATCAGCCGCAGAACAGGAGGAGAAAACAAGATGAAAACCGTGTAGGTCAAGATAAGAACAGGACAACCACTTCACCAATTATTGTGATGGGTAAAGCAGACTTCACCTGGGGAAAAACAATTTAATTTACAGTTATTAACAGAGCACTGAGAAAAGCAGACGAACACAACTTCCTTCCCACCTCCTCTTCTTCTCAGCTTCAAATTCACTCCTTCACTTCTGATTCTTCTCCAGCCTAGTTCTCTTGTTAAGCTTAAGGGGAAAAAAAAAAAAAAAAAGAAAAAAAAAACCAGCATAGTAATGTCATACAATTGCACCAGAGAAAGTTATGCTTTCGTGTCTCAGATATCTAAAAATAATTCATTTAGTACATAGCTGAGGTAATAGAAGGAACATCACATACTGGGAACAAAATATAAACAAAAAATACAAGTAAATTATGAAATCATGTCTGCAAAAGATTTCAAAGAGAAAACTGTGATGTTGCTCAGTTTGATTTAGGATTTCACGTCCATAAGGCTGAACAGTGAAACAGAAGCTAACTGCGGTCTGGACAACACAGCTGGGAACCAAACCAGGCTTGGTTTTAGCTTTTGCTCTGCCTTCAGAGCAAAAACAGGACTTCTAGCATTTTCCGTAATTGCTTTTATGGAGAACACTACCATGCAGTCCTGTTTTTCTTATAAAGACACATAAATAAATAAGGTCACTGGTCTCAGCAAGTCCCAGCTGTAGCCCTGGAGCAAACATTATTTCCTCAGTAGGGAAGAAGAAGCCTACAGACAGGCTGGCCATTGTGTGAAAGTCATGGAACTCAAACTAATGGAGAGGACTTTTGCATTCCTGAGAGACTTTCCAGCAGGTGAGAACTGCTCATTCAACACACGGAGGAAGCCAGTTGGACTCAGCTGTGCCCATAGGGCCACCTCAACAGTGAGCAGCCTGCACAAGGCACGGGTTGCATGGAGCAGGGCATGCACTGAATGAGGCCAGCAGGACCTGACTTGGGGAACTTGCTCTTTTAGGAATCCTGTGTCTTATTTTGGAATTTATGAAAAACACACAAGCAATGGACTCACAAACTTCAGCCCAATGATGCACAGAGTTGATACTGCTTGTGGTTTTGATCAGCACATGTCCATGCTCAAGAAAGCACTTGAGGCCACGACTTCCATTAAGTCTGTTTAAAAGCAAACCAAATCTAATCAGTCTCCTACACAACACAAATACAGACAACTAATGGAAAACTTGTTCCATCATAAGGTAGGAAGAGATTCCTGCTGGCAAATTTTAGAAGTCAACGTGAAATCTGAAGGTCTCAACTCCTGCTTGTGGTCCCTGAAGGTGCAGATTTAATGCAATTCATGGAAGGGATGCTGCAACCACAGCCAAGTATCTACCTCAGGGTTAGATTAAAAACTCTTAAGTCTGTATTGACTGGGAGGGCTTTGCTCCACTGAAGGTGGTGTTCTACAGCAGCACCCCTGTTTGCCCATGTTTTCTGGAACCACATTGAGCAAACACACTGAGAAAAGGCGCAGGCAGGCACAAGACCATCTGTGTCTGGGCTCTTAACTAGTCTCAGCCTCTTTTAATCTTTTCTCCTCAACATTTTTTTCTACTTATGTGTTTCTCTCATTTCCTGGCAGGCAACCCTGTGATCTTTTTCTTTTACAGTAAAGCTATCAATACTGGCTGTCTGCAGTATACTATCAGCCCGCAGTGATATTAGACAAACCTACCCCAGACGGCTACTGGTGTAGGTCTCCAGGGCTTCATACCAAGGTTTCCATCATACCAATCAGCCTAGTACTGTATGCCTGACTAGCAGCGGGAGGAAGAGCAGCAGAGCACTCGTGAGCATTCCATCCTCACTCACAACACATTGCTGGCAGGGAGATGGGCACACATCCCAGCTTTCTTATCTCCGCCTGCACGCACTGTGAGAGGCTCCGTGCACCGGGTCATAAGATGCGGTCAGGAAAGACACAGATCACAATGGCAGCCTTTCAGCTCTGGACCCTGAAAGGTGGCATTGATGGCCTGCCCGGTACTGATTGGCTCCGCCACAGCCCCTAGCCACCACAGCCATCCTGCACGCCAAGCACTGCTTGTTCTTGCAGGCCACGAAGGTTGCCGGACAGCCAACATTTGCTTCAGGGCCACAATGAGTGGAGTGCAGCATCCTGAAGATAGAGAAGGGGCTGTTTTGGATCATTCAGTGACTTTCTATATAAGATGTAATTACGAGAGCATACTGCCCTTTATGCATGAGCACATACGTCAAAACAAGTATGAAACAGTAGTCCTTGCATAAGGAGAGCTTCATTTTCAAAAGTCATCCCTTGTCCTGAAGGTTAATCATGATTCAGCTGAGGAAATTATAAAGATAAACCCTCATTTAGGCTGATATCCCATTTCCACAGAGAAACAATCAGTGAGTAGCTCCAGTGCGCCATCTCTCAGTGTCTGTCTCCATATCTGTTCCAGAATAATGGCATGTGCCCCTCTCCCATTCCCCATCCAGCAATAATATGTAGTGGAGCAAGAGGAATAATTACCCCAAGGGATTAATTTAACCTCAGTGTCAAATTGGGTTATGCTGTCATTATTTCTGTGTCCTGGCCAGAGCAGATGTTATGTCTCTAGAAGATTTGAAACCAGTTTGCTTAAACTGGGAATTTTTCTCAAATTTTATAAAAGAAATTTAAGAGTAGTTCATTGTGTTGAGGGATATGGTTTAGTGACAACTATTGGGATAGGTGGATGGTTGCACTGGATGATCTTGTAGGTCTTTTCCAACCTTGGTGTTTCTGTGATTCTGTGATAATACTTCTTTCTTCCCATCGAAGTTACTTCTTCTTCCTTTTATTTCTCTCAGTAAATATGTATGATTTATGTACTTTATATAAAATTCTTCTAAGAAATTTAGAATCACAGAACCATTAAGGTTGGAAAAGACCTCTAAGATCATCTAGCCCAATCCCAGTACATTCCCATCATGCCCACTGCCCACGTCCCTCAGTGCCACATCCACACGGCTCTTGAACACCTCGAGGGACAGTTATTGCACCACTCCCTGGGCAGCCTGTGCCACTGCCTCACCGTTCCTGCTGAGAAGAAATGTTTCCTAATACCCAACATGAGAGTTGTAATGTTATTACACATAACAACATATCCCAGTCCCATTTTCCAGAATGGCTGAACAGAAAATTCTCCAGCTTCTGCAGGGTCTAACTCAATATTTGACAATGCTGGTGAAATGAATTTTCTCTCCAGTAACCTTAACACATAGCTGGCTCATGTAAGCTACTCTACATGAACATCTCACCATAAACCCTTATCTACATATCTACTTGAACAGAGGTGTATTTGACAAGTCAATGTTTCAACTCACTTCACTGTTTTTGTTTCTGACTTCTTACTCTACCGGGAAGCATTCTCATCTTTGGGAATGACAGAAAGATCTCACATTAACATCAATAGGACTGTTAAAAGCCACAGACTCAGCAGTACCCATGGGCTTTTTGGGGGCTTTTCCTGCTTTTCTACCTGCCATATTGGGTTGTTCTGGGTTGTGGGGTTTTTTTTTGTGCCAGTCACAAACTGTCAGGTCTCTTCAAGAACTAACTCATCATGCTTAACATGGGCCTTTCACTTCTTTAAGGGTCCAGTACCCTGTGGCAGAAAAATGCAGAGTTATAATGAATGTATAACAGTTTAGTACAAACTCTATTGCCAGTGCAAATCCATCAGATCAAAAGGCATGGCAGCTTTGCATCATCACAAGGGCATTCTCCAGGGACCAGAGCCAACCTCATGTACCTGAACTTCATGAGAATGCTCGTCTCTGATGAATGGATTTCCTCATGGATGGTACAAGGGGGCTGCACTCAGTGATCTCCAGAGGTCCCTTCCAACTCCTGTGATTCTATGATTCTATGACTGGCAACCCAGAGTACATCCCAGTGGTAGGAAAGCATCATTTCGCTTTCTGACAATTTATAATTCACTAAATGAAAGTCCTCTGTCATGCAGAAATCCCAGATGCCCTTGGGAGCTCATCTTCTGGCTCATCTGCCTGCTCAGCGCACAACTATGGAAAAGAATCAGAAAATCACAGGATCACTGAAAGGATGAGGTAGGAAGGGATGTCTAGAGGTCACCCAATCAATCCCCACTCAAGCAGGACCACCTAGAGCAGGTTGCCCAGCACCAGTTAGCACTGACAGTGGCACAGTGAACTTAGAAGGCAAGGACACCTTAAGATTTTTGCAAGACTAAGTAGATACACTTTCCATCTATTCCCACTGCCCTTTCTAACACAATCCTGCAAAATATGACACTAAAAGGCATGAGCAGTTCATATATACATCATCACATTCACTGCTCAAGTCTGGAATGTGTGACAGGATCTTCATGGAGGACTCCAATGAGCTCAATAGTTACACCTTGTTCTAAACTAAACAAAAAGGCTGAGATGACATTCCCTAAAGTGCTGAAAGGCACCTCAGATTCTTCTTTTAGTCCTGCACCAGATTTCTTGTCCACTTTTTTCTCTGTCCTCAGAAGTATTTATCTCATTCTTCAACCCCTACACAGTTACAGCCCCTTCTTAGCAGTCAGTCATCCCCAGGCTGGCTTCTCAGGCGAGATGATGTTTAATCTAGAGCAGATACCTTGCAGCCTCTCCAGCACAGTATTAGTATAATTATGATGTTTATTAGTAGGATCTACCTTCTTCTTTCATGCGAGACAAGTTACTGAAATCTCAGCAGAATGACCCCAAGACCAGCCAAATTCTTAAGTAAAGTGCTCATTATTAGCAGTTCACCTCTTTTCTTGAGAGCAGGTGGGAAGCTTTAAAGTGCAGAGATGGCACTGACTGCTGCTGCAGACATCACTGTCTCAGAGCAGCTCTGAGACCACAAAATAACCTGAATGTCCCAGAGGTGCCACAAAGCAGTTGTTACACCATCTCCAGAAAGGGCTTGGCAGCGATTGTCACTGTTGTGTAAAAGATAAGATGATGATAATACAGTTTGTACCACTCCCAAATGGAAAGGAACAGCTTGTACAGCTATCTTTCAAACTAAACATCCTGTAAGCAAATTCTAGCTAGGGACTTTGTCCTCCCCTCTTCTGTCTTCAAAGCCTGGCATAAAGTATATCTCAAAGCACACTCAAAGTGTGAGCCATTTCTGTAACCAGCAACTGTAAAAAAACATTTGCTCAAACTGTTCTCCATTAGTCATTGAGAAATTCCTTGATCTTCAGGGAAAAATACTCAGCTCAACATGAATTTATTTAAATATGTATAAGGGTGGTGCCGTTTGCATTTCTTGCTTATGAGTCTCCTGGCTGCATCCTTCCCAACTCTTGTGACACAATGTGACTGAAATAGCTGCAGCCCCACTGCTCTTTCCCCACTCAGTGCTCACCACGCAGGTGTTCCACAGACCCAGTAATGTGTATTTTACTGGACTGGTGAGCACTGGTGCTATTCATCCTTGCTCCCTTTTCCAAATGGCAGCCTTCTGTAGGTGGGAAGAGCCGGATCTCTGCAGTGCACTGGCTGGTAGAAATGACCCATCAGCCCCATCAAAGAAGTGCGTGTAGCACTCCTGTGAGATTGCTTTTATCAATGCAGCCTATGTGTTGAAATGGCTTTTCCGTACAATGCAGGAACTTTCATCTCCTGACTCCCAGTCCTGTGCCTTAACCACAAAGGAAGCTTGAAAAGCTCTCACAGACTTCTCCTCTGGTCATGCCCATGCACGGGTTTCTTAACACCACAGCAAACTGTCTGGGCTTAAGCAAGGCCATTTTGAATTTGGATCTATGCACAACACACTGGAAAGACAAATTACCTGGCTACAGGATGGCATCTTCCCACTGATGTGGCCGGGGCTCACACTACAAAATTCATAGCAGCTTCCTGTGAGTTCCAGGGCACCTGGTATCTAGTAACATCTATATGTAATCATTTGATCTAGTTTACACTGGTAAAATGTGTTCACACAACATTAGGTTATCCATGTCACACGACTGTGGCATTTTGCTGTAACAGCAGCAGCCTTGAGGAGTCCCCAGCCCTCTGCCGCAAATACACACGGTTATCCCTGAGATGGAGCCCAGAGGAGAGCAGGTATTTTGCAAGATATTAACAGTCTCAGGGAGTTGTTATTGAGGAATTACGGGAAGGAGTCAAGGGCTCGCTCTCCCTTGTTCCTGGTCTCCCATCTCCATCTTACCGGGCCAATGCAGTTGGTAGCTGGGCCACATTATGCATCAGAAGGAGGAAGTGATTTCATCACAAAACAGCCAAGAGAAGCCTTGGAACAGAGAATTTCAATGCAGGAGTGATTCTTCAAGAAAAATAAATAAATGTGATTGCTTAACCCACCAACTGCTTCCAGAGCTGCTTGGAAGACTGTCATGCGCTTCTCTGTTGCTCTACCATTCATTTTCTACCCCGAGGCTGACAGGTGTAGCTATACTGCTGTCTGAAACACAGCTGGCAGCAGAAGGTCACAACAGCTAATTTATATGTGAGCAACTACGTTGTGAGACCATAAAACACAAAAGCAGATGCAAGGAGGACACAGGAAGACTCCTGGAGCACTGAGCTGCAGTGCATCTGTATCTTCCACTGCAGGATAAATCAGCAAGCCCAGATGGAGGCAGGGAGAACTGTATGGGCAGAGGAGCTAGCACCTGGTTGAGAACAAAGTTACCAAAGAACAGAAGTACTGTCTAGCTGGTGCAGGTCCACTCTGAAATAGCTGAAAAGCTTTGGTGTCTTCACTTAAGAGTATCTGATGGGGATTTCAAGGTTTTTGTCTACAGTAAATTTGGATATCTTTGTTAGAACATGATGAATAGAGTACTATTACTAAATCTGTCCTACTCACAAGAAAAGTATTTAGAGATAAAGAATAAAGCACTGCAGGAATAACAAGCTGTAAGGACTCAAGAAATCAGTTTGGGCCTTACTGAGGGTAGGTCAAGTATTGTTGATCATGACCAAGACATGCCTAACAATGTTTTTAAAAGTTCTCATTGACCCAAA
This sequence comes from Lagopus muta, assembly GCF_023343835.1. Taxonomy (NCBI): domain Eukaryota; kingdom Metazoa; phylum Chordata; class Aves; order Galliformes; family Phasianidae; genus Lagopus; species Lagopus muta. Next base: position 129,529,386 of record NC_064433.1, on the reverse strand, counting down.
TTCATGATCTGCCAAGACTGTGCATTTCAGTGTGCATTTCAGTTGAAAACTATCCACAGTAAGAAGCGGTAATGATGAGCATCTGGTGTTTCTACTGTAAGAAACCTATTTCTTCCAGACCTGCTTTGGGTAACTGTGGAAAATGATTGTTTCCATTTTTATCCCAAGGTTTTATACACTGAAAGATTCATCATGGTGCTTTTATCCAGCATTTCTACATCAGAGATTCCCACTCTTCAACCTCGCCATCTGTTTTCCAGCGCCACCAGAGGTTTGCTTCCCGCTGTGCTTCTCCCTGTGATGATGTTGGTGTCTTAGGAATACTGAAGAGTATTCCAGCCAAAGCTTTTTTATCTATCAGTTTAAAATAGACTTTATGACTTTAAATAGCAACTAAAGTCCTTGGAAGGATACTTGTTCTTTTTGTAACTGCTTCTCATTGCTGAGTTGTTCAGTCTGAAGTCCTCACATCCTTCGAAGCATTTTCTTTGCTAGCATTGCCTAAGTAAGAAACTCTTCCGAGGCGTGGCCCTGAACTACAGATAAAGGATTATGCACAATCAGGACATCTTTGAGAAGCTGAAGGCCACATCTTCACTTGCACACATCAGGTATCTAGAGAAGCCAGTGGTTCATAGATCGCGTTTGTGCCACAGAGGCCAAACGTATCAGAACAAATGTTAGGAGAATTATCACTTATGGAAAGAACTCAAACAGATCACCTTCTGAAGCTAAAGAACATATTTTCCTGAACACAGTGGTAAAACACTTTACAAGGAGAAATAAATTCAAATACACGTCTTCTAGGTAGACAAATCATAGCTTCGTCTACTTGGTCGTCTTTTATTTCTCCTTTTTTTGGATCTTCAGACCAGTGAATACTGGTTTTGGATGAGAAAAGCAAGGCTTATCACCAGTGGTGAGTATTTGACACCAACCCGGTTACAGAACAGACCTTTAGATCCCGCTAGTGGATTTTCTATCATATGCACCACTCCACACCCTCCAGACAAATTTTGAAAATGCTGCTGTTGAAACCTTTCTCAGGATGTGATGTGAGCACACAGCACCCCAACTCACCAGAGAGAGCTGGTCATGAATTGCCACAGCCAGAAAACAATGGAGACAATGATGGTCTGTGTTCCTAGGAACTCCTTGCCCAGGCTCCCTGGGCATCAGATGACTAAATACAGAACGGATGAACTTGCGGATATGCCATCAGTACTCCCATTTGGGACAAACAGGTAAATCAGCAGACTCTTCTGCAAGCTTGTAAGTCTGTGTGTCATATTCAGCTGCTGTTTTCATAATATAGAATGCTTATCTGAACATTTCTTTGACTAACATAATGGTTAGGAACAAATACCACATGTAAAAGCAGGAAAATTATGCTCCCTATGCTCTCTGAGGGGATTCAGTGATGTCCTATCTATGCCCACAGGCCGTTCACAGCAGCCATTAAGTGGTTTTAGAAGAATCAAGAATATAGGAAGCAAAGTAACTTTGAATACAAGAATCACAGAATCACCAAAGTTGGAAAAGACCTTCAAGATCACCCAGTCCAGCCACCCTCCTATCACCAATAGTTCTCACTAAACCATGTCCCTCAGCACAAAATCCAAACGTTTCTTTGAACACCTCCAGGGTCGGTGACTCCACCACCTCCCTGGCAGCCCATTCCAGTGCCTGACCACTCTTTCAGAAAAGCAGTATTTCCTAACGTCCAGCCTGAATCTCCCCTGGTGCAGCTTGAAGCCATTCCCTCTAGTTCTGTCACCAGTTACACAAGAGAAGAGGCCGACCCCCAGCTCACTACAACCTCCTTTCAGGTAGATGGAGAGAGCAATAAGGTCTGCCCTGAGCCTCCTCTTCTCCAGACTGAACAATCCCAGCTCCCTCAGCTGCTCCCCATAAGCCCTGTGCTCCAGACCCCTCACCAGCTTTGTCGCTCTCCTTTGAACCCGCTCCAGGGCCTCAATGTCTTTCTTGCAGCGAGGGCCCAAAACTGCACACAGCACTCGAGGTGCGGCCTCACCAGAGCTGAGTACAGGGGGACAATCACTTCACTTCCCTGTTCCTGCTGGCAACACCGTCCTGATGCAAGTCAGGATGCCATTGGCCTTCTTGGCCACCCGGGCACAGTGCTGCCTCATGTTCAGCCGAGCATCAATCAATACCCCCAGGTCCATTTGCTCTACGCAGTCTTCCAGTCACTCCGCCCCAAGCCTGTAGTGTTGCCACCAAAGTGCAGGACCCGGCATTTGGCCTTGTTGAAACTCATCCCATTGCCTTCAGCCCAGCTCTCCAGCCTGTCCAGATCCCTCTGTAGGGCCTCGCTACCCCAGGCAGATCCACACTTCCAGCCAACTTGGTGTCATCTGCAAACTTACTGAGAGTGCACTCAATGCCCTCATATAGGTCATCAATAAAGATAGTGAAGAGGACAGGCCCCAGCACCGACACCTGGCAAACACCATTCATGACAGGTCACCAGCTGGATTTAACTCCATTCACCACCACTCCCTGGGCCCGGCCTTCCAGCCAGACCCTTATCCACAAGCCACAAGCTGACAGCTTCTGCAGGAGAATACTGTGGGAGACATTGTCAAAGGCCTTGCTGAAGTCTAGGCAGACCACATCAACAGCCTTTCTCATCTCATCTACCAGACAGGTCACTAGATCATAGAAGGAGATCAGGTTGGTCAAGCAGGACCTGCCCTTCGTGAACCCATGCTGGCTAGGCCTGATCCCCTGGTTATCCTGCACATGCCACATGATCACCCTCAAGACAATCCGCTCCATAACTTTCCCTGGCACTGAGGTCAGGCTAACAGGCCTGTGGTTCCCCACATCCTCCTTACAACCCTTCCTGTAGATGGGAGTCACGTTGGCAAGCCTCCAGTCTTCTGGGACCTCATCAGTCAACAAAGAGCGCTGACAGATAATGGCGAGCGGCTCGGCTATCACCTCTGCCAGTTCCCTCAGCACTCTCGGGTGAATCCCATCCAGCCCCATGGACTTGTGACAGTCCCACTGGAGTGATAGGTCTCTGACTGAGTCCTCCGGAATTGCAGGAGGTTCTGTCTGCACTCGAGTTGAGACTACCAGGTCAGAGAGTGGAGTACCCTGAAGATAACTGGTGTGACCTTTAAAGACAGATGTAAAGAAGGCATTCAGAACCTCTGCCTTTTCCTTATCCTCAGAGGTCACATTCCCAGCAAGGGTTTCTTGTTCCTTTTAACCCCAGTGGCCAGGTTGAGTTCAAGCTGGGCTTTTGCCTTTTTGATTTTCTCTCTACACATCTTAACAACTTCTCTGTACTCCTTCTGAGTCGCCCATCCCTTCTTCCACAGGAAGTAGATTCTCTTTTTATCCCAGAGCCTCAAGAATGGCTCCCTGTTTATCCATGTTGGTCTTCCCACAGGCTCATTTTGCATCTCAGGGGGACAGCCAGCTCCTCCACCTTTAAGACTTCCTTCTTGAAGAGTGACCAGCCATCTTGGACCCCTTTACTCTCTAAGACTGATACCCAAGGGATTACCCCTACTGGCCTTCTGAATAATTCAAAGTCTGCCCTCTGTCCAAGGTAGCAGTTTTGCTGTTCCCCCTCCTGGCTCCACCAAGAATCAAGAACTCTACCATTTCACTGTCCAAGACAGCTGCCAACCTCCACATCTCCCACCAGACCTTCTCTGTTTGCAAACAGCAGGTCAAGCGGGGCAGCTCCTCTTGTCGGCTCTCTCACCAGCTGCATCAGAAAGTTATCCTCCATACACTCCAGAAACCTCCTAGACTGGGAGGGAAGGGATTTGTCTTTTAGTCTGCTGTAATTTCCTGATGGTACAGCTTTATAATAAATCCAGTCATCTGGCCCTTTGGTTTTATAGGGAAACAACGCACAAAGGAGGGGAGAAGTACACTAATACTTCAATCATCTGTTGCAAAGCTGTTTCTTTTCCCTCTCAGATTATGAATCTGCATCTAAAAGCCGAGTAAGAGCAATTCCCATTTTCTGACTACTTGAAATAATGACTTCAAGAGGAAAAACTGGCTGCTCAGAAATGCTTCAAGTCAGGCCATAGGTGACAAGAATTGTGAAAGGTCATCTGGGACTCTGATTAGGATTGGAAAGCAAAGAAGCAAGCTTGAAAATCTTCCTTTATTCCTCCACAAGTTACCAGTGTGAACTGTCATCTTACAAAAGAGTATTTACTTTTTTTCCTTTATTGGGAGAAGAAAGACTCTGACATTTGTGGTATTTGGTTTCTTTTTTCCCCCTATAAGTTACAAAACTTCAGTGCTTTATCGTAGCTCATATGCTCCTGAAATGAGTCTTGAATTCAAGAATGGTAGTTGAATGCAGCCTCAGTCCTTGGGCCTGTGGCATTTAGATACAACTTACCGATCACCATCTCCTGAAAAGAGGGCTACAGCATCTCTTTGATCAAGCTGGATGCCTGAAGGTCTCCTGTGTTTCCATGGCAAAGGACACCAGACAACCACATGATCACTGCTGTACCAGATTCTCTCATCACTCTACCTCAGGATATTCAGGGGAAATTCAGTTCAGAAGCGAAGGAAAAAGAGGTTGCTTAACGTTTTGAGGATTTGAATATTTTTTTAGGCTCAGAAAAGGCTCAGCTTTTTCCATCAGCAGAGAAAACATGGAGGAGAGAACCTGGGTTCCAGAATCACCACCACAACAGAGGATCAGGACAGGAGCTGTCACCACGAGAGAACTTCAGCACTAAATAGAGTTCTTCAAAGCTGACAAATTTCAAAACTTGGGATATTTTAAAAACAAATTATTTCACCATCATTTTGAAACATCAAGTATAACTCAGGAAAAGTGATTTCATGATCACAGTTAATATATTTAAATAGAGAAGTTGGAATAGGAGCTGTATACAAGCACTGAAGAATCAAGTCTTGGTTGTACAAGGTTAAATGTTTGCATATAGCTATCCTAATAATTAGTGAAGTTAACATTACTTTCTACTAATTTTGAAAGTAAAACACTAGTGATTTGGCACAACTCTTATTTTCCTACTCTGCAAACCTAGTGCGCTCACACAATACTGCCTGAACACCACTTGACTTCCACAAGTTATTCAAAATATTCAAACTCTGGACTCACATCTCAAGGTTAAGCCTTATGAAATATTCTAAATTTCTCAGGGACAATATTATACACATTTTGTCATACTCTTCTACTTGCAGGTACTTGAAGACATCCATCCCCCGCACCCCCTGTGAAGCAATTTTTTTTCCAGATGTACAAGAAGAAATTTACCATTACAGACAACAGCAGCACTAGAATCATAGAATTGCTCAGGTTGGAAAAGACCTTAAAGATCATCGAGTCCAACCACAACCTCACCATACTACCCTGACGCTAACAACCCTCCACTAAATCTCTGAGCACCACATCCAAGCAGATTTTAAAGACATCCAGGGATGGTGACTCCCCCACCTCCCTGAGGAGCCTATTCCAGTGCTTCACAACCCTTTCTGTACAGAAGTGTTTCCTGATATCCAACCTAAACTTACCCTGGTGCAACTTGAGGCCATTTCCTCTCGTCCTGTCACCAGTGAGAAGAGACCAGCCCTGCTCTCACTGTAAGCACCTTTCAGATATTGGAAGAAAGCAATAACGTCTCCCCTCAGCCTCCTCTTCCCCAGACTAAACAGCCCCAGTTCCTTCAGTCTCTCCTCATAGGGCACATTCTCCAAGCCCGTCACAAGCCTTGTTGCTTAGGAACCGCATAAGCAAAGTGACCATAATCACTGCTGTTAACATGTTGTGTAGACTTGCTCTGAGTTTACTCTATTTCCCTACTATTATTGACATATATTGGTTGAACAGCAGTTCGTGACAAACAAATGTAAGTGGCAGGAACATTTCTTACTTGAGTCAAAAAATGCTCATTCCACTGAACAGCTGGATGACTATGAAAAAAACACATACTACTTTTTTTTTTTCTGTGGCAGAGTTTTTATTTGGAGGGAAATTATAACTTTTGCATTTACATGGCACAAATTATATACAGTACACTTTCCATGATAAGAATTATGATGCTTCACAGAAAGGTATCAAATTTGAGATAAATAATGCATAAGCTAAAATATACAAACCAGGGGTGGAGGTGAAACTATTGGCCATTTGTATTATCTATAGAAGAATTTCAAGGAATAACGTTAATTCAATGTTCAAAAAATTTTAACAAACTTCTAGTAAAGTTAATTGAAATATTTATAATTCCATTCAGTTGTTGCACAGTATTTCCAATATACAATCAAGAAGATGCACAGAACACAACACAATAAGAAAAAACCTACTGCACCCACAAATTAAAGGTTTCACTACCTTTTGGATGCTGCACTACCATATTTATATAAACATTTACAACACTTCAGTAAACACAAGGGTTCTAAATGTAGTGCAGCATTATGGGGGGCTGCTTTCAGCTCTTGAAATAAATGTTAAATGCCCATATACTGTGCCATTTATTCTAAGCTGATGGTTTAAGCTGTCACCCTTAATTCCTACCATGTGTAGCAAACACTTTTTCCCAACTTTCAGATTACCATCCTTCTGACACCACACTCTATACTCTGAACCCTACACTGTCCTTGGTTTCACTGTCATTCTGGCATTTTGCCTCAGTGCTTGTAACAGCTAATCCCTTACATTATTTCTGTTTTAATGCCCTGTTAAGTAATCCTGTGTAGAATCTGAAGCAAAAGAATCTGCATCTTCATTATCAGAATCATCACTACTGTCATCAGCAGCTGGCTCCCCTGTCAGCGCTATCCGGGCGTAATCATCAGTGTCTATAGACTTGCAGAAATGAATGGCATATTTCAGTTTTTCCTCTAGTACTTGCTTACAAGAATACCTGGGTAGCTTCAGGAGAAAAAAGCAAGTGTATGACTCAGGAAGGAAATGGTCTGGAGGATTGTATTTATCCAATACCTGTCAAAAACAAAGAACACAATATTTTTTTATTTGCTGTCCAAACCACAAATAAATATTGACATGGTACTTGTGAATTTTTCTTAAAAGAACAGTAAAAACACCAAATCCATCTTCCCTCCACTAAGAACATAAAAACATATGCAGAAGCTTTCTTGATTATAAATATGTGATTGGGAACAATCTAAGATAGATTCTGTTGTTCTAAAAACGCCAAAACATGAATCGAAACACTGTGGTTTTTAAATTTAGCTGAAATGGGTGCTGAGCTGAATGAAGTACTGAACAAAAGCAGAAAAAACAGTTGATGACAGATAGTGGAAAATAATTAACATCTAAAGATGCAAATAGCTGGTAATCAAAAAGAGTAGCCAGTTGCCCAAATTAAAACAAGAAAATAAATAAAAAAAACAAATGTTTTACATCTTCATTGAACTGCCAAATCTGCAATACAATTTCACATCAGTAATAAAATTGGCCTGTTCTCCTCTTCTACGACTGCACTGGTTTTGGCTGGTAGAGTTAATTTTCACAGTGGCCAGTATGTTCTGTGTTCTGGATTCATGATAAAAACAGTGTTGGTAATACACGAACGTTTTACTTCTTACTGAGCAGTCTTTATATGGAGGTCAAAGTCTTTTTCTGCTTCTCATGCTGCCCTGCCAACAAGGAGGCTGGGAGTACACAAGGTGGAGAGAACACAAGCAGGACAGCTGATCTCAAACTGACCGAAGGAAGGCCCCAGACCAGATCGTGGTCAGCTATAAAAGCTCAGGGGGAAAGTTTGCTGGGGCTGCCATTGGTCAGACGGCAGCAAGAAGTTCTACTTTTCTTCAGTTTCTTCCCTTCCTCACCTTCATCACCCAACAATTTATTAAACAGTCTATCTCAACCGAGGAGCTGTCAAAATTTTTTTGCCTGATTCCCTCCCCACCACGGCTGGAGCAAGCAAATGGCTGCATGGTTCTCAGCTGCCTCCCAGGGTTAGATCACAGCAATCATGCTACTTCTTTCCCATAATTAGCTATATAAAATAAAATCCCCCCACCCCATCCCACACCTTACCTGAATAACAAAGTCCCTCCCTCTAAAATCTGCAATAGTCCTGGGCAGCCTTGTTCTGCCCCATACAAAACGTAGAAAGAGAGATCGCTCGGTATTGGAGAATGACTCCATCACTTCCCAGAACCACTGTATCAATGAAGCAGTTGGTTCAATGCCTTTGTAAGTTGCTACAGACTTCAGAAGATGAAGTGGAATATCTGGGCTTCCACATACCTAAAAAAATAAAATACAGTGATAAGCTACCAAAGTCTGACCAAATCATTTGCAGGTGATTTGTTTCCCTCCCATTCTCTTGAAATATTTAATCTGTTTTTACACTGACAAAATGAACATTCAGATATTTGAAGTGCTGCGCAGAGACTCCTATTACAATGATACTAAATAGACATCTTCCTCTCAGGGGACAATAATGAACCTTCTTTCATCTTCCTGAATCACATAAAGAATTAAACAATTTACCTGGGAAGAATATAGGTCTTGTTATCTTTCGTCAAATTGCGCTAAGAACTCAGTAGGCCCTAGGGTTGTTTTTTCTTGGTTGGCTGGTGAGGATTTTTTTTGGGGGGGGGGGGGGGGGGGAGAGGGGGTAAGATGGGGTAAGATGGGGTAAGATGGGGTAAGATGGGGTAAGATGGGGTAAGATGGGGTAAGATGGGGTAAGATGGGGTAAGATGTCTTTTTTTTTTTTTAATCTCCACAAATCATTCATTACATCACTGCTCAGCTATATAAAAAAATAACCTTTTGAACACTAAGAGAACAATTAAACTTCTAGTATTTCCTTGAGCAAAGTCTTTGCAATTACAAGCGAGCACTGTAAACAGCATCACATGTGGGGTTTATTATTCAAATTGGGATTAATAAGACATAAGTGAAGAACACAATTCAGTTTCAACAGAGGTAGCAAAACAGAAATTGATACCATAGTTTCCAGTTCATATCCTGTAAAGAGTGAAAGCAGAGGAACTGGAACAACACGGGCCATCCCCTCACGAACTGCCGCCACCTGTTCATCAAATTCATGAAGTCTGCAGAGACATATTTCCAGAATTTACGTGAATGCCATTTCTAGTAATTATTGGAACTAATAACTATTGCAATATTTAGGATCCTTTACGCTTTCTCCTTAAGTCTCCAGCTATATTCCAAGGAACACTTATCGTACAAGATGCCTGACCTATACCAGTTTATCAAGCAATCCATGCTGCACAGCACATATCTCACTGTATATCTCTCACTTTTATTGCCAGTATTATTTATGTACTGTGCCTGGCAAGAATAGACCAATACTCCATATTGAAACACCATGCTCTTGGGAAAAGAGCATCTGCGCCCTCAAACAATCCTAATACTAGACAGGCATTATGGTAAAAGAAAAATGGGTCTCACACATAAAATATGATGTCTGAGGAACAGATATGCCACCTTTTCAGATAATGATAGATGTTGCCACCCATGATTTGTATTTTACCTTTTTTTTTCCCCATCAAGTTAATTTTTAAAACATCGAGCTCTGCAAAGCAGAGTTTCACATCACTGCCATGTCCTGTCTTCAGGCTTCTCATCACCAAAATAAGCGAAGATCTCAAGACATGCTTTTACTTATGCATCCACGTTTTCACATGGATTCTATTAAGATGCCAGATTTGCGCTCAAGAGATTCACATAATTAAAAACTTTGGTATTAAGCGTTTTTCCTAAAAGATTTCTAACTGCTGGTGTCCTCTGAGAATAACCAGAATTTTGAATAGAACAGAAGCATTTCTTTAAGGTAATGCAATCCTTTAGGATCCATTTGATATTTTATATAGACCTATAATTAATCCATCACAAATAATACTCACGCCTACTGTCAAAAATAGCTGTAGGTAGTGGCTCAGAACCACTTATAGCAAAAATAAATAAAATAGGAAAGCAAGGACTATAATTCATATAGTCGTTGGCAGATACTGCACTGCAAGCTAATAAGGATATAGCGATGAGATAGTCTTGCACAAGTGTCCTCTAGAACGGATGACTGTGGTGAAGAGAATAAAACAACTATGAATCAGTTTTATGACAAAATTATCTCCATAATTTAATAGGCACGATGGCTACTAGGCCCCCTGTTTCTCACAACAAGATGCCTAAAGTTCAATGTACTGGTCTAGATTAGATATTTGGGTATCTAACTAACAAAATGCCCATTTTCACAAAAGCTGAACAACTGCTTCCCACAGAGTTTAGCGCAAAGTTCAGCTTTTGGCACCTCTGCATGAATTTAGTTGTCTGCAATAGATGTCAGGCTTATTTTACAGTGTCCAGGGTATGAAAGTCTTGTTTTTCATATTCTACCTTATATGAGAAGAGGAAAACCATTCATCTAGGACCGCTCTTGGCTAGATTACCTTAGTAGTCTTTTCAAACTTTAATGATTCAATAATTCATTTGATGGGAGTTAAAAATAAATATACAAACAAAAAACCTGTGAGAGCAATAGTACTGAAAGTGCTGTTCACAAGTTGCTAAATGATCAAAGTACATAAAAGGATGCATGCAAGGTAAGGCTTCGAGCCTACTACTTTGAAATGAAAATGCTTATTCATTTAACAATTTGAATGACTTATTCAACAAACCTGTAGTTTATTGCCAGCCTCACATATTCAGCTCTGTTATCCAGTGTAATATGAGTGTACTTGGAACTCAGCTGAATATCTTGACCACTTGCATTAGGCACAGTGAATGGAAGGCTCATAGCTTCAAACTCTTCTGATGTAGCTTCATTGTCTCGAATGTACATAAGTCCAGGAATAAAATCTTTATCAACCTTTTGAAAAAACATGCCTGAGTTAAAGTCAGCTTATTAGCACCCTACAACACTGTGTCCTTCCTACCAAAAGCATGACATCATGTACTATCTACCAAAAGCTTTGTGTCAAATGTCTGACCGTAACTCATCTAAGTGAATTCAAAAACAGCAAAATGGCTCAGTCTATTACACGAAATTTCATTATGCTGAAATGTTGAAGGGTACACGTGTTCTGGATTTCACACCACTCAGGGAACATTTGCCAAGGAACTGTATTATATAAGAAATGGATTTAAAGCTTAAGAACGCGATCAACTCTGTAAAATCCAATGGTTGTTTTGGTACAAAAGAAATCTCCTTACTAACATGTAAAAGACCCAGTACTTCTACAGTAAGTACATTTCCAGATGACAGCAGTTGAAAACCAACTCATCTTTGTAACAAAGATCTAACTCTTAACTCCACATTCAGTGAGTTCAGTAAACAGGAAGTTTGTGATTCTCAGCACATTGACTCAGACTATCTTCCATAGTAGTTTGAACTCATTTTCAGACACTAACAGCTATGGAAACATTTTCTGGCAAGAAAGAGTTTCACTACAAAACATTTATCTAGTCAAACCCAGAAGTGGATTTGAGAATGCTCTCCAATTCAAAGAAGTTATTTAACTACTTCTGAAAGACTTAAATTTACAGCTGTAACAGTGAGTACAAGTGATCCTTATGTATTGGCTCAGAAATGTGAAAGATCAGACAAAACACTACAAATACGCACAGCAGGGAAGCCAATCACCAGAGAACTCTTTTATATTAGAGTCTGCTTGTCTTCTGTAAGTTATAACTTACAAAGAAACAGCACACTTACCTCACTGAGATCAGCAATTGTTAGGTTCATTCCTGCAAGCTGTTTCCATACTGGTTCAGCCAGGTTGAGGCTCAGAGGACTGCCAGTCCGGATAGCAATACCCAGAAGGACACCTGTAAGTTTAAATAAGGGTGGGAAAGTTTGTATTTTATATTTTTTTTTAATAGATTCCTAATATTCTGAACATGTAGTGCAAGTGGAATGTCACAGAGTTGCTAGTTACCCAAGAAACGGAACATGTTCATATGCAAGAGAGACTTGGCAGCAGGATTTAATAGGAAACAATCTCTGTTTGCTCCAGATTCATCTCTTCCATTTGGTGTCACGATTAACAGAGGGGTCAGCCCATTCTGAAGCTCCTCACACATTTCTGCTATTGATTCACTGTAACCTCCACCACAATCATCCACAGATTCACCTTGGAGAAGAAAACAGGCTCATAAATATACATTCTTCCAAAAATATGTTTACAAACGAAGTCTTGAAATGAACTGGATTTTCTTTCACATGGATAACTGTGTAAACAAAAGTTTACTGAGAGCTACATCTGCTCCTCTGAAAACACCTGATGTTTTCCTTTGTATTTGGATTTCTCCAGCTCCTTGGAAACAGTATAATTTTAGAAGATTATCAACAACATACCAAATTTCAAAAATATTCTTTTGACAGAGCTTAACAACCACTTTTGTTTTAAACACTTGTCAAAATAAAAGAGATGGCGAAGAGAGTCAAACTAAAGTGACTCCCTGTGTGTCATTTGAAAGTAGAGATATTCTATATATTTTAGTAGATACAGTGCAGACAATCTAAATTCTATTTCATCAACAAATTCAAAGAGACATACAAATTGTGAAAAGAATGATTGAAGTAGGAACAGCCAGTCTGAATTATTTTTGAATTCTGACAACCAAAAAATAAGCTTCGGTTTTGCAAATACCCTTCATAACTAAAAGAGTTGCCTTCAGAATTTGAGGACAATTACAACCCCATTTCCACTGATCTTAAGGGTTATTTGCAGATTTTTGGTTGTTTCTGTTGATTTTTTAAATTATTTTAAAAGGCTTCATTATTTCCTAACGTTTTAAGCACATTCCTGTGCCAACATGCTGTTTTAATGTATCCATTTCTTTCCTCAGATCCTTCAAAAATAAAAGAGAAGCCAGAAAAAGATAGGTAGAAAATAGTTGAGACAAAGATGCTACGAAACAAAGAATTCTCTTACCAACAAACTTGACTTTCCAAACACGATGAGGAAGCAGAAGGCTATCAGGGCTGAAAGAGCTCATTTTAGCACACATCTGTCCAAAAACTGACTTTGTACCATCTGGCCCAGCCAGTCCACCTTTACTCCTAGAACGTTTTACCTGTCAGTTAAACATATGATAATAGTAACTACAAGAACATATATCAGCCAGCATCCCTGTGCAGATCAGAGATGAGATTTATAACATCTATGTGTTTAGTGAAACATTTGTAGAGGTCTACCCTGTATTTTGTATACATGTATATTACAAAGTAAGAACCAAGCTTCAAATTACAACACTGCAATATTTTTCACTGCTATTTCATACCTAATCAACCCTGGATATAGATACTGCGGATTCTTATTACATATCTTCACCCTTTACAAGAAGACAAAAGAATTTAAAATTTGTAGTTATTAAGAGGCCAGAACTATTAAAGAATAGCTGAGGCTAGAAGGGACCTCTGGAGACCACCTGGCCCAGCCCCTGCTCCAGCAGAGCCACCCAGACCAGAGTGCCCAGGGCCATGGCCGGGCAGCTTTTGGAGATCCCCAAGGAGGAGACCCCACTGCCCACGGGCAGCCTGTGCCACTGCTCTGCCACCCGCACAGCACAGGAGTGCTCCTGGTGTTCATTGGGAGTTCCTGTGCGCCAGTTTGTGCTCACGGCTTCCTGTCCTGGGCACTAAGAGCTTATTTAGCTCCATACTCTTTCCAGCCTCCATTCATGTGTATTATACTCCTTGATAAGATACTCTGAGCCTTCTGTTTGCCAGGCTGAACAGTCCCAGATCTCAACCTTTCCACATAAGAGAGATTGTCCAGTCCATCTTTGTGGCCTTCCTGTTGGGCTCCCTCCAGTACATTTATACCTCTCTTCTACAGGGGAACCCAGAACTCGACACAGTGTTCCAGGTGTGGTCACACCAATGCTGAGTGGAACCTTCCTCACATAGTGGCAATGACTTGCCTAACACAGCCAAGTTTACCATTAGTCTGTGTCGCATCAAGGTCACACTGTTGGCTGATGTTCAGCTTGATGTTCATCAAGACCCCCAGAGCCTTTCCCACCAAGCAGCTTTCAGGTTGGGCAGCTGACTCTAGCCTACATTTGTGTGTGGGCCTGTTCCTCCTCGCGTGCAGGACTTTACACTTCTCCTTGTTGTTGAACCTCACGAGAATCCTATCAGCCCACTTCTCCAGTGCACTGAGGTTCGTCTGGATGGCAGTAAGACCCTCTGGTGTATCAGCCACTCCTTCCATAATAATCCTCAGCAAGTTTTGTTGCTGACACACACTCTACCTTATATTCCAGATCATTAATGAGTATGTCAGAATAGGACTGGACCCCATGATATGCCTTTACATACTTGCCTCCAACTGGACACTAACAGCTGACCCTTTTAGCCTGGCCATTCAGTCAGTTCTCAACCAACCTCACTGTTTGCTCATCTAGTTCACACTTTAATCATGTTGTTCCCAACAGGTGAAAATAATATATACCTAAACAGCAATCAGAAAAAGATGCATGCCAACTTCCACTAGGTCTTATTTCTGTGACATAGCTATTTAACTGTGATTACTACAATTATCACTGTTAACAGAAGAAACTGGCACAAACATGAAAAGCACAGTATCTGGTTACCTAGGAGCTTCCACACCACATCCTCCATCGACTGAATGACTGTTCTGAGCTGGTTGGTTAGATCTTAGTAATTTTACGCTTAGAGCTGGAAATGTGAAACAACTAGGGCATGTTCATTGCAGCTAAATAGAATGATTCTTACCAGCCCTGCTGACAACTCTGTGGGCTTTCTTCCCTAGATAAGGAATTCCATGTTCCCCTCAACCACCAGTACCTTATTCATTTTTCATTTCAAACGGCTCATTGTTCATCTGTCTCCACTCAACATTTTATCTGTTCATCTCGAAGGCAAATGAAAGACAGAGGGATGCCAGTAACAAAGTTTGTTAATAAAAAAAGTTTTCTTCCTTTATTGGTTGAGAAAGAAATAATGATTTGGTAAATTTGTTTTTGGCAGGGGGCTTTTTATTTGTTTAGTTTTTGTTCTCCTGAATTGCAATATTCTTCTCATTAGCAAACTTGTTTTAATTTAATAGATCTCTAAGGAATTCAGATGCCTAAGAATTTTGAAGTTGAGAAGCTGAGAGCCTTCTCTTGAAAAGATTAGGTATGAGTAGGTGGTTTGTGAATGCAGTACTTAATTCACTGTTATTGCAAATCTCAAACTGAAAATACAACTCAGGTGACAATAAAATGGCAAACAATCTAGACTGAAGCCAATAGGAAGGCACTCATAATTGCTATTCCTACTGTACATTTTATTTAGCAACTGTTCACTAGCAACACAAGGTTTGCATTTAAATCTGCTCACACAGATGCTCAAATAGTTAAAACTCAACTTTAACAAAATAGTGTAAGAATGTGACAAGGGAATATTGACATTTCTGTTAGCACTATGATATTTTGCTGTGCCAACACAGACAGATGCCCATATTAAAATGTATTAGGTTATTAGCAAAAAGCAGAACTCTTCAGTAACAAATGGCAAAATTCAAACGAATTTGATCAGGCCACATTTCAGCACTGATGTTTTAACTTTTCATTGTAGAGGTCTAGAACATGAAGCTTTGCTCCTGTTTCCAAATTGTGTCCTTTAGAGATGTAGTAAGCAACCTGTGGAATCCATTCTGAATAGAATATTCTGAATAGAATAAACAGTTTCAGATACAATCCTTATTTAGTATGTCTCACTAAACTCAGATTATGCAACATAAATATTTTTTGAAATACAGTTCTAGCATTCTTGCTGTCAAGGTAGCTTTTTAGCACAAAATATGCTGACTAGAGCCCCAAAAGAGCTTCTGCAAAACAGTCTGCCATCAGAAGATACTAGCCTATGGAAATCAACTTTTCCTGGACCAGAGAGAAATGCAGCAGCTCGATAGCAGCATACAGCAATGGGCAGAGGAATCAAGTTCAAAGATATGCCTCAGTAAACAATCAGTTATTGCGAACACAGTCACTGCAACAAGGAGGAAGAAGCACTTAAATACCTCTGTTATCTGGCTACAGCATCTTTAAATAATGAAGATCAAAATTTAAGTTCTTTCTCCAAGTCTGAATAAAAAGACCTTCTATTTGCCCTAAACATCCTTCTAGAACTAGAGAAATACCAGCCATCCTATGGGACTATCTCCAGTTTCAGCCTGGTAGAAATGTATTATGTCAAGCCACACACTTAGGGACTAATAAAAACGCTCATGAAATGCTTATGACAGTTTGCTAGCTGAAATCAGCTAAGAAAAAGAAGAAGGTTCTGTAAACACAGAAGACATCTATGAAGAAAAAAAACACAGTTTAAGGATATGTCATGAAATCAATTTCCAAAAGCAGAAAAGAAGCATCAGCATGATAATTCCAAGAGCACAGACATCATATATTGAGGTTTCAGTTAACTATGCTCAAACTGAAACGGCAGCAGAAAAATACGTTATTAAAAGATAAGCACTGAAAGACCACTCCACAAAAACAGACACACAAAAAAGCTTAGCTTGTTCAATGCAGGAAAAAGAAAGTTGATGTGTTCTTTAAAAGCAGACTTGGCTAAGGGACAAGGCAATAACCAGAAAGGAGGAATGCCATTTAAACTGAAGCGTAGCACTTGCAAAAGAAGAAAACATTCATTGATTCATATCTTGTATAACTTAACATACCCAGAAGCACAACATTCCTCCTAAGAAAGCAGAAGACACTGAACCAGGAGTACTTGTTCTCCTTAATAACTAAGATTTCTTTGCCTACTAAAAGGAGGAAAGATCACAAAATACAAGGCATGCTCCAAAAGTAATGCATCCTATTTTATTATGCTAGCCCATGGATGAGGCGGGTGTTGGTGGCAGAGCAGTGGAGGTTGAACCTTCTCACCAATATTCTGTTACATTTTGTTGCTGTGCAACAGTGGCAGCAGAGGGGCATGTGAAGCTCCAAATGGAGACTTCAAATGCGGCCTTCACATGGAAGTGCATATGAAGCAAAGATGTGTTACTGAACTTCTCCATGTGGAAAAAATGGCATCTACTGACATTTATTGATGCTTGCTGAACATCTACAGAGATCAGAAAGTGGATGTGAGCATAGTGAGGCAATGGGTGGTGCTTTATGGCGCTTTATTTCAGCAGTGGCATGAGAGATGAGGAAGATAAGCCATGTTCCAGAAGGGTATGCACAGCTGTCACCTCCACTGGTGCAGACTTTTACAAGTGCAGCATGCAGGCTCTTGTCCACCACTGACAAAAAAGCACAGCTAATGGTAGTGACTGTTGAAAACCATGTTTTGTGTTGAGAATTTTCTCTATCAAACAGTGTTTTTTGTAGCTGTTGTAGCTTCCACGGAAATAAATAGGCACTGCTTTTGGAGCAACCTATGTATTTTAAAGAACAAGTCGGTATCTGCACAACAACTTTAAATTAAAATCTCATTCATTTATTTTACACAGAGGAAAAAGAAGCAGTGAACAGACTGCACTGCATAATTTACAAACTGTAAGAAGTATCTTTTGACAGCAAAGGGATTTTCAAGTCTTGCTGCAGTTGAACTCCCATCTCCAATTAAGTTGAAAACTCTGTTTGAGACTCCATAAAGCAGCTTTGAATCACTACTTAAAGGATCAAATAATTTCATTCAAACAGATCTTTCATTCAGTAGTTTCATTCTCCGCAAAACCTAACTCAAGAGATTATAATCCACATTTTGTACTATATAAGCAGGGCAGATTACAAGCACAGTCTTTCTTAGTCTTGACTAAATCTTGGAAAGACTTGTGTTACAGAAATATCTCATTTCCTAAGGAAGCTATGAAAATTGAAGCCTCGATGCTACCAGATTTTTTCTAAATTTAAAGACAGACTGAATTAATGAACAGGAATACAAGAGAAGCCCATCTTTAATAATTAACACAACAGTAGAAGAACACTAGGAAACAAGCCCAAAACCCAATCACTTGTTTTCAGCTTAAAGCTAAATATTTGCACTGCTTATTTTGAATTCCCCCCCAGAAAATAAAAATAAAAAGACAAATAGTGAGAAGATTTCTGGCACTGCCTCTAGCTTCACAGGGTATGTATTAAAGCAACGTATTTTAATCACATAACATTAGCAGAAGAAGTCTTAAGAGCCTGTGGAAAATGGCAAATGAGCAGAAAGTATCATCCAGCCCAAACAGAAGGTATTTCACTGAGAAATAACTCATTATTCAAAGGTTTTGCAGCTTCTCAACTCTAACAAAGAGTAAGTTTTCTTACTTCCTAAAGTACATTTGAAAAAATGAGAAAAACCACACGACTAAAGGAAAGAAACACATAAGGATTCTGTAATACCAAACATCAGTCCATTCAAACAAAAACAAACGTTTTAGTATTCTATGTTACAAAAACATCTATGGACAAAAAAAAAAAACCTTATGTGGCCTAAGGCACAACATTACATTTTCTAATGTCAATGACAAGAAAAAGCCCTTTTATATCAAACAGTTCTGCAATCGATATGATCACATGCAGTGACCAGGCTGAGAGTTTATCAGCCTGATTCTTAATCATACCGAAGCGCCTTCTTCCTGTTCTCCCCATAACCTTTATGTCCTCTGTTCTGAAAGCAACAGTGGAGTAATTCATGTGATCATCTCGGAAGGTAAGAAAGGCATCAGAATCTCTGCTCTCTAAAATCATCTAATACAGTGAATTTTGAAAAAGCCATTCTTTGTCAAGCAGGACATACTTTGCTCATTACAGTCCAAATCATACACTTATTTCAACTGTTCCCTCCTCCTCCCCCCACACACACATCTATAGTCTGGGTGAAAACATACTGAAAAGAAAACAAGCTTCATTGTTGTTCTATCCGCCAACATAAACCCAACTCCTCAGTACTCAGACACCAAACAGCTGAAACATGAAAGGACCTGAAGAACGTTAAGCACTGGTAACTAAACAAATGTACTAAAATCAAATCTTCAACTTCAGATACCTGTATTCTATTGAGCTCAACAACTGGCCCATGCTGACGATCTCTCACCATAGTTGCTTGTACAACCTTTCGGAAAGCTGCCTCCTAATAAAGGAAAATACAAAAAATTAAGTGGTAAGATTGCAATCAAATAAGAATACTGCATATATTTGACAGGTAAATGTATTCTTAGTTCAATTAAGGAAAAAGCAAACAAAAAAAACTCTTCAATGGAACAGAGAAGCTGATGCTATAGTAATATTCTTAAGCAGTTTTCTTCCAAGTACATCACCAAACACTGGAAAAGGCATAAAGCCCTTGACACTTTCTTTAGAAGACATGGAAACAAGCATCAACTACTTTTGAAATGCTCAAAAATAAACAAGAGCAACAGAATATAAAATTGTGAGATGTTACTTAAGGAGCATGTTAGTTTGAGCTAATACAATTCACACTTGAAACACCTGGAATACTAAAAACTAAAGAAGAAAATCTCTCCTGGATCACACAAAATAGTGGCTTGAAAAGTTTTACTGCATCCAGATTCAGTTATTACTAGACTGCCAATATGCTACTGAGTGTAAATTAACTTATGCTGCACTAATGTGAATGTAATTAAAAGTTGGAGAAAAACAATCAAAAAGTCAAAGGGAAGATCATCCTGTCAAGGAAGGACAGAAATAAACAAAGAAACCCACAATTTCTTTTTGGTGCAAATTTAATTATCTATATTTCTCTCACTAAATATTTGAATCCAATTCTACATTATCAGTTTCAAGAAAGGTTTAAAAACATTTTAAGTTTGTTTGGTTTCTGTTTTTTAATATCCCCCATCAAAATGAGGTCAAGATGCCTCTTGTAGCTGAAGCAAGGAGGCCTCATCCACAGGCTCCCCAGAGTCAGGCAGCCTGTAGCAGATCCCAACAACCAGATCTCCTTCATTGGTCCAGCCAGCAATTTTAACCCACAAGGTCTCAAACTGGTCATGGCTGTTTCTCAGAGGCTTAGAGCTCTTCACAACCTTTTTACTTATTAACATGGAGGTCAATTTCCCTCCCTTCTTGCTCTACCTATCCCATCTAAAAAGTTGGTAGCCCTTAGTTGCAGTACTGTTGTCATGCAATATATCATACCATGTTTCTACAATAGCAAATACAACATTTACAATTTCTGGTGTCCCTGATGATTGTTTTTGGCATAAAATATGCCTGATACCACATTTTATCTTGTATCTGAAATCTTTCAACAACTGTTCTGCACACTGTAAAGTATTGGATATTCTTCCTACACACAAATTCCTGTACTTAAATTACCTAAAGACTCCCATTAATAGCATTAAGATGCACAAGTATCACGAATAGAATGGACTTCTCTTTGACTCTTCTGATGAAAAATTGTGGTGTTATCTTGGCCCATGAAGCATATATTCAGCCAGATTTCTCTACCACATAATTTTATTGGGGTCTAGAGAGACTGCAAGACAGTGCATTCTGAAGAGTCTAATAGTAGGTCATGTGTCTTATTTAAGAATACAGAGCAGTAATGCAAAAAAAAAAAAAAAAAAAATTGCTTCTAGTTTCAATCAGACCAGCTAGCAAATTTTGTCTGTTTACATATGGCTATCACTTTTTGTTAGATCAGACAAGTTACTAGGACAGTGAGAAAATTCAGATCCAAAGCTAGTGATCATGTGGAAGGCCAGTCATCTTTTTTAAAGGCTTTCCATAACTGAAGTTTTGAAATAATGTTGCATCCTTCAAGAATCTTAAATATCTAGACTTCATGACTGACTTTCCATATTGCTGTGATATTCCACGCTTCTTTATTCATTTGAGATTGGCTTCCTAGGTATCCCTTCTTTTAACATCATTTAAAGCCACAGAACTTGCTTTAGATCAAGTACTGTATCATCTGATTATTGCAATTGAAATACGAAATTGAGACAATGACTATTTGAAATATTTCTTCTTGGTTTTTTTTTTTTTTGTTTTTTTTTTTTTTCCCTAGAATAACACAGTGATTATTCTAAAAGAATTTGGCTATAACACAAATGTAAGAGCTATAATATACAGTTATTTTTAAAACTAATACACAGTCCAAAAAAAGCAGAGGAAAATCTAATGAAGAGAACACATTCATGAAGAAAGATATGTGCATAACCAGAATGCATACGTTCTAACATACAACATACAGAACAAATTAAGATAAAAGTTCAGTTTTCTTCAGAAACAGTTTAAGCAGCACATTTAAACAGTATAGTTACAAATATCTCCTTTAAAAATCTATTCAGATAAATACCTTTCCCTGTGATATCAGTATTCCCCGTAGTGTGTCAAAACCAACTGATGGTCCTTGGCCAGTTTCATCAAGTCTTCCTTCAAGGTCAAACATTGGAATACAAGGACAAAAGAGTTCTGAAATGTGATGCAGCAGTAGAAGCCTGTTTCTCAATGAAATGATGGGTATTTCCTGTAGATGATTGTACTCCATAGGAACCTATAATAATGTAATTATATCCAATAATTTAGGATTATTCTATCCTTTATTTTATTAAATAGAACAACAACTTAAGATTGGTAGGCAAATTTGTATCAGAAATTCAGGAAATGCTTATTCACAGTGTAAAAACTTAATATGGAATCCAGTTGTGTCTAAAAGATATGTACAGTATACATCTAAACTGAAAGCACCTGCAAGTATTAAAATATGACAGTTATACTATCCTTATTTCAAATTTTACTATTCTCTTTAGCCATAAATAAACATTTTACATCTTGCCACCACTCCACCTAGGCATTATGCACCATTATTATAGCTGAAAAACTGAATGTACAAAAAACATTCTCAGTGCAAAGCAAGCAATGATGAATTCACGTGGAAGAGGTGGAATACAGAATTAAAATTCCTTCCAGTTTACTCTTCAGTATTGGATTAACAACTGACTGAAGAATCCTTTTCACTTGAAGAAAAAAAAAAAAAAAATCTATCTTTGGAAATGCAGAAGCAGAACACTGTGTCCAAGCCAAATCAAAGCACACTAAACTGATACAGAGATTTAGAAAGGAAATGTCTGCTGAAAGATCAGCAGCAAACATTAGTACATTAAAAACCAGAATGCAGTAAGCCAAAAATATCACCTGTGTTGGAAGCTTGCCAGCATTAGCAGGTTTACTGGTTGACCAAGCTAAAGTATGTGCTGAGCCACAGGCAACTCTGTTGATCTTTTTACCCTGGAGTGCTGCAACCAAACGTGGTCTTTGGATGGCATTAGTTGTTCCATCTCCAAGCTGTCCTTCATCATTATCTCCCCAGGTATACACCTCCCCTAAACCAAGAAAAAAAAAATTACTTCTGAAGATAGAAATTTGTTTGTTTGCTTTAAATAAGCACTTAGAAATCATTTAACCAATTGAGACCATGGATAGTAATTAAGATTTCTAGAACTGACAGCTGTCCTGACATCCTGCAGGTAAAAGTGAATGACACAGTTAAGGCTGTACAGCAGCTTGTATTAAATGCGTCAATTTCCTCACAGTTTATATAATAAAGTTCTATTGCAGAACAGTAGGAAATGGTGGTGCAGAAGGATAACAACAGATACACCAGAAACAGTCTGTACTTCACAGTTCCATAGCAAAAAAAATAATAAAAAAAAGCTAAAAAAAAAAGAATTAGAAAAGACATCATTTTGCATAAGAGAGTCAGTAATAGCTTATGTTATTAGAGTGGACATTAAAATGGGTGTTTAGTGTTGTAAAATTGGAAAATACTTTTTTAAAAAGCAACTTTGATTCACAGCATTCATTTTCTGCAGCTATATCCTATTTCACTAGCATCTACAAAACAGTTCTGCAGACCTGTTACTTAAATTTGGAAATATCCAGTACCTCAATCTACTTTAGAAAAAGCAATATTGTTTGTGCAATGCTTCATTTATCAAGTTAAAACACTCCAGGCAGTTCAGACAACCCAATAAAAAAAGCTAAATCCATTAATTCTACTCCTTGATCAACTCGTAATTACTTTTTGAGCTCTGTGTTTTTCTTCTACCATCAGCATTTATGAAACTTAACTCGTAATTTTTATTAATTCAAAACCTTCAGTTGTTTTTAAGTTATTACTGTAAATCAATGACATATTTCGTGCTCAAGAAATATGCAACTTCTGTAAACCCAACACATAGATGCACACAGAGGATCAGCATTTTTAGCAAGGACAGCCGACCAATACTCAACATAAACTTTCCTTTTTTTATTCCCTCTCCAAATTCGGTACTAAGTAACGTATTTAATTTTTATACCATCTTCAGTGCAGCAAACACAGTGTAAAGACCCAGTAGCAATTGCAATGACTTTCTTTCCTTGCAGCCCCTGCACTTGTCGTGGTCTTCTAACATGGTCATCAGATCCATGGCCTAGGCGATGATAATCTCCTTTGCCCCTGCACAGAGAAGACAGCACATTTCAAAACTGAGTTTTAATATTAGAAAGAATGGAAACATGGAACATGTCATGTATTTGGCCTTCCAGTAGAAGTAGTTATAAATAGCCAGGCAAAAATATTTGATATTTAGCAGAAACAGTACAGCTCTGACTCCAACTATTCAAAATGAATAATTCCTAGTTCATGTGACATGGATGTGACTCTGCTATTACAATAAAAATACTTAATATATGGCTCCAGCTTGCTCTTCATAGGTCCTTTCACCACATTCACATGTGTTTTGTTGCGTTTTTTTTTGTTTGTTTCTCTTAAAAGAGTAAGACTCGAAGATTAGGCATCCATCAGTGGCAAAAGCAGTACCAACTTCAGAGACTGTAACCTCATATAGTTTGAGGATATTGCTTGGAGGCAGTGTTTGGAAGGTATTTTGTTTTGCTTTTCTAAACACTTCAGTCTGGTAGTTGTTTAAACTACCAGAATTGCACAGGAAGATTAAAACAACAAACTAGATATACAAATTCTTAGATAAGAAAGATTTTGATAATATATGAAAATGTTATTTATGCTGTCAATCTTCCAAACTGCACGACACTGAGCTTACATTTTTAGTGATCTCCTTTGAACTCTTGCATTTTACAGTGGTCAACGTCTTGAGCAAGAAGTCTGTGTTTACATCTCCACGACAAAATACCTTAGTTTTTCATTCAAATAGCACTACAGTATGTTCCTCAAACCACTAGAGGTTTTTTTATTATTATTATTTTTTTATTATTATTATTTTATTACTAATCAAAACAGAGAAACTCAAAAGGGCTTTCCATATGGGAGAAAAATCAAAGCAGCGAAGGTAGCGTAATAGTAATATTTGTTGCAAAGAAGGTTACATTTAACGCTGTCCAAATAACTAATATAAAATACCTACCAGGTATATACTGCTCCAGATTTGGTAAGAGCCACAGAAAATTGTGATCCACATTCTACTTTAACCACTCCAAGGCCTGTGAGAGAATCAATCTAGGAAAATAATAGCAAATAAAATAACAATCAATTAGGGAGACAATAGCTTCATCAACCATCCTGTGTTTAGGCATATCTTAAGTACAATAAATTGTCTAAGTCTTGCAGTACTTATACGCAAGCTTATGAATTAAAGTGCTTATGTAGATCATTTAACAGAATTCCAGTCCTTTCATCTTTCTACTACTTACTACTTAAACCCTAAAAAGAAACTCAGATTTGGAAAACCATTGAAGATCTTAACTAGTATTTTACCTGCAGCAATATCTCCTTAGTAGAAATAGTAAGGCTCTGTCACCAGCTACTGAACATTACTATCACCAGCTCCTCTGACACAGATGTGAGTCTGCTGCCTTCATAAAAGTACTTAAACCTGCAATACGCAGTTCCTATTCATTCTGTATGTGCCCTTACATCATTTTATCATCAATCCTATGGACTGATAATCAACAAGACCAATAAGCTATGTTCAAATTGTGTTACACCATGCAATAAATAAATAAAAAACACCCCTACTTGGAACAGGCCAGTAGACTCTGTCTTTTAGGAAAGGGAATGGAGACACCTGCATCCATATAAAGAGGTGCAACTCTGGATTAAAAATATAAAATCCACTGTGCATAGGTGTGCACAATGACACTGATGTAGTTACACGTTATTCTCAAACTGTGCTCATCTCTATAACAGATGCTGTTATTCAGATTAGTTGGCTATATGGATTTTGTTTGAAATATGAAGATTCCTTGGGAAATTTCTAACCTTTCAAAGGGAAATAACATTAAAGCAACAACTACTTCTGGAACCAGAAATGATCTCTAAATAACAAAATCGTAAAACCAACTTTTATTCTGCACAAAAATTGAAGACCAGTCACTGTATCCTACAAAGCTCATTATTAACATCAAAAGGATCCTGATGTCCCACGGGGGGTGGAAGTTTGCTCATATTAATGTATGTCTTCACTAATTTCTATTAACATTATGGTTTATAAAACAATTGAAAATATGTATTCAAATACCTTCATTGGCACTTTACAGCCATCACTGCCTCCTCTCCCAAGTTTTCCATAATCTCCATCACCCCAAGACCAGACTGTGTCATCATCTGTCAGGCACAATGTCTGTGCATCTCCACTGCCACAGGCTATGTCAATCACACGATAGCCCTGAAGAGCTTCCACCTGTAAAGCAATCACCAGTTTTTGTTTACAATAAAGACTCAGTCACTTAGTTTCAGAAAAGAAGTCAAACCCAACTTGGAGAGAAGCATCACTGGAACTACAAGTCTGAAACACAACAGGATCTTGCAAATGAATTCAAGTCAAAAGCCTTTACTCTTTTCAAACCAATAAAATAAGTACATATTTCACATACTGAATTATTATTTTTACTTGAACTTTTTTTTTTCAGCCTAAAAAAAAAAAAAAATACAGGGGAAGTAACTCATACAAAACATTTAAGGTTACCAAAGGCTATATTCTATTTATGTGCTCAGGTTCTCTGGTTCACTCTTGTGTACACTAAGCACCTGAATAAACTGCTTATTTTCAAATAGCCTCTTACTATTTTACGATTTCACTGCTTTCTGAATTAAATCAACATCTTGACTTTTGAAATGCTGCCATCTAGTGATGATGTATGGAATTGAGATTCACAAAGCAAAAGAATTCTGACACACAAACTGCATTCTGCTAATCCACATCCTTCTTGAAATAAGGGATTTGAGGAAGCCCAATCCATCATCCAAACCGGCATGGGATTTCACATTCTTCAAACTAATCTATGGATTTGTTATTTTCATTCTAATCAAGAAAATGGAGGAATGTTGTACAACGAAGTGAGGTAGACCTTGCTTTTGGGGGCAGGGGAATGCAAACATCTGATCACTTTCAGTAATTTTACTTCAGCAAAGCACTCCTGTGGAAGGGTGCAGGCACGTTCATCCCTCTCCAAGATACCTCCCACCCCTCACCCAAACTGGAAGCAACATCAGCATGTAATCCATTTACAGTTGGTACAGGTTATGTCCTTTACACTCACAGTACTGTTGTTTGGCTTTTAGAGCTGCTGTTTTGCTTGGCAGGGAGGGTTAAGTCCTCTCCAAAACAAATTCCTTATAAGCTGCTTAGTGATCTCTAGCAAAGTTTTGCAACTCAACTTTTACTGCATTCTCACAAACCATTTCTGTTCTCTAAAGCAACCACTGTTTCTTCCTATTTTTTTTATTTTTTTTTTTACAATGCAGAAATACTGAAAGTCACAGATCAGAAGTTAAGAACTGGAATAAAAGACCACACAGAATTCCAGAGGTTTCTTACCAGTTTAGGCTTCAGTTGGTCTTCGCTATCTCCATGCCCAAGGCGCCCATATCTTCCCTTTCCCCACGTAAAAAGGTCTCCTGCAGCAGTAATACATGCACTGTGTGCTCCACCAGCAGCGATGTCAACCACTTCTATACCTCTCAGAGATTCAATTACACGAGGACGATCACAAGGGCTGAAATGAAAACACTTTTTGACACACCTTTTGCAATAGACAACTCACATAAACCAACGTATGAAGAGCTTTGCAAAATGAGTACGAGGACATTCTACTTCACTGTTTATTTTTGTTCCACATCAACATCGTCAAGATTTATGTTAAATTATTCATTGAAAAAAATTTTAGAGATTTATAAAAGCTGGAATATTTTACTACCTGTACTACTAAAGCATAACAGGTTAAATGAAACTACAGAAATATTTCCATTAAAGCTTAAGAGTTAAGCCTTTACCCTGGAAAATCAGTCTAATTTAATATACATTACCAAAATTTCTAGCATAACATGTACTGATTTCCTCCATGGACTCAAGCATTTCTTTCTTTTTTATTTTTTTTAATCACAGACAGAATCACACAGAATCACCCGGGTTGGAAGGGACCTCAAGGATCATGTAGTTCCAACCCCCCTGCCTGGCAGGGCCACCAAACATACACATTCAGATCAGGTTGCCCAGGACCCCGTCCAACCTGGCCTTAAACACGTCCAAGGACGGGGCATCCACAACCTCCCTGGGCAGCCCGTTCCAGGGCCTAACCACTCTCCTTGTAAAGAAGAATAATATCTGATTATTGTCTGTAACAACAAAACTTCTTTAACACAGGTAACTGCAAGTGAACATCAGAAGCAGAATGGTAGTTTTGTTTCCTCCCTGAAGTGCCACATACACACAGTGTAGATTCCAAAGGAAATCCTCTGAACTTCAGCATCAGCAGATAAGATAGAAGATAATGTTTTGTCACAGAAATCCAAGTAATTTTATCTGACAAAAATTTTGCAGTTCTGCAACTTGAAGACATACATTTCTACATCACTACTTACCACTGACTTCTACATACAGACCGTATTCATATAACACTTCAAATACTTTTCAACTATTATAAATATCCATTCATAGTTCAAAAAAACCAAAGCATTACCTTCGGTTTCCATGGCCAAGTTTACCATCTTCTGCTTCACCCCAAGAATAAACTTCTCCCTCTGAAGACAATGCCAAACAGTGCTTCCCTCCTGAGTTCACCGCAACTTTCTTTATAAACACATGTTGAATGGACTCCAGTAAAGTCGGAGTAGAAACTGACTCTGTTCCTCCAATTCCAAGCCTACCACCTGCTCCATATCCAGTGGCATACAGCTTTAGAATAAAAAATAAACTTCAGTTTTGTTTATGTCTTGAAGAACATTCATTATGGCTATAGAGAAGAATTCTTAATGAATGTATACTAGAACAGAATTGATGCAAAGGCCACCAGAAAAGTTTCTTATATGCCTCTATATCATCCTTTGGAAATTTTGAACACGTATTTACTAACAGGAAGAGGTTTTTCCTTTCACAATAGAAGTGGCATTGTTTTAAAGACTAAATTTAAGCAAGCAACATCAGTACATGTTCTATACTGAAGCTCCTGAATGTGTGGAAGGAGAAGGAGTACTCAAGCTTTCATTTTGGTCCTCACTATATAACAATAGTCTAAGGACAAAGCCAAGCAAGTTGAAGCAGAAGTCATATTCGAGATCAATACAAATGTGAAGAGGAGACCAACTTTAGGCAACAAATTCTTTGTCAAACCTGAAGCAGAAACAGCTTATATTGCAAACAAATATAATCTAAAAACAACTCCTCCAACACACATATCCCTTTTTCCCTTAGAAAGGACACTTGTCATTCAAGGCCCCTTTACTACTAGCATGATCTCTACTATATAGACATGACCTTCTTTTGCTTTCAGAGATGACCTGACACACATCTAAGTAAATTTTTCATAACGACTTTCAGTCTGCATTTAGCTTTAAAGCCTTCTGCTTTTTACTACCTGAAGGTCTTCTGTCTTCTTGTCTTGTTGTACAAGAGTCTATGAGTATGTTACTTGTATTCTTTATTTTCCAAAATCTGACAACTGTTTTCAATGAAGAACTGAAATATGCAATACTAGTTTCAAGTATTTAATGCTGCAGCTCACTGAATTCCTCTGTTGTAACGGCAGAATTGGTACAGTTTAGTTTCTTTAAAATATATATATTTGTAAATGGTGAAAAACACACAACAGGATGCAATTTTTACAAGGAGTCCAACAAACATTTGTTGTACGCTTACCTTTCCATCAGCAGTCACTGCAAACAGTGTCTGCTCACCACCAATTAATTGCACTGGTCTAAGAGTAGCAAGAGCTTCACATGGAGTTGGGACCTTGACTTTTGCCCCTTCAATTCCACCAAGTTGTCCTCTGTGATTATGACCCCAACCATAAATGGTTCCACTGCCTCCAGCTGAAAGCGTCCAATCATCAGGTCGTCTGTGTAACATTCAAAATAAAGCATTATAAATGTGCTTAAAGAAAGTAACAAAAAAAGTTCATTTGTACAACAACAAAGCATCACAAGACAAAACAAATGATAGCTGAAAGAAGTAACCTATTCATCCACTGAACAAGCTGTTCATCCTGTTCTCTCTTAAAGACATCATGGCATTCATGAAGAACATCCATATTTTCATTATCTGCCATTAATTCTCGGATTTTCTTTGCTACCTGTAAAAGATTTTGCATTAAACAATGTTATTCCAAATATACCATATTCTGATTGCAGCTGGCATAAACTAATTCAAATCTCAGTCTTTTAGATGCAGCGCTTTTCTAAGTTCCATGAGCTATTTAAAATATTCTGGCAATACCTCATCGAGGAAAAGGCGAGGTAATGGTGTCCTTTTGTCAAGGGCCACAGCAACCCTGGATGCCATACAGTATCTTCTGAACCAGGCCCATTTGTGTGTCTCAGCACAGCAAGGGAGAGTGTCCAGCTCTAGATCACAAGCAAGAGCCACAAGAACCTGCAGATAAAACAGATTTCAGAGCTGCAACAAAAGTATGTAATAAAAACTAACATACATTTGATGTAGCAGAACAGCTCATAGACCAGTAGGGCATCAACAGTCTCAGAAAATGTAAAGTGTGGGGGACATTAAGAGCTATCCACCTACATTATCCTCACTGATGAGGCAGCATCAAGTGTATGCAAGCTGATCTCACACAGTTATATATCTAACTTTCCTCCTCTAATACAGGAATTTTCACAGTACACTTGTGACAAACAACAAATTAATTGCCTTTTCTGTATCAAAAATGACATGCTGAACATTTTACCTTCTATTTCTAAACTAAGTATCCTTCCTCCAATCAAATCAAGTAATTCAGTGTGTTACCGGCAAAGACAGTATATAATGGATTACTTCTGCCCTGGAAAACCTTCTACGTATTTTAAGAACTTATTTTCTTTAAGACAGATAAATCCTTTTACATTTACTATAGGGGAAGCTTTTTTAAGCCGTTTTATTCTTGTTGCTCTTTTCTAGACTCGCTCAGTATATTTCCCTGTACTTTGAAGTACATGGCTCAAAATAGAAGATTCCTCCTTTTATGATATTCTTATTTGCTCCTACTGGAGGTAAGTAATACCTGCAAGATATTTTAAAGGTCAAAACTATATAAATATTCCTGCTAGGACAATTCAGATATCAATTGTCAAAAGTATACCTGAAGCTGTAGTGTAGTGTACTTTCATGATATTGTTCTTAACTACCTACCTCAGTCTAGTTAGGTATTCCTGATTTTTGTATTTGCGTATTTGGTTCTGATTCTAGAAGTAATATTCTGATTTTATCATTACTCAACTAATCTCAGTGACTTCAGACTAATTTTTCAAAATCCATTAAAAGCAGCCTTTAAATGAAGTTTTTCTATCGGGATGAGGTGAGCTAGTCACACACACTCATAAACAAAAATCACAAAAAATTTTACTCATGAATTCTTTACTGACTGTATCCCATTACCTTAAAGAAAGGGCTGTGGAGTAGCTGTTTGCCACCTCTCACAATAGGGTCTTCATAGTCAAACTGTCGCTGCAATGCTTCTGGAAGACCCTTAACCAAAGCAGCTAAAGCACTCCCTGTAAAACTCTAGAGAAATCAGAGCAGTTGAAAATTACACTGTGTTAGGAAGTAGGAAATTACTTAGATGGCCATGACAAATCATTAGTAACTTCCCAAACCATAGTTTGCTTTGAAAGTGGATGGAACTGAAGCATCAGTTCCATCCATTTCCTAATACAAAAGTATTTCTGTCATCTTTGACAATTCCAAAATTACATGGATAGAAAACTGGAATTAGCTTTAATTTTTCTTCTAAAACAAAGCCCTTTAAAGAGACTTGCAGACATGTTCAAGCAGGCTATTCATTTGGCGCATTTCCTATTTTGTGGTAACCAATAAAAGCCTTGTAAATAAAGGCCAACATTTTTAATGCTTCACAAACATCTTAATGAGAAGAATGTTAGAGGAGAGCTTCTGTGCCCTCTTACCAAAGTCCGTGCTTCTCCATCATTGTCCCCAAGAATCCGGTTGATGTTAATAGACTGGCCAAATTCTGTTGTGAGAAGCTTCCGTAGTCTCTGCAAAGCCCACATTCTATGGCCAGCAGCTAAAGAAGCAAAAAGCACACAATACCCAGAATTACTTTCAACAGTAATCTTAACTTCAAAAAAATAGATTTAAAATTGGGACTTACACCTACCTAAGGCACTCAGTTGAGCACAAGCTGCAAGAGAAGCTGCCAAGCGAGGAACTATACTCCTGTTGGAAGCAAAATTTAAGCGAAAATCCAGCAAACACGTAACCAAATCCATTGAGGGACATGAAAGAATGCAACGATCTGAGAGAAGATCTTTGGGACCTGAAAGAAATAAAAAGAAAAGGTAAAGAAGATTTGACAATTTATGCCCTTTTACTCAAATTAGAACAGAAATAAGAGCAGGATCTGCTGAACAAACACAGCAGTCTACAGTCTATATCCGAGTTGGTTCATTCCACCTCCCTTTGAAGGAACTGGAAGAAAGAGCCATTTTCATTACATACAATTACATACAATATTGGGTTTATAATGGATCCAAACAAGGATCATTGAAGACAACTCCCAACTCCACACAGGGGAGCTTAGGACTTAAACAATCCATCTAAGAGTATTATTCTAATACTTCATGAACACCAAAACATTTAGGGTCATGACCACTTCCCTGAGAAGCCAGTTAAAGTGCTTGACCACTCTCACCTCAGTGAAGAACTGCTCCCTAATACCCAATCTGAACTAACTCTGCCTCTTGCTTTAAGCCGTACCCTCGAGTCACACCAGTCACCATGTAATTAACCTAATACCATGGATTCATTAGGGAAAATACGTGTGTGTGTGTGTGTGTGTGTGTGTGTGTATCTCTCTCTCTCTCTCTCTCTCTCTCTCTCTCTCTCACATGAAGTAACCTCCCTTCACAGATAGACAAACGAGAGCAACTACAAAACATTTTTCTCTCCCCTATGTGCACCTCTCAAGCCTCTGTTGAAAATGCTTGCTATGTATGAAAGAAAACATTTTCTTAGTATGAATACAAATGAACAATTAACCTTTGGCATGTAAATATTTAAATTGCATTGGCAAATACACTCTCACCCTTCTATAAATGAGATATATTACTTTACCTGCAGCTGGCATGATAGGATAAACAGTGAATCGCCATCCCCATCCATTTACAGAGCCATCACTGATGAACTTCCACTTTAGTTCATCCCCTGGAATTCGCAACTCACTAGACCAATCTGACCACTCACGACCTGTTACAGTAAGTAATATGAACATGTTCACGTACGCTGACCAAGCCGATCCAATCTACTCAGCAATAACTTCTCTCTACGGTTATTTTAATATCACAAATATCACATAAACATATTCCAAAAGAAAAGTGCATGTGGAGCACATGTACATACCTATAATGATGTTACATAACCAAAACATAATTCTTAAACAGTTCAATTACCACTTCTATTGTATGTCTTCAGTGCTTTTCATACCACTTTCAGAAGACAATTGAGCTCTTACTACAATCCCACTGTCCTGTCCTCAAATTATCTTTTCATATTACAAAAATATATTGAAGCATTAAGCTCTAGGTCTTTTTCCAATCAAAAACAGCTCAATAATAAAGCACATGAAGATGTGCATCTGAAACAGGTTGGGGAAAAAGTCGTTCACAGTAAAAGCTCACATTATAGTGTGTCACATTAAGTGCTGAAAAACATTAAGTATGGGTGGTATACTTAGATTCTTGCACGATGTCGCAGATGGAAAGGGTTAAGATTTGATGAGATCTCAAATACTCCTCTATCATCTACAGAAAGGCAACAGCGCTTAAAAATGAAATTATAGACAATGGAATAAAAGATGTGGAGATTTCACGTAGAGTAAGGTACATAGACCAGAGCAGAAAACAGAAAGACAGAGCCTAGATTCTATTTTGGGCATTCAACAGAAGAAGAACATTTGTCTTGACTGTAAAAATAAAATAAAATAAAATAAAAGCTCAAATTCCTGCAACTATTACTTGAAAAACTCAAAGGGTAGCAAAAAAAAGTATCCTCTTCCAATTGTTTTTCAATTTGTTCAACTTTGATTATGCAGAAAATCATACATGGGCTGTGAGCGCAAGAATTTTTTTTTTTTTTTTTTTACATTCCAACTGCTTTTAGGAAAAATATAACAACATATACATCTGAGAGTCTATGAATTCAAATATTCAAGTTCATTCTTGTATGTCTGCATACAGATCATCTTTCCTTTTCGATTTAAAATGGGACATCAGCTTATACGTTTTCCTCCTTTTTAATGGCACATCGCTCACAAGGACTATGTCACAGTGGCACATTTATTCAATGTTTAACAGTAAATCACACAAGACACTTTTGAAAAGCACCTGATCGGACGGAAACAATTCTGTTGACACCATCCATGATGGTGAGTGGATCATGACGCCGCTCTGTAGAACACTGGCGATCAAATTCTACTCTCAGTCCCTCAGCACCTAAACAGCAACAAAGAATTTACACACTTCTACAGAGCAATCAATCCCACAAGCAAACGCAGTACTTTCGAAATCCACATGAAATCAAATGCAATTGTTTGGAAGCCATAGTGCTATTAATAAAAATAGAAATGTGAACTTGCTTTGGTTTAATGACAAACTGTTTCTAACTTCTCTTTGAAAGACCTACATTACAGGCAGCTCACGTGAATCGGAGCTAGCATACAGGAGACTATGTTCAGAACATTCCCAATTGAAGTTGCCATAGCAAAAAAATACTTATTTACAGTTAAGACAAATATCAAAAGGTAAAGGCAACAGAGAGTTTAAGTATCAGCACTGGAGGAAGAACTAGATGAAAATACAGCACAGAAGGAAAAAAGTATCTGCTAATGATTAAGGCTACATGATGAGCGTTCAATTACTGACCCTGAAAATGACTGCAGTCATTCTCAGCTTCATAAATGAACAGAAAACAGCAGTAATACATAGCTGCAGAGAAACAGTGTACGGAATTCAGTCACAGGACCCAAACTTGGGTAAATGTGCATTTCACATGACTGAGATGTTCATGCAGTATAC
This sequence comes from Lagopus muta, assembly GCF_023343835.1. Taxonomy (NCBI): domain Eukaryota; kingdom Metazoa; phylum Chordata; class Aves; order Galliformes; family Phasianidae; genus Lagopus; species Lagopus muta. Next base: position 129,494,947 of record NC_064433.1, on the reverse strand, counting down.
AAGTGTTTTAAGAAACATTTTATTACAGCAATAGAACAGATAATATGACCTTAAAAGTTCAATACATGTTTTTGTAAGCTGAGAAAAAAAATTTACATATGCAGGCTTGTAAGTACCTGAGTTTTAGTAATATAACTCTAGGAATCCTATACCTGGTATTTTAACTGTGCCACTAGATGATGTATCATCAGTATATGGATGGCTGCTTTCTACCACAACTGGCTGCGAAGAGAGGCGGCCACTCTGTGAGTCAGTTGCCACATCTTCTAACTCAGTAACACACAGCTCCAACAACATATCAGCAACCTAAATCAAGAAAAACAGTCACACACCTAAGAATCAAGCTTATGAAAGCAGTGCATGGTTAGTCCAGGAACTCTGAGCCAACTATCATTCTTTCTCACTTAAAAAAACAAACAAACAAAAGAAACCCCATGTATTCTGATTCCTAAACTATCACATTCATTCAGAATATGAAAAAAATTAAGTAAATGCCAAAGCAACTGATGATTTCCATTGCAGAAAAACTGAATTGTAAACATAAACCAGTAGTGAAATATGTAAGTATATAACCAATGCGCAACATTAAAATGCATTGTTTAGAGAGAAAACTCCAACTATACTAATTTCTGAAGAGCAGTTTCAAACAAGAATTCTGACTGAGTAGGGAGAAGAAATTTTTAATTTACTTGTTAACACCTGAACAATTCAAAAAAATGATATGTAAATGCATGTATTTAATTGGAGTAGGAGGGATATGACTACATCTCAAATCCAGAATAGAATATCACTGATATACATATGGTCATTGATATACATATATCAATATATCAATGACCATATGATCATCACAAGGAATTTAAAGATTTGAAAAAAAGATGTTTAATAGGTACCGAAATACCACTTTGTTACTCTTACAGCATCTGTTAGAGTGGCCTCTCCCAATCCTGATTTAATATAACAGATACACCCTAAGATTTCATTTTTTAAAGTACAGCTGTCTTGTCATTTATATCATTAATTGAAAAAAAACTCAGAATTCTTAGCAAAGTCATTATTTATCTTTTTGATTAGTGAAAAAAAGAAATACAAACAAGAGCTTTGCATAATCACTTCCAATGTTTCAAAGCAGACTTTAAGCAGTGCAGAGCCATAAGTGAAATATGTTATATCAGCATCGTAAAGCAAATGCATTATTACTCATTAAAAAAATATTAAACAAACATTAAACAACATTCAGTTCATTCCCATAAGATATTATATGCAACAGTTATGATTGTCATATTCTGTTGTATAGCTTTTGGTAGCCAGTATTACAACATTCATTCACAGTTTGTTAGTTATGCAAGGAAAACACACACCCATGAACATTTTGCAAATATTTCTTAACTTCTTAACTTCTTTGATTCAGTTTCTTGCTTTGCCAGAATGATAAATCACATATATGATTTATATATGAAATTATATATGCATATTATGGCATAAATATCAGACATATTTACACTTGTTTCAAATAAATATATTCATGAAGCATCTCCATTACAGTCATTAAGGTTCAGATTCATTAAGTTCAACTGTAATTTTCATGCTTACTAATCTTCCCAGTACATCAAATTATACCACAAATAAATGAAAATATTCCAGTAAGCTAAAAACATAAAGGACATAGTCAAAAATGCAAGATAACAAAATCTGACCTGTGGGTAAGCTGTGCCCATACCAGACAGAACAGCTGAGAGAACATCTCTTCCCTTTTCACCTGCTCGGTTGGACACAGCAAGCTTTAGCAGGTCAACCATGACTCGCGTGTCATCTGGGACCAATAGGCTAGTAAACTCATCCAAGTACTGAGGTTCTGGGCCAGACACTTTACTTTGGCTTTCTACATCCTACAAAACAAATTGCAGAAAGATTTAGACAGGGAAGATGAAATAGGAATCTCATTGAATACAAATGTATTAACTTGTCTGAAGAAGTTTGAAAGTAGTTTAAGACATAATTCGCAATTCTGGGACTACGTGGCCTCAGAATTTACCTACTGTTAAACCAGTTTCTCAAGTGAAAAAGCTTTCCAAAATTAAATTCCTTCAGCTTCAGAAAAAAAGAAAAAAAAGAAGTAGCAGTAATCACCCAGTCTCTGAATGTACTTTACAAATGCAATCACTTATAGAGTAACTTCAAATGATCTAAAACAGCAGAACTGTTCAATAACAGCACTATAAGGACTTAAGTTTTAAGGAAGGCATTAACAACATTACTTCTTTGGTTTTTGTCATGGTTTCTGCAATGATGCTGGCAGCTCCAGGATCATCTGTGACTGGAATGAAAGGACGGGAAGAGGCAGCAGCAGCTGAGGGAGTTACGGCAGATGGCGTCACAGCATCTTCTGAAGAAACAACCTAGCCAACACGAACAAAAGTAACAAAGGCTGCAATGAGTGTAACAAATCCTTTAGGAGTGTATTTATTTTTCAGAAGGGTTTGTGTTCAAAGACAGCAGCAATTCAAAAACAGTCATAAATTTAGATACAACAGTTTCATTCCCTGTTTTTCTAGCTCCTATTTTATGTTTCTAACATGATAAGTCAGCAATGACATCCACATACTACAAAACATACACAGTAAAACATCAGTGTCTGCAGTGGAGACTGCAAAGCAGAAGACAACCCCATAAATACATGTCAAATTAGTAGTCTATGAAGGAAAAAATCTTCAGCAGCAAGCCTTTCTTCTTTATGGTTCTACTAGCAGTTCAGAATCAAGAGAGTGGAAACCCATTTACGCTCTTCTGTCTACCTTAGTTAACATAAGTTTACAATGATATTTCATTAAATAATTGCTGAATAGTCTTTTAATCCAGATTTTTAATCAGTCTTGCAAAATTACTTTGCTATCTGATCAAATAATAAACATTTTAAAACTAACTTTAAAATGCTACTATAAATCATAATTGCATTTTTATGACATACTGCATGCTGAAAGTTCAAAGTTGATTCCAGAAAAATTTGTATTTCCAAATGTGACATACATAAAGCATCCACTCCATAAATTAGAGGATGAGAACAACTGTTTAATCTCTGCTACTTTACCATCAAACTAAATACTATACAGTTCTAGCTTTACTCTTAAACAATGTTGAAAAAAATTCATTAGACACTACCTCCCCTCTCCTGTCCTGCCACGGGTTTGGGCTCAGCCTCTCTTCTATATCTCCTACAAGCATGCATTCATCTCCACTTGCAGGGCTTCCTGTAGAAGTAGCATCTGATGGGGGGGCTGGTGATGAAGAGGGACATTCTACTGGTGCAATCATACTTGCAGGCATCAGTGCTCCAACAACTGCATCCCTGAAATCATTTAGGACAGATTCATATAAGCCTAATTATACTCCTTTGTTGAACTTAGAAGAAGAAAAAATGGCACTAGCTTGGCTTAATAAAATAAGCAAAGGTTTCCACAGGCAGAGTTTAGCTCCATTCTCAAAGTTAAATGCTTAAATATTGTGTCTTAAGGCCATACTATTTTACATGAGCTCTCCTCTAAACAAATTTTAACAGCAATATTCTGTTCTCTATCAACGAGGAACGGTAAAATTTTATTATTCTTTCAACCCTGTTCCCTGCTGCTTCTTCCACTTCACCTGTCGTGACATTTATACCCCTATTACACAGCGTACTTGAGCATGCCTGAATAAACGTTTTTCCCCAGCTAGTGAAAGCTTCCTATTCTAAAGAAATCTAATATGAATATCAAAAGAAAAATTAAGTGAAGCTTGGCCCTATCCTGAGAAGTCCAAATCATAAAACCATTTACAGCTGACTCAAGAGACAGCGAAACATGGTACAGTATGACATGTATTGCTCTTTAAAACAAAGGAATACTTGAACACCTACCTGGCATACATGATTTGCAGTGCCATCAGAATATGAGATAATGCCTGCTGTTTGGCAACATTCCCATCAAGCGACAGGAGAATCTTAGCAAGGGAAGGGCGATTTGGCTTCAAACTATTTGCGCCGCTAATCTTGTTACTGGCAGCAGAAGAATCTGCATCTGAAGGAACACCTGAAGTAAGGGGGGGGAAAAAGAGAAAGCAATTGTTTCTGTTTTACTAAAAGTGTACTACATAATCGGAACTTAATCTCATTTCTTGGTAGATCATTACAGATCACAGAATCATAAGATAGCTGACATTGGAAAGCACTTCTTGGTCCATCTGCTTCCATCCCTGCTCCACCAGAGCCTCCCAGAACAGGGCACCCAGGCACACATCAAGGCAGCTTTCAGGAGGTGCCTCTCTGAGAATGCAGTGCCAGTGCTCTGTTATATACACAATAAAGTGGCTGTAAATCTAAGCCTAAAGGACATTTTTAAACTGCAGTTCTACAGTTACAATACTGGAATCAATACTGAAGCTTTTTCAGCAAATGCCTTCATAAAACAGTGTTCTACCTTTTCACTTATTCATGAAGAATGGGATAACATATAAATATTTTAGTGATTGGCATTTAAAACAAATTTTACTTAAACAGAAATTTTTCAAACAACATTAATATTAATTAGGTATCCTAAAAATACTAAATAAATATTATATTTATATATATATATAATATATATTATAGATATATATATTATATATTATATATATTATGTTTCTTACTCTCTTTATAATATAATATAATATAATATTTCTATATCTATATTATATATCTATAATATAATATTTAAAATAATAATATAATATTTCTTACTCTCTTTACTCAGTTTTCAAAGAAAGCAATTAGCAAAATGTTTGGAACTTTTAAACAAAAAATAGCAGTAGTGTAAAAACTACAGCAAAGACATGACATGTAACAAGGCCAGTGTTACAGTAGCATCCATTTACCATGTCTACAAAGCTATACTCTACATTAAAAGACAAAGACTTTGCAGTATTCGATCAAGTATGTTACACTTTACTTTTGAACAAGCCCTTTATAAATCCCCATTTTCAGGAAGAGGCTTTGTTTTATTTAGATGGGGGTGTTCCTCATATTGGATGCTTTTTGATCTTTTGCTTCTTTGCTGACTTTTAGTTTTCTTTAGACAGTGTTCTTTTCGTACTCTTCTATCAACTGCCAAACTACGCACACACCTAACTCTACTCTGGCATTAAAAAAAAGCATAAGATGATGTCTACCAACCAAGATAAGAAGCACCTAAAGGGTCCCTCGCTGTCTGAAAAAGTACTGGCTCGTGAACAGATGGTGTAGCTACATCCACTGTTGTCCATGCTACACTGTGGGAAGATCCACAAGCAACCCGGGTGATTTTCTGGCCTTCCAAGCCTTGGACAAGAGTGGGCTTTCTATTGACTGTAGTAGTTCCATTCCCTTGTTGCCCATGGTCATTGTCACCCCAAGCGTAAACCTGCCAGAAGACATTTCAGTTCATTAATTCACCTCAATGATTGCCTCATTTCTTTTCCTTACAACTCTACAGAAAAATCTGAGCGATCTGTATTAATAATGCAGAATATTTTATAGAACCTATTACTTTATTTTTAAATAATGCAAGTGTTGTCATATGTTAAAAAAAACAAGGTAACCCTTTATTAGGTGATTCCTAAATCACTGTAGATTTATAAATCATCAGCTGATCAATTATACAATGTTCAAAGTGAACAACTAAATTGAAAGAATCAATTTCATAGTAATTACTTCAGATTTTGTTTCTTTATGGATGGAGGAAACAGGGGAAAGGAAGGTGATAAGTAACATACCTGTCCAGTGTCAGTAACTGCTAGACAGTGGAGGGCACCTACTGCCACATGCACGATCTTTTTGCCCCTCAGACCCTCCACTACTTGAGGCTTTCGCACATGTACATCAGTGCCATGGCCCAGCCTGAAGTAATCTCCCTTACCCCTAAAACAGACACAAAAATAAAAGCAAAATTCAGGACAATTATAGTGCTCACACAATTCAAAATTGAATAAACAAAGGATAACTGCAATTCTATGACGCCACTACATTTCACCTCAGTCTAGAACAGGCATCATTTATGACTTTTCATACATCTGCAGTTACATGGAATTTCATCTGCTGCAGATACACTGAAATTATAGACACCTACAAAACTGATTGTTATTCTTTTTGGACCTACTTATACTAATAAGGATAAACCTAAAAATAACAGATCCTTTACCAAGTTCACTCACTTGAAAAAAAATATGAGAACTACTGTGTATACAGAATTGAGCTTCTTCAAACTGTTGCAAGCCTCAGTATAGGGTCTCAATTTATCATAATCTAATCTTATAAAATTGTCATAAAGAAAACAAAGCACACTAAAAATATGCCATAGAGGAAAAACTAATGTAGACACCTTAAAATGCCTGTGAGTGAAGAGGAAAAAGATCAATATTTCTTCATTGTGTTTTTAGTAACCATTTACTCATCTCTGCAGCTCACCAGAACCAATTTCTAAAAAAAAAAAAATAGTTCATGCTGGAAGTGAATGTGTCACATAGTGCCACTGCCTACCTAAAGATGTAATACAGAAGTTACAGTTTTTCTCTCAAATCAGTACGAATTTGTTAAGATAAAACTTAAGAAGCATCTCAGCCATCATAAGGTGCAGACGTGCACAGGTGACACAGAAGAAAAAAATAAAATCTCCTTGCCATCCTGTAATGTCATGAAATTATGCAAGAATTTTGCAAAACATTCTTGAAGATTGCCAAATTCCCCTTCCTCTTACTCCTTTCATCACCACAAGAACTCAGAGGGGAAAAAGAGAGAGACAAATCTAGTTTCTAGTGGCCGGCGATGAATGAGAACTACTAAAAGCTTTTCTCCCTTCTAGTAAGAGAAGTAAGTTTTAAAAATATAAGTTTTGTGGATTTCTCTATATTATTCATCAATTGGCGACAAATTATGTAACAACAACAAAAATTTTACATCATCCTAGGTTTTATATGTGTCAAACAGATACATTTATACTCAAAGATGGGGTAAGACCTTGAGCTGTAGAGATCTGAAATTGATTTGCATTACAGAAATTGACAAATTTTACAGAAAGATTTATAAACTTAAAAAGTGAGGCTTGTGCTCAAAATAAAAGCAGAAACAAAGAGGAAAAATAAAAAAGTCACTATTGATAACTCCGTGGCTTTCCCAGCAGCAATGAACTCTGCAGTGTCCTGCATGTTTTCAAGGCAATCTGTTCTGCACTTGCTTACTCTTGTAACTCTTCATTCTTGTTACTTCCTGACTCCACCAATCTCTGTTTTAACTGCAGGCTATGATTCCCATGTTCTCTTTTTTTCCCAACTCTGCTCCAAAGTCTTAATTTAACATTCTTTTGCATGCTTCATTACTTTCAAGAGAGAAAATGTTCAGTGAGACTCAGGAATTCTAGCAGAGTACAGCACATAATTCAGTATGTAGGCACAGTATACAAGACACAGTGAGCAACTGAACAGATCACAGCTTTTCTCAAAGAGCTTCCTATTTAAAAGACAAAGTCATCACACAGATGAAGTACAGATGGGGTTAAGGCAATCAAATAGCAGTAAATACAACACATACTTAGCAATTGCTTTATTAATATTTTCTGGCAAATTTCACATACCAGGTCCATACCACTCCTGACTTGGTCAATGCCAACGAGAACTGTGCACCACACTCAATCTGACAAACGCCTTGGCCATTTAGTCTTTCAATGTTCTGAGGAATGTTGCATCCTTCACTTCCTCCTCGGCCCAGTTTTCCAAAATCACCATCACCCCAAGAAAACACCAAACCTAACAAACACCAAACTGTAGGTCAAACAATGATCACAGTATTCCCACGTGCCAGATATCCAGCTTCTGGATAAAGATATTCCTACCTTCATCTGTCAAAGCAAGAGTCTGAGCATCTCTGCTTCCACAAGCAACCTGAATTACTCTGTGTCCAAGGAGCACTTTAACCTGCAAAAGAGAGAAAGAGATGTTTCAAATACATTAATTATGTTTTTAAAACTTTACAAACATTTTCAAGCTGTTACACTTGACGTTCAGGTTATCAAGTCCTGCTCACTCAAGATCCAACACTGCTCAGTGACAGCTGTGTGTCAGAACAGATGCATGACATGTAAGTTCAAAACAGTATTTCAAAACAGCACTAGCTGCTCTGAATGCAAGAGAGACTGCATCTTTTCAGCCCTCCTGAAATACTTAGCACATCAGAGGTAGGTGTACCAAAGCCCAATCAGATCACTCCAAAACAATATTATCGTACTGCATTTATGGTTTTGGATTTGCTTTACCTTTATTTTACAATTTACTAAATGAGCACATTCACATTTCATCAGAGATGAGAAACATTATTTTACCATCTTCGGCTTCAGCTGCGTAGTATTATCTCCATGTCCTAACCTTCCATATTCTCCAAGACCCCACGTATACAGTTCACCACTAGAGGTAATGGCAGCACTGTGGGAGCTGCCACAAGCAATATCACGGATACGTTTGGTTTTCAGAGCTTCTATCAGTCTGGGTTTATCACAATTCCTAAAGAGAGTAAATAAACAATATATAATCATTTTTTGAAGAGTTGTACAGTACATTAAGTTCTACAATTCAAAAATTTTTGTACTTAAAATTAACAGTAATCTAAAGATAAGATGCAACTCATGATTCCGATATTAATTCCTTATTACCACGAGTTTTAAATTTATACCAGTTAAACATATCTTAATGTATTTCAGTGTACTTTTGCTAATACTGTTGCATAAGATTGTATAAGAGTCACTATTAATGTTTTATAAACATATATATGGCTTCTGTGAAAGACTGTGAAATTCTCCCATGAAATGCCTACAGCAAGAATTTCAAGTTTCCCTTTTAAGATGTTACAAAAAATGCAAGACATTTGAACAATAAAATAATAACACTGCTCTAAACTGCACTTTTCATAGGTTTGACAATGACAATTTGGAATATTTATTTATTGTCACATCTACAAACACTGAGTTGGACACTGTAACTTTCTATGTATTCTGAGCAGCTTTTTGGAATATACCAGAGCAATAAACAAAGATTCCCCCCTCACCACAGGCCACGTCTATTCTTTTTGTTCCAAAACTTTGTTCTATGTTGCATATGAAGAAAAATTCTGACACATTTAATTTTTTCCTCACCATTGTCACATGGAAGACTGAAATACTGGATTTATTTCTAGATGTCAAATTTGTGAATTCTGGTCAAAGAACAGGCTACAAAAAAACTTGCAGAGTTGCAGTAGGAGCTGTTAGTGCTCAGGAGTGTAAAATCAATACAGTTTTACATGTCAAGGTAGCTCAGTAAAACTCACAACAGTAACAGAAAACTCAAACTCCAGAACTATATTATTCCATCAGTAACATTAAAAAAAACTAAGAAAGAATTCTACGGAAACTGCTACCAATTGCTGCACTGTTGACATACACTGCTGAAAAAAAAGTCTTTTCAGAACACAGACGTTTTATTTCTGTTAAAAATTCTGCCATTGTCAGTAGTGGTACTGCATGTCACAGCACAGCTATAAGCAAATCTTCTCTTACTACAAGCCAGATAAAACTGGTATCCTTACATTCGACTGAAGTGACCAAGTTTACCATCATCTCCTTCACCCCACGAAAATATCTTTCCATCTACAGTTAACGCCATAGCATGTCGGCCACCTGAAAGTATAAACTCAAATTTAAGTGTTCAAGCAGGTAGAGAAGGTCTAGCAAAAATCTCAGAGATTTGACATTGCTTTGTGTTTACGATGTAGTTGCATAAGTGGATACAGTTAGTTGCATTCTTAAAAGCTTCAACGTGTTTTAATTTAAAACAAAATGTTTGTGACTATAGGCTTCCTGGCACATTAAAAATAGAAATAACAACTTAATTTGCTATTGTCAATGCTGCAAGGAAATCAGCAAACAAACCACTATTTAACAATATTTAAAACATGAAAATACTTCCTTAGGAGTCTACTATAAGTTCTCCAGTAGTTAAGAAACTAGGTATGGTCTAAATTCATAGAATTTAATATCTTACACAGAATTAAACAACCTGTACTTACTAAAAAATAACTTTAAAAAAATCAAATATTCTGGTGCATTACAGCACTAAAGAAACTACAAAACAATTTCTATTTTTAAGCTTAACGTTCCAGTTATATAAGTAAGAATAACAACAGACCTGAGTGAACAGCCACCTTCTTTACAACGTAGTTACTGAGAGCTGTGATCTGGCGGGGAATAGGCACAGTCCCACTGGATATTCCTAAACCCAACCTTCCATTTGTGGCTTCTCCACAAGCATATACCTTACCCTCTACAGTCACTAAAAGTGGGGGGGGAAAAAAAAAAAAACCAAAAATAGTTTGTAATGCCATCAATGTTTCTCAAATGGAAATTTATTTCTGCCCTTAAATAATGATACATACTTTAAACTTGTATTACCTGCAAAAAGGCTTTTGGATCCTCCAGCCACTTGTACAACATTCAACGCAGACAGGGTTTCAGAAAATGAAGGAACCTTTATCTAGAGTAGAGAGGAAAAAAATCATTCCAATATATTTTGCAGTTGTATACATTATAGAAAAGAGGTATTCTGAAGTGATAAAACTCTGACATTTATCACTTTTATTATCATAGAATCACAGAATCACAAGGTTGGAAATGACTTACAAGATCATCTAGTCCTACGGTCCAACCATATTATACATGAAAACTCCTCATATTATTTGAACACTTTGCAGATACCATTAATACAGATCACACAAAAGACAGGAACCAAGAAAAGGTATATAATGCAGAAACCATGATAAACTCTGAGAGAAAATGAAATGGGATAAAAACAATCATTTTCTTTTTAGTATAGTTATTTTCTTGAGGAAAAAACAACTCAGTTCTGAAGAAAAGCGTAACAGCAAAACTAACCTAACTGAAAGTGTTAACCAACACAGTTTAAATCACAACACACGTACATTTTTTCAGTAGCAAAATGCTTTAGCAATCAGGATTATAGACCAATTTGAGAAGGAAAAAAAAACACATGCAACCTATTTTCCTCGTTACTACAAAATAGTCTTTAATCAAGCAGATTTTAGATATGTATTAAAAAAGACACCAATGCACCCTTCACAAGAGTCTTAAATCAACACACATGAAAACCTGGTTTATTCTCTTTTATAAGAGAGGCAAACATTCAGTTATTTTTAAGCAGCTGAAACATTTACAACAGACTATTTCACTGCAGTATATGAGTAAAAAAGTTTTTGTAGGACATTTGTAAACTAGCATTGAAATTACTATCCTAATTAATCAATTTATGTAACTTTTAATAATAATACTTACTAAGAACTCAAAATAAAGTGTTGAAGTTCATAAAAGCATTTTTTCCACCTAAAGAAGCTTAGCTTAATCTTCATAGATTTCATTCATATTTATACATGCATTTTATTTTTTTCTTCCCTCACATCTTCAATTTAACTGTCCTATTTAACTCCCTTTTCTACAGGGAGACAAACACTTCAGTCAAAGGAAGTCAGGATGATTGGAGCAACAATTCACATTATTTACAGCATAAATTCATGCGTTTAGCATCTCTCCCATCTTGCATCATATCAAAAATTATATATAAGCAGTTGCATACTGGCCTGAAATTTCAGTTAAAATGCACTTAAAGTTACACTAATAAGACAGCATTAATTTGAATTTTTTTTATTATTACTGAACTAGCTCCATTTACAGGTAATAGAAAAGTTCACTGCTATCTACATTTTACACATGCAAAAAAACTTTAAAAGAACAAAGTATAGAGAGTGATACAGATTTTTAAAAAAATTAGTTGTAAAGTAAGTAATTCAGTGCCTGCTAAAAAAAAAAAAAAAAAAAAAAAAAAAAAAATATACTACATTTCAGGGAAACAGCCAAAATGCAAATTTGCCCCAGCTTTTCCAGCCAGCACATGTCTAAACATCAAAAAGCCATAAAATAAACTTTAAAATTCTGATTAAATTGGAATTTAATTTGAGTTGTGTGAGGCTTGCACATTTTATTTTTAGCTGCCTGTGTTTTATACTAAAAATATTTAAACCACAAACATACCTTGGAACCTTTTAGTCCTCCCAGCTGATCTTTGTCATTCAGTCCCCAGACAAAAACTTTGGTTCTTATTGTAGCTGCTGATTCCAGCCCAGCTGCCTTCTTTCTAACAAGACTGAGTGTATTTAGGGAAAAAAGTCAGTTTAGCAACCTATATACTACAGCACAACCATATTTTTATTTTATCTACTTATTTTACATTTCTGAATGGTTTCAATATCCAAATGAAGTCATCACAATTGAGTGGTATCAATGAAAAGTAAAAACATAAAACTACACAAAATATCTTTCTTCTCCTGAGCAGTGGTAAATATATATATATATATATATATATATATATATATATATATATTCACTACATTTTAAGTACAAACATAGGAAATTTTCATTTTCAGAAATCAAAAGGAACCGTACAAAATGCTACCAACTTACCAGTTGGTAATTTTCAAGTATTTATCAACAAATGAGCTACCCACAGTTGTGACACGTATATTTCTCTTTACATTCAACCGAATTAAGTTGCACTCCTCACAATTAATCTTCTGAATAGAATATATAGGAACTAAGTCTCTTTGCCAACTTCTTTCCACCTGCAGTTACCTACCTCCCAGTATTAGCTTTGTCATCATCCTCTTCCTCGTTATCAGAAGCAAGGAAAGGGACGGCTGCCAAATCCTCATCCTCTGCACGTATACGTCCCAGTATGCTGAGGCCATGTATTTTGCAATCGATTCCAGAGCTTCTGCACTGCTTGATTGCAATCTCAATATACCTGTGATACTAAGAAGAAAAAACTAGATCGCCATCTTTTGGGTTCTCTGCATGTTCACAATAGACAGGAAAGATCCTCAACTTTTGCTCGACTTCATCACCGTAACAAAATTAATCAGCAAATTCAAATATTTTGCTTTTCAGAACTGTATACTTTAAGATAAACATTTGGCCTCATAAATTTGAGAACGATTTCACTTTAAATCTCCTGAAAATTCAGTACATATTCCTTCTTGCTGTTACTGAAAACATTCAGAATTACTATCTGAAATGAGCTTTTTCACCCACTAAAATGAACCCCAGATTTATGTTTACTGGAATGCCACCTTGGCTCAAAGGTGTATTGAATTACATCAGAAACAAAAACTAAAATATATTGACTGCTAAAAGATATTATAGAGTTGCACTGCGATTTACAGTAAAACTCATCAATTAAATTTACAACTGCCAGAAATGCTTCTAATATGCAGGAAAAGCAAGATACCACGCTTTAATAATCACAATAGTGCTTTTGATCCATCTGTTGCAACAAAATAATTTTCAGTTTACATACAAAAATAATTCTCCTTACAGAAACTTCACTTACTTCTGTACAATCACTGAGAAGAGGCACTGTGGTGTCTGTAGGATTTATGTTGATTGTCTTCAGCTCTATAAGGTTATTTAAGGAACTGCCTCCTAGTGAAAAAAGCATTGAAAGAAAGACACAGTAAAACACAATTTGTGTCGGGAACAGACACTACACATATGAAATAGATAAATGGATATTAAACTAAACTAGATAAAATAGAAGCTGCTGGGCATTAAAAAGAAAGTATTTTTCCAGCTTCTCAGAGAACATTCACATACCTGAAACTACGACTAAAGAGGGCATGTAGCTGCTGTCTGCAGGATCCACTACCATCTTTAGTCTGTGAACAAGAACATCTGGAAAAATCTCCAAGCGTATCCAGTGCTAGAGTAAGAAATAATTTCATTTTCAGATAGTATTCTTAGGACCATTTTATGATTAATAAGAATACACATACTGTTTTTCAATAAAGAATGATAAACATTCTTAGGTAGTATAAAAAACATCTACAAGGGTGGAAATCTGGCCAGTCTAGCTCTTAATACAAAAGAAACATCTGCAGCAAGTAATTGATTTCATTCAAGAGCAACACTGCTGAGAAGACTGAGAAAAGCACATTGCTCTTGAGGGTCAAAACAATGGAACACAACGTAAATCTCTGACTGGTTAGTGAGAACCCACAAACTGAAGGAAGGATACTTGGGGATATTTTCAGCATAGCTACCAAGAGAGCACCAAAACACACTGGAGAGAAGCCTAGCTGCAAATCCCAGTGCCTACACCGGCCACCAAGCAGTTCTATGGGCCAATAAGAAGAGATGAAGGAGAACAAGAGAGAAATAGTCAGAAACAGCTGTATTTAATAAGAACAACAAACTCACTTGAGTAAAACGTACACAATGATTGCTAAGAATTGTCATCAGTTACTACACTGAACAGGCTGTTGAAATTGCCTATGGCCAACCACAGAATAAAATAATCACTCCGTGTTCCAAAAAAAAATAATAAATTATCATAAGTTTTCCTTACAATTTCCAAGAAATAATGATGATGCATAGATTAAAAAATAGACATTATGAAGAAACAGTTGTACTTCAGATGCCTGTTTTTATTACTTACTCTCTTACTTGAAATAACAAAAACATTAGCAAAGTGAGGTAAGTAGTTATCCCTATGAAAAGATATGCCAAAATAAAGACGTTACAATTTCAGGTTACCTTTCCTTGTGAGCCAGAAGACTGCCAGCACTGCTCACTGCCATCAATAAGACGTGAAGCCTGATTCACAGAGGAAGAGACATTCAGATTCTTCACTATCCTTGACCAATCATCCAGTAACATTCCCCTCTGGCTACTATGTCGTCTCTTCAGCTGCTTTCCAGAACGCCCACAGAACACTGGAGACTGACCTGCATTGTTAAATGAAAGAAAATTTGTTTTATTAAACCTGTAACAGTGTGAAAGGAAATGGAAGAAATCAAAGACTTCAGACTTATAGTGTCAAGGTAGAAAATGTAAGAATGCCAGCTGAGCTTGAAATTGATTGCTTTTTAAAACGAGATGCAAGTACTTCATTTGAATACACATTTTCATGCCTGTCATCTGTGGTTGTGTTGTCATATTTTTTGTTCTTATGATTGATTTGTAAACCAAGCATGATTCAGTAAAAAAAAATAAATAAGTATTACAAAATTATGGAAAATTAGTATAATATCTTTAGGAATTACTAAGAGTGATTACTAAAATCATAAAGATATTCCGTCATTTTGAAATATAAATCAAAATTTATGGCCATGCATACATACAGTTGAAAAAACAGGCCCACAACATATGAATTCATGTTCTCTGCTGGTGTACAGAAAACTATATAGCCAACTCTCAATAGAAATCCCTTATAGGACAATAGACATAGCTATCTTAACCACTCAAAAAAGATTCTGAAGGTTATTAAGGAATAAGGAAGGTTAGTGAGCCATATTTTTCTTCCCTGCAAAAATTTACTTCTATGTCCCTTGCACTGATGTTTATAGCTTCTGTTACAGAGTCAAAGAATGAATGTTAGGTATTTCAGGGTTGCACCTGTTGTCCTGAGGATTCATTCCCCTATGTTTAAACTGAAAAGGCTGATTCTACTATTTTTCTCTTCAGTTCTGACAGAGTTATTGCCATGTAGCCATATTTTTTTAGCTTATTTAACACTACAAAGAATGCTTAATCATTGACATTTTGGTGTAGTTCAGCATGTGCAATTGTAACATCACAGTGATATGTTAAAAACATTCTGTTGTCTAAACACATTTATTATGATAAGAAGCTGTAATTCAAAACTGCTATTTTAAAACATTGTATTCATTGTATTTTAAATGTATCTATGAAACACTTGGATTCTGAAACTTACCTGGTTCGTTTATTCTGCCAAAAGTATGCCGGGTGTTATGTTTCCTGGTTTTAAAACAGGTTTCACAAAAGTCAAAATCATCACAGTTTCTGCATTTGAATCTAGGCCCATTGATAGGAAACATCTGACAGCCATCACACCTGATTTCACGAAAGAACAAAAAGTATATAAACTTTGAGCAGTTTCCATTGTAGAAGTTAATTGTGCCATCAGTCAAGATAACGGAATCAAGGTAGTAAGGCCAATGGATAAACTATATAGACTAATTCATCACTCACGTTACTCCAGGATGAATGCTGGGGACCAGTTCCATTTCTGACAATAAGCCAGTCCAGTGAGATTGCTGAGGGAAGTCTACGATAACATCTTTTCCATTGGCACTAAAAGCTGTTGCAAAAGCATACAGAAAATACTATGTGTTACAAATCACTCTGAAATCAAACAGAAAGTGTCCAGCACCACAGTCAAACAGATAAAAAAAAAAAAAAGTTACTTTCATAAGGAATCTTTTATTTTAATGGAGCTATATATTGACTTGATCAGACACCCTGGGTAAGGGCAGAGAGAAAGAAGAGAGGCAAGAAAAACCTTTTATTTGTTTATATCAATACATATAATATATAAAAAAATCTTTAGTTACATACAGTTACTTAATATATATGATATAAATAGAATATATATTTAAACAGAATACAGAAAAAATGTATTTAAATTTCTTGACTGAATTCCAAAGGAAGAGAGTTCTTCTAAGCACAAATAGAATGACCAAAATCTCTTAAAAAAATTACTGAGGCCCTATGGATAATTTCTATTTCACTTACAGGCTGCCATTAGCATTATGCACTTTCATATGAAGTCTTCAAGTCGCATAAACTTTTTAGACACTAGTTACATTTGTGGCTCATCCAGACAAAATATAAATAGAATTAGGAATGTGCAGGAAGCTGCAGATTCTTAAAGATCTCAAGAAGAACTCAAAAAGGGGCATTCACAGAGTATGCATCTCTGAATTTATCACTGACGTCAAATATATTCTGTTGTCTCATCATCAAGCAACATCCCACATTAGTGCATGTCTATAAAATTCTCTCCTTAAACACTGCAGAAAGTCTCTGTGGTTTCCCGTTTTATTACCCATGACCCATTTTGCACACGCATTACCTTTGACAACTCCCACACTTCGGTGAGTAACTGATCCCCATTTGTATTTGGGCGTAGTAACCGAGGTTTTCACTCGCACTTTGTCACCTATCTTGATATGAGAGGCAGAACTCTGTGGCGGGAAACCTAGCAGTAGCAAGAATAAATACAAGATAAGTGTTCTTTCCACCCTCCAAAACCAATCTCCCTTTGTATAGCATGCCAGTTTTTTGATAAAAAGAAGTTAACAGTGATCTTACCTAAAAGCTCAACGTGGATATATCTGACCCAGTAAGTACCACCCTTTTGCTGCCAATCACACTGTACATTGAGGTCATGCAATCCATCTCGATCCAGTTTAATAACTTTGCCTACATCTCCTTCACAAACTTCCTCATAGGTTCTGCAGCACCTAACCATCATCCCCACCTACAAAAAAAGAACAACAAAATGCCATAGCTCTGCAGTGCAGTGAAAAAAGGATTAAGTTTTCCCTACAGCTTTCATCTCCATGCTTACCTGAATATTCTCTCTCACATATACAGCATAATCATCATTACTCAGGAAATCAGCTCGTTTCTTGTATGTCTGGCTCTCTGTTACAACAGCACCACTGGACTGAAAAAAAAAAATCCAACACAAACGTGTATCAGTCACAAAATCTGTTTGCTATCAATTCAAATAAATAGCAGAAAAATTAAGACAATCCAACAACAACAAAAAAATATATATAATAATCAAGTGATAAAGCCAGAACAAGAAAAATCTTCACATCAACCCTCCTCAGGGCTACCATTCATGTTCTACTTTAAAGCTTAGTTTCCAGAACAACTTGCCAAAGAATATAGCTGCAGATTTTCAGAATGTGTGAAACAATCTATACATTGCTTGTGTGAGAACTGTCTACCAAAGAAAACTAGTGCAGAGAGGAATTGTGAGTAATCTACTTAGCCTTGTATACATACACTCGTATTACATTCCTTAGGCTGTGTGTTTGCACAGGAAAAAAGAGAACAGTGGGTGAAAAAGACATCTCTATCTTTCTGTCATGGAAGCTATTTAATGGCCAATGTCTGAAAAACGCCCTCGTGAAGAAAAAGTATGTTATTTTATTGGTATTTTTTTTGCCTTTCATTCATTAATTCTTTAGTCACACTTTGGAACCAGCAAGTTTCACTTTTTATTTTTCAGCCAAAGGAAGTTAAAAATAAACAAAAAGAAGTCCTTGACAAATATTACTCCACTGCACAGACCAGATTACCTAAAACTGAGAACTATCAGATATACATACAGTTACCCATAGTGAAAGAAACACCTGCAATTCCACTCCCCCCTTCTGTGTTTCTCTTACATAAACATTTACAGATTATTCCTTAATTAATTTACACAATCCCCTAGAAGCACGTGGCCAACATGGTCTTGAAAGCCTGGAGAAGCACAACGTTTCTGAACTCCAACCGAGTACAGAGAGAAAAGAATTACAAAATGTGCAGTCAGTTAGCATGACTTAGCTTTTATGAAAATGATACTTACCACAGGACAAGCAGCTTCAGCCTCTTCCACCTCCTCTGTTATTTCTTCATCTGAATACTCATCAGAGACAGTGTCAGCATCAGAGAGATCAGTAATCTGAACATCAGGGTGATCTAACAACCAGCCAACGAGAGCTTCCACTCCTAACACATAAAAGCACATTCTTACTGAGGCATTCTCTAGCATTCTTAGAATAGCATCCAAGTTGATCCATTTTACATAGCATTTTAATCTGCAAAATTTCATTCTCTCTATAATGTCACCTGAACAAAATACCTGGTAATCCAGAAGCACTTCCAGAGGTTCCAGACAGAGATTTTAGTGCAAATTCAATGTTTTTCCTAGGAAATCCCATTTCCATAAGTTGTACTACAATGGGGAGAGGTGGAATTGGAGATTGTTTGCGTTTTTTCACTTTCGTGGGTCGGATGTGCTGTACAGTCACAGGTGTCGTAGCCTCACTAGAGCTACAGTCTTCAAACACCGGAGTTGAAGGATGAGTAGACTCTACTGCCAGATACTGGCACACTGCTAAAGCAGCAGCCTAAATGAGAACACCAAAAGACACCAGTCCAAATAAAACAAGCATATTCAGTACAGGATGTGCGTGCAAGACTGAACTTAATGGTTATTTAACAAAAAAGTTTGGTATCACTTTTTCTTTTTTAAAAACCATAGCTTAACAAGTTTTAAATGGAACCTGAATTAGAAAGGGCTATTTACTAAATTATTTATTAGCAGAAAACAAAGACTCTACCTCAAGTTCTTGTTTGTCAAATATTGCTTTCACAGGTGATGGTTGTGTAGCTGCTGTTAAAAGTTGTTGCAAAAGAATCATGGGAGGCTGAGGTCCTTCAGGAGACATATCTCCTATGTCAGGAGAGGCAACTGCTCCATCCTCTTGAAACGAAAATAATATTTTAAACAATAAGCATGTAGTATAAAACAACCAGGGGACTTATTTGGGGGCCTATCAATAGATAAAACATATTGTTACTTCTACAACAGTTCCCCATAGGAAAGATACATTTAAGATTAAATGTGTACCACAACTTCCATACAAAAAGCAAATGAGACATTTGTGAATGCTAAACACTAGGTTTACAAAAATTCACTAGCACATGCCTTATAGAAACTGCTCATTAGATGGTGAAAGTGCACAAGTAATTTAAGAGTAATTTAAGACCTTTTTACAATAACTTTATTATATAGAAGTCCACAATGAACTGCTTTGTGAAGAACTACCCATTTCCTTCTCAAACTGATCCAATAACCATAGTATCTTCCTCCTAGACTGAGTCATTTCCCTCTCTATTACACCTAGTGTGAAACAATCCCAATCAGTATTTACTGTTCCTTCAAAAGAATACACCATTTTGAATCAACTGCTTCACAATTCTACAATTCTCCAACTTTCATATTTGATATTATTTTCTTCTTAGCATAAATATTCATGTTTCCTAGATCTTTGCTGTGGATATCACAGAAAAGTATTCTCACTCATTTAATTCTAATAAGAGGATGATAAAATATTTGGAACAATAATAGAGCTTCATGCACTTAATATTGTTGCAGGTTTTTTCTCCTTCCTAGAAAAATGATGGTAGAAGTAACACTCCATCCCCAGAGGAAAAAAAAAAAAAAGCTATTCTTGCTGATTTAAAATTTGATGATTGAAAATAAAATCAGAAATACATAATTAAATTCAACATATATTCATTAGTTCATTAGAGATAGTACATGCTTATCATTATTACATTGTTTTACATTACATTAAAACTTCAGTTCCTTGAAGTCCTCCTGAGATTCTGCTAGACATATTATACCTTGGTTCTTGTTGCACTGGAAACCACAAAACATCTGAAAACCAAGGAATGGCTATAGTAGATCTCATACTTTAAGCTTTGTAATTATAGAAGATCTACAAATCCTGCTAACTCAAATGTTTCAGTTTCAAAAAACTTGACTCATTTATTCTTCAAAAGATAAGCTGAAAATTTAAAGTGCTTTTGTGACAGAGACACTTGATTCCTGCATTCCTGAATTCTTAAGCAGGCTTATGAATACAACATACAACATGAAGGCCACAATGTAATCTCTCCCTACACTGGACAGCTCACTAATAACAGAACACCAGGTGGGTGCTCACAGTCATGATCACAATCCAAGAATACAGTTCAATATCAGAGAAAGCTTAATTTGAGCTGTCCTTGCTGAAGCAGAAGGCTGTGCAGCAGTGATCTCTCTGTGATGAAAGGGATGCCTCTGAACATTTTCTTAATCTTCAGAAATAATCTTTACAACTATGTTTGTTTATGAGTTAAACTTCGATTTATATTAGGACTTAGAAATTTAAGTGGTAAACTGATCACTGTAACTCTTATAATCATAATGGATTAATGGTATCAATCCATTTACAGTAATAAATCAAATTGCTGTCATATCACTTAGAACCACACAGATGTTGCTTCTTCTGCAGCAGCTTTTAATAAACAAAGTTAAAGCACTCCTGAATTTTAACCTTCAATTTTTGATCTTTAGAAGGCAAACCTAATTTCTAAGCTCTAACTGCAATTAGCCAGGGTCATAGTAATATGTTCTAACTTCTAAACAGTGACACACTCAAGTTGCATTTCAGAATACCTCCAGGATTTAATGCACTCTCCTGAACAGCTGGCTGAGATAAGATCTGCCTTAATGTATCCTGGTGAGACAGCAGAGCTCGGCCTGCTTTCAGAATGTACAGCTTTAATTGCTGGCATCTCAGCAGATCCAAATCCACTTGACCTACGAGAAACATTAAGCAGTCACTAGCACTATAAATATTTTCTATTACAGAATTCAGGTGGTATTCATACAACCTCAAGGCAAAGAAATCAGTTCACATCTTAACTCTTTGTGAAAGCTTATGAAATGCTATCGAATATATGTTAGTTTGAACCTAAATAACAAGTCTGTATATATTCTATGACTTGTGACAAAAATACCACTTTTTTTTTTCCACACCTCAGACAACCATGCAGCTAATATATGATACTCATATATATGAGTAGTTGTCATATACATACAACAGTATTTATAAGAATTCAACAGAACAAGCCCAGCCCTAAGCCACATTTACATTTTCTCAAAGTAAAAACAGTATCCCACTCATGATGAAGGACAACTCTTCCCCAGCTATATTGTCTCCTAAGTACATATTATCTAACGTTGATTAGGAAACAAGGTAAAGTTCCAGAAAATCCTTTTTCTTATGTACACTAGCTGTTTCCAGTATTTTCCCCAGAGAATATCTAGCCCTTTAAAACAACAACAACAAAAATAACTGTACCTGAAAGACCTTGATGGGGAGACTTCATTCTGTGTTTTTCTATTTTACTTCCAGCCAGATTTACTAGTTGAGCCCAAATGGATAGCATGGGTTCAGTGAAAGGCAAGTTGTTTACATTAAAAGCCACAACTGGAAGCTGGGCAGAGGAAGAACCAGACAAAAACAAAAAACGAATAAGTATTTTACAAAGTCATTCACAAGTTCAAATTTTTGTTGACTAAGGAAAAGGAAGAAGTAACATCTGTACTATTGCTCTTCCCCAGGAAGAACTGGAGAAGATTTATATTCCTTACCAAACTCCTAAGCTTGTATTGGAAACACAGCTAAAGCAAGGAAGAACTGCAGTCCCTGAAGTTTACTATACACTTACTTTGGTTGTGCATTCACTAAATCCATACTAACCAATTTGAGATTAAGATTCAAGTGAAAACACCTAAGAGATTCGACACTAGTTAGCAAATGAAGAAAACAAACAAGCTTTTCTCACACAAGATCCGTGTATCAAATTGTCGGGATTTGAGATTTTACCTCAAGTCAAGGACTTGAATCCCTTCTCCTCACCTCCCCAAAAAATGATCTTAGTTTAGCATTCAGAGCACTGTAAGTCTTGAATGTCAAAGTATTTACTCAACCAAGAACTAGTATTTTCTCTGCATCATAACAGCGCCTTATTTCCCTAATTTCACAAAAACACACCCTTCCCTGTATTGAAGCCCAAAGAAAACAAACGTACTGGTTTTAGTTGATTCAGAGGGCACACTCTACATGTTCGCATGTCGTAGAACTGCACAGTGATTTTCCCTTTGGGAGTGATGCGCGTCACCGTGCCTTCTCCAAATTCATCATGAACCACCTGACCGCCCAGCCTCAAGCGACTGTCTATGCCACCAATCACAGCTAGCACTGCCATTAGGCCTCCCACCTCTGGATTCTCAGTGTCAGGAAAGTAGTCATCCAAAACGGCCTACCAAAGAACAGTAAAATTAACTGTAGGGAGAAAACATACTTTCATCTGCTTTAAAATAAAAGATAATTATACGTACTTCAATTTAAAAATTACAACACAAACACATACGTTTATAAATATAAAAAATGGTTTCAAAATTAAGCTTAATATTGTTTACATTTATATTGTTTACATTTAATATTTATCATTTCAAAATAAACATTGCTATAAAAATGAGCTTATTTTAAAACGTGGAAACTACCCCTTCTGACTGTTTTCCTGCAAAGATGTGGGTGATGGAGGTTAGCTGAGAGTTGATGTACTTGTTTATGAGTCCATTCCACTGGCTTAGCGAATGGAGTGTCCTCAGCAGTGCCACTATCTCTTCTGCTAAAGTACTACTATGAGTTGCAGTTAGAGATGCTTGGGGTCTGGCTTTTCTCCTTCTCAGAGTAGATTCTGAAAAGAAAAAGTAATCAGACAACAGTTATCAGTTTAAAGCACACATTTTCCATACGTAAAAATAAGCCACTGGAGAAAAACTCCTCTACCTCTGAGCAGTGGGATATCTGAAGAACAAGTACTAAGCAGGCTGCCTAAAAAACCAAACAGTTTTTCCACAAGAAATTTCATGTCTCTTGACCTTTCATTTTTATCCCAGGACGGAAGTACTGCTTTCAATAAATGCACAGCAAGAATCTAAAATGAGAACAAAATTAGCATTATTCCAGTCAGTTATCAAGTATCATGGAAATTCTCAAACATTAAGTGTCAAAGAAGAATATTTATCAAGTTAACCTCCCTCTGTAGTATCTTCCATCACACTCATTTCTTTCTGGCTATAGCAAATCAGTAGCTCTCTGATTCCTGTTTGGCTTGCTAAGGAATATGCTAAGATATGTTTTATTGTCACATTTTAAGTGAATCCAACGCCTCTGCAATATTTAGTGTACAAAAACACGCAGTAGGAAAAACTTAAGTGACATAACACTAAAATACATAGGCACATTTCACATCTTGTTGGTTTTGTTTTCATTCTGTTTTCATCTCTAAAGACAAACCAAAGTAATTTTGAAATGCACACGTTACCTGTCTTTGTAGTGAAGCAGCAGTGAAAGATTCATGCCCCTCAACAATTTTCATTAGCAATGTTATCCACTGAGATGTACTTAGAGTGCTGCACATCTGAGGCATGAGTGCTATACTTCGAATGAAACCCAATGTGCACCAGCTCCTGTGTTGCTCTTTATAAACCAATTTATTTGGCAAGGAAGCTAAAAATAGATAGACATACGTAACAGTTAACTTTTCCGTCAGCTACGTAATTCTGTATATACTACTGGGCTGGAGTTCAGCTTCAGTTTCTTGTGTGGATTTTATTTGACAAATTATAACACAGAACATATAAAACCATTCTTATAACTATTAACTTAAGTTCTAGAGCCTGTAACTAGCTTCCTTAATCACAGAATCATAGAACAGCTCAGGTTGGAAAAAAACTCAAAGTTCATCAAGTCCAACCACAACCTCACCATACTACCCTGACTCCAACAACCCTCCACTAAATCACGTCCCTGAGCACCACATCCAAACGGATTTTAAACACATCCAGGGATGGTGACTCCCCCACCTTCCTGGGGAGCCAATTCCAGTGCTTCACAACCCTTTCTGTACAGAAGTGTTTCCTGATATCCAACCTAAACTTACCCTGGTGCAACTTGAGGCCATTTCCTCTCGTCCTGTCACCAGTGAGAAGAGACCAACTTTGCCCTCACTGTAAGCACCTTTCAGATATTGGAAGAGAGTAATAAAGTCTCCCTTCAGCCTCTTTTTCCCCAGACTAAACAGGCAGTTCCTTCACTGTCTCCTCGTAGGCATATTCTCCCTTCACAAGCCTTGTTGCCATTCTTTGGACCTGCTTTAGCACCTCAATGTCCTTTCTGTACTGAGGTTCCCAAAACTGAACACAGTACTCAAGGTGGGGAAAATATGCCTTCAAAAACAATTAATATGCCTTTAAATATGCCTTTAAAATAGTTCTCATCATTAACTACTCAAAAAGAGGAAACAATTAAACAGCATTACACTTGAAATTACAGAACTAGGAAACATACACGGTTTATCCAGTCACAATAATCTCCCAAAAACAGAGATAGTGCTAAGAAACTCATTATCTCAGCAAACTGCATACAGCCTAATCTCAGCATCTCACACATTTCTCCCGCTACTCCTGCTTATGTTCTAAGAAAACTTATTTGTCATGTCTACCAACAATTAAACATCCAAAACCACATTTTTTAGCCTTAAAAGATTAAGAGCTAGCACCAGAGGAAGTTTATTGGGCAATAAACAAAACAGAAACATTGCTGAATCAGACTATGACTAAATAATATACCTGATTTATCTATTGTACCACTTTCCACAAGCATACGGAGTAGACCACACAAAGTCCTAGTAGCATCACTTTGCATGACTTCAGCATGGACACCAGCAGAGAGACACAATGTCTGCAAGAGGTTCACAGTACTTGTCAACATCATGGATGTAGGGTGAAGATTCCTTTCAACTTGTTCACCTTCTGAAGGAAGACAAAAAAGGCAAAAGAATACAACAGTATTAAGTTATGCTATTCCCCAAAATGCTCTGAAAAAATGAGATACGAGAAACTCAGAACAAATATTTTCCAATTATTTCCAATTACAAGGGCAAATTATAAACCAGATATTTTGTGCAAATAATTCAAACATTTGCTCCAGCAATAAACTACTTTGAAGAAATTCAGAACGTGATGGGAAGAACAGGCAAGAAATCTGAATAGACTATATAGTTAGGCTGGGTAAAAACCACACTTCAGAATGGCATAAATAAACGTTTCAACATATACCTCTCCTAATAACAGTAACAAACTATTTCTAGTGGATAATCTTGTTTTCTTCGGCCCCACAAATATGCAACAAACACGACACTAACCTTTTCCATCCTCTTTTGTCATGGTAAAGATATTTTATGAAAGATTCTGGTCAGAAATCAACACCTATTAAATTATTCTTGTTACATGCAACATTTTCTCCCGTAAGAGCAGCTTTTTTCACATTTTAAAATGTCAGTTTTTGAATTCAACTGAAACTGTGCCTCCAGACTTATTTATTTAAAACAAAAAACAAAAACAAACAAACAAAAAAACTTAGTTTGGTTGTTTTTCAGTGGCTTTTGGGTTGTTTTTTTTTGGGTTTGTTTTTCCTTACCAGAATCATCCTCAGTGTCTGAATCCTCTGTGGTGGGCTGAGCTGCTGGTGGTGGCTCAGCTAGTTTGAGATCATACTTTCCCTCCTTTCCCATTCTGTAGGAATTTGTACTTCCAGTGTCCCATTGCACTCTAATCCAGCCATCTTCACCCAATTCTCCAATTACACGACCCAAACCTGGAGGGGGCCCATCCTGACAGAATAGAACACTTCAGGTTATAAATTTACAATAGTATTTCATAATCAAAGTTCTATTGCACTTTTTTGCTGCTAACAGTAAACATTCAACAACATTTCAAAAATTGGTGTATAGTAGTAAAACATTTCAGAATCCCCAAGGAAATTATCCAGTGAACTGCAGCAATATTCATCATTTGATCTATTTTACAGTGTACAACGTAAGTGCCACACACTTAGCTCAAACTGGATGTTATGTAGTAAGCATGTGGTCCTATTTCATTTCAAATCATGACTCAGAACTTTCTCACTTGAAAAAAAAAAAAAATCATCTCCAAAAATGAAATTAAACAAATAACCTATTTTGTGTTAAGGCTCCAAAATTTTGGAATGTAAAAACATTAGGACATAAAATTTAAAAACATATGGACTTTATATTTTAACACACCCAAATCTGTATGAAAGAGGCTGTACCTGATCACCCCATTTCCAGTCTACCCCTCTCACCACTCTGGTACCAATTTTCATCATGGCTGCCAGCTCTGGTCCAGAGACAGGGAGCTGAACTGGTGTAGTTTCCTTTCTTGATTCTTCTAGGACTGTGGCAGAAGCTCCATGAGAAGATGCAATCATATCTTCTTCAATATTGTCAGAACTAGGTCCTGAAAAAAATAAAAATATAAAAATAAAAAATCCAAATTTTTATAATGACATTTGTCACAGTTCAATTGTGCCACAAATAAGGTTTGTGATATGAAAGTAGTAATAACTTTTAGAAATAAAGGGATATAATGATTTTGAATGCAAGGGGCTCTAAATACTTAATTCTGATGAACTGTTAACATTATTAGGCAGTAGGTAAATGGTTGTCTGACAGAAACTTTTTGGAAAGAACTTCATATGAAAAATCCAGATAAGTACAGAAACAACTATTTCCTACTGTCTAAGAAAACCAGTTAAAGAAGCACCTGAGTCACGTCAAAAAACACCATAAGCCAACTGATCTCAGAAAGGAAGCTTAAATATTCAGACTGAGAATAGGTAGAACAGATGAAACTGAGTGTATGCAGTTTTAAATGTTTCCATAAAAACTACACTCTCGCTCCCAAATTCTAGTTAATTTCCACTTACATACCTATTTTTTGTAGCAGAGATAAAGGTGAATAGCTTTGAGTACTATCTTTACATGTTTATCTACCCAATCTACATGATTCACTACTTAAACATGATTACTTCCAAACACCAAGAAACCAGAATCTGTCATACCTATCAGCCGCAGCGTCGTTTGTGTCAGTGCCAGCATACCAGAGTTAAGAAGAAGACTCAAGGTATTAGCACCATGCTGCAGTGTCAACATGTTGAGCATGACCAGCAGGAAACGTGCTTGTGGGATAGTTCCAAGACTTGGTCCTGCTGGATTCTCATTAGTAATTGTTTGCAGAGGAACAGGTTGCACACCTAATACACAAATAATAAAGCCAGTTGACATTTGGAAGCTAGAGTAAAACAGATAAATTTGTTTGATTGGTGGCTTAAAGTATGTCTTGATTCCACACTTGGCTTTAAGAACTTGCAAGCTGAACTGCCATGGAACTTTTTTTCAACAATTAAGATTTTAATGGTAAAATATCACTAATGATTAATCAATAACCTGTTGCTAGAAAACAAGCAACATTCTCATAAATACGGAAAAGCGAGTTGGGGTTCGGTGAAGGACAGACAACACGCAAACCAGAAGTCATAATATTTCTCAGCAGAAAGCAAGGGAATTAATTTTAAAATTCTAAATTACTGAGAACTTCAGAAAATGTAATTATGTTAATTTAAAACAGTTTTATCCACAGTCAACAGCAACAACAAAAAGAGATTCACCTAGCTCTTTAAATTTTGCAGAGGCGTCCAGCAAGATGTTCCGGACATTCTGAACAGCCCATGCATACAGTTTTCCAAAAGTTACTTCTAGGAGCATTCTGTTAAAAGGTGGTATCAGATCAACGTCCTTCAAGCAGTCCGTAAGAGGTTCCCTTTACATAAGAAAAACAACAGAAGTTCAGTATTCCTCTCCCTCACTGAATTGTGAAAGCAAAATTAAGAAAAAAAAAAGAAAAAAAAAAGAGTTTTACCCTATATTGGCTCCTTCTGGAATAAGCCTCTGCCATCCACAGAACATAGCATATTGTACAGATGGAAGCAAAAAATTCTTTGCTGCCAATTTGAGAATAGTATCTATTCCCTCTAGACGAACTTCTGCTCTTTCCAGCTGCAAAAGGGAAAAAGAAAAAAATATTGTACTTCTATAAATTGCTGATACATTAAAGCCCATTTTCATCCACTTTACCTGTTTTAATAAACATTTTCTCATTTTTTCTACATCTACTGGCTCTTCTTTAAGCGCAAATTCAACAATTGTGTTAAGGAGTGCAGACTGTGGATACAAGCCCTGGACGTTTTGTTTCAGCCATTTGTACTTGTGGACACCTGTAACTGTACTCAAAAGTGGCTGCCACTTATCCTGTAAAATATGAAGGTAACACGTTAAACAAATTTTAAATTACTGTAAACAAGTTATTTCACATTAAATCATGTCTAAACTTAAGATACTAGGAGGATAAAAAGAAATTTTTCAGAGCCAGTAAAAAAAACCTAAAATTATTACTAACTCATTATCTATTTACTTTAAAAAGGCTACATAAAATTTCAAATTCATTACTATTTGAGGAAAAAAGAGAAAACAACTCATCACTGCTTTTATCATAGCATCGCCAAAGTTGGAAAAGACCTCTAAGACGATCTAGTCCAACCACCCACCTACCTCCACTATCACCCACTCAACCATGCCAAGTAGTACCTCTACCCTTTTCTCAAACACCTCCAGGGATGGTGACTCCACCACATCCCTGAGCAATACTGACATGAAGCTTTATTTGAACACTTCTGAACATATTCGATTCACATATTCTAAACATCTTCAGTACCCAAGCTTATTGTTAACAATTATTCCAAGTTTTACTCAAACAACACACCATACTTAGTTATATATACCAAACATCATTATCGAAATATTAAATGTCAATTTATAGCAATCACCACTTCAGCTAATTTTTTTTTTTTTTAATCTTGCTATTCTCATTTATAACATTGATCTAAAATCTGATATCCTACCTTGGGTGATTTGATTGGCATGGGCCTTTTATCAATAGGTACAGGACTGTGAGGAACAACACAGGATTCTTCTAAGTCACTCTCTTCGTTTCCAATTTTGGATTCTTCCACATCAGCAGATTCTGATTTTTTTGGCACTAACAATAAAAAAATTACTCCTTTTTGCAATCTGACAGTATTTGCAGTATCACATTTTCAGGTTTACATGATCAACTGAGAACGCAGAATGTATAAGATCTGCCTGTGATAAACTGAAGCAGTACTCTAGGTGAATCCTAGTTCTAACTACTGCGAAATGAGATCTGAAAATAACTGCAGTAAACTTATATCTATAAAGACCAATTTGAAAGCACTTCAGTGTTTTTTCTTCACATTGACTTCCAGCTGTACAGTTCTCCAACCACACTGCTTTAATACAACACGAGCATTAAATAAGATACCACTTCTAGTTGAACTGTACTAAAACCAATTCAGAACTGATAGTGATGGACCACTTTTAACATGCTGGAATGCAAGAAGCATGCCTCACTTAAACTTTCTCTCCCCTGCCTGATTTTCCTCTAAGAACTGACATGTAACCATTGATTCTGACAATATAAAAACACAGCAGAAAGCAAATCTCAAAAAGTACAGCAAACTTTGAAAGGAGCTTCATTTTTACCTTTTCAAAGAAAATACAGTATTAACATTGACTTACCTCTTTTTTTCCTCTTTTCTCTAATTATTTTCTGAACTACTCTCCGCCACCTGGGCAAAGAACTCAGAAGTTTAAACTTAGACATTATGGAGAGATCATTGCACACTGCAGGACGTAGCTCATTGAATAAGAATCTTAAACGTTCAATGACAGGAGCACAAACTTCCTTGTAAGAACGCCCTTGTTCTTGATGGGTCTGTAAAGAAATCATTGGAAGATTCAATTACTTTTTAATATACAATTTTTGAAAAGTGTAAGTTACTTTAAATAAAACCACTTAATGAAAAATAACCTAAACTTCAGTAGGTGAGTGGCTTACCTTAATCAGTGAGCATTTTGCTTGGTAGACAACACGACACACATCCACTACAGATTTTGGTAAGGTTTTGTGTTTCACCTGGTCAACTCCAAGAGTACCAGGATGAACAAGAGACAATGCCACATGACCTTAACGGAAAACACAATTTTTGAATATGCATTTCCAAAACCATGAATAATAGAATTTAAACTCGTCCAAACTGTTGTCTGGAACAACTTTGACACAAGTCTACGTACCCAAATCTTCATGTTTCAAAAGGCAACACAGTAACAAACGTCCTACTTCCTCCACAGGATGCTCAGGAGGGAAAGTGATTGGTGTTGTTAAGTGACACTGTTTACAGTATCTCTCTATTTGACATAAGAAGTCCTACAAAAACACACAAAAGACACTGTTTAACTTTGGTTTTAAGCATAACAAAAGGGTCCAAAATACAGCAGCCAGCACTTAAATTTAACTTCTACAGCCTGAACTAACACATGAAAGTCACAGATATCACAATTTGCACAGTAACTAAGCTATACATACACTTAACATCCAAAATGCATTCACATACTAATAGAAACACATCTTAGTTCAAAAAGAGATGAGCGTTATCTGTTGATAATACTAAAGCCTGACATCCCAAGTAATGTATTACTTTTTTCCCCATAAGAATACATTTATGATTTTTAGTTCTTCCACTCCAAAAAAGTCAGAAGAAAAAAAGTGGTGCTGCTAGAATATTGAGCGGACTAAAGCAAATCTTACTCATTACTTGTACTTGATCATTCCTTTCACAGAAGAGTAATTCTGAAGTGACAACAACTACTGTCTGCTATTACTTTCAGAGAATTTTCATCAACAAGAATGCTTCATGACACTGCTGTCAGCCTTTAGCACCACTTTATAATCAAGAGCTTACCTTCACAGTGTGATCCTGAATATTATTATCTGCAATAGCTTGGAGAAAGGGTTGTGAATGGTCGCTCAGAGTTAATCGATGTGAATATAGTTTTGATTTGTTTGGGGTTGTGTTCCCAGGTGAACTGCAGTGGTCTTCATCCTTTTCCTCATTGTAACTGTAATGAATCTGACTAGTCTGCAAGCCTCCAGAAAATATAGATGACTTCAACCATTCTAAAATTTAAAAAAATGCAAATGTAAATCCTAAGGAAAGCTTAACTATCAAGACTCAACAAATCCTGGAAATGAAAGCACACAGCTCAGTACAGAAGGTTTAGCACACCTTCTATTTGCTGAAGCTTTTTCAGACTAAAATAGGATTCTATAACTAGGAAACAATGAAGTAGCAAAGCTGCCATCACCTGTTTAGAGATAATATGGCCTTAACTATTTTTCTGTGATTAATATAAAAGTATACATCCTAGCTACTAAAATTAAGGTATTCAACATGATATAATCCAACAGCAGATGCTTCAGGCAGTCTATACTGAGTGAGCTTTACTGCAGAGATAGCAGTTACATAGCTTTCTCTCTCAACATTCTGTCTTTTGCATATTACTAAACGTTTTATGCTTAACTGTTCAAAATTATCATGTAATTCTTATCTAAATCTTGCTAAATGCTTGGACCTTGATGAGCATAGCAGTAATTAATGCTAAGAATAAAGAACTTCAATTTTGCTATTCTCTGAAGAACTCAAGACAATCTGTTCATTTGGCTTTTTTTTTTTTTTTTTGCATGCTTTGACAAATCAATATCAAGTTTTGCTTACTTGCACATTCAACTTCCAGAGGAGAAAGTGGTGTACTCATTGCTAAGTAAGACGCGTGCAGTCCAAGGAGAAGACCCAAATTTCTTTCTGTGTCTATTAAAGGTGATGATAAAGTACTGAGATCTGGTGTTGAAATCACTTCCTGGTCAGGCTGGTTAAAAGAAGGATGAGTTGAAAGCTAGTACGGAGTTCCAACAAGGATACTGAAAGCAAAGTAATACTTTACTTTAGGAACTGTGCATCTATTATAACATTTTTACCTCCATATACTGGCCAACACAGAAGGCGTGCATTGATTCTCGTGTGTCCTCAAACTGCAAGGCAGCTTCCAAAGCAACAACTGGGTCCTCACCTGCAAATTGAGCTAATAAGAGAATGAAGCAGTGAGTATAGTATAGCCTGTTTACGTCATCTAGCTTTGAAACAGAAGTTATTTGTGCCTTGAATTCAGATGCTGATTCTCACCAAGGATACTATTGCCAGTTAAAGACTGAGTTTGAAAGTCCTTTATGTCATATACTTTCCCATCAATCACAGTCCAAAATCCTCCATCTTTGTTGTGGTTCTCCAGATCAGCTTTACGTATAAGTGTTACCTCCTCATTATTTCTGCAACTCTGGCCAGTAAAAAATGAACCTATGAGTATATAAAACAGAACAGAGAATTTATCTACAGAAAAGCTTTACTGGAGATCTTTTCAATAGTCATTTAATCCTAAACTCTTCTATTCAAAGGTTGCCTGTCTTTTGACGTGCTCAGAAGTCAAAATAACTATTAACATACTCCTGTATGTGTAGTTTGCGATTAAATGGTGCCTATGCTCTATTTTATGCAGTAATAATCAATGTCACACTGAGATAGATCAGGCATTGCACAGCTACACAACTGTTTTTTTGTTTGGAGGCAGAGCAGTACAACCACTGCTCTGGCAAACCGCTGCTCTATTTGATTTTCCTGAGAATTATTTCAGTTTAGTACATGCTTGCCTGCAAGACGTTGTATTTAAGTCTAAATCCACATTTTTTAAACACAAAAATGAAACGGGAGGTTGTAAGTTACACAAAATGCTAAATGCTGTGATCTACTTTTCTGAAAAGCTGCATTTAACCTGCTTAACTCTATGCCTAAAACATATGTTAAGAGTTTACTGGCAGGAATACTGCTTAATTAATTCGTTAATGGAAATCTGTGCCGTAAAGCAAAATTCCCTTCCCAAGAGATGTTTGGGAATAGAAACCAATTTACATAGCTACTTAATGAAAACAGAAATCAATAGTCCAGATAGTATTTGTACATACCCATTATTCCTGGCCATGCTAAATCCTCATTGTCATCTCTTTCCTTCCCAGGGGCTAAATGGTTAAATCTGTCTAGATGTTCTAGCAAACCAGCCAACAGAGGGATTGCACCAGCTTCCTGCATTAATCCAGCATTTTTGCTGAGGAGTAGCACTATAGATACTACCAATTCTGGAAGAAGGATGCCTAAAGCATGGAAAACACAGCCAGTATTCAGATATATTTGAAGACTTGGATTTGTAGCATCATGAAAGTAAATCACCAGGCAACACACTCTACTTTCTATTATGTTTTAATTTTATTTTTAGTTTTCTATGTTTTAGTACAACAGTCTTTTCTCACCCCCCCCACCTTTAAATTTGTTCTCTCTTACCAATCTAAATATTAATTAGACTCCTTTTTTATTTTTATTTATTTTTAACACATTTAACACATTCAAGAACATTTACAATATAATGTTATTAACTTATCAGAGGGAAGGGGGAACAGCTAATAGCAACCTACCTGTTAAATCTCCATCCACAACATAAGATACTTCTGCAAAATGCCTATGACTAGTAGAAGCAATGCTGGTTGCCACAGGAAGTATATCACTGATGTGTGTGCACAAAAGAGCAGTGTATTTCTTCAATAAAGAGCCAACACCTAATTGGTCAGGACCTGTATAAAAAGCAGGAAAAGCACAGGAAACCATCACAGTTGTGTTTAAGAAAGACTTCAAAAATTGTCACACTTCTGAAATGGCAATCCCTCTTTGAAGGTAACTTACTGTATGTATTAGGGACCTGCCCAACACAATCTCCTGGATAAAGTTTACTAACAAGCAGACGCTGAAAACGGAGCAACAGGTCCAGAGAAGCAGATCTCTCTTTGCTAAAATGTTCATGGTCCATGCAGGAAGAAATGCGACGAGCAACATCTTTCAGTTTGGCTATCGTCTGTGATGCGATGTTCCTGGTTGGTACACAAGTGTTGTAAAATACTTAAGAGTTGATAGCAAAGATAGGCCCTAGAAATCTAGGTTAAGCTTTCACAGGAATTTCTCACCAACATACAAGAAACTTACACAATTATTTTTTTTTTTGTAGGATGGTGCCCCTTTGTTTGCACTAAAGTACCCAAAAACTCAAGGTTTTTTTTGTGAATGGATTTAAAAAACATCTGCTCTGACATAATCTAGTTCAGAAGAGTCTCAGTACTGATTAAATTACATGGCTACCATCACACTTAATGAAGAAGTACTCTACTATATGTTAAATACTCACATCTTAAAGGTCACACATTTAACAATTCTTTCTCACTGTCAAGAATTTAGAAATCTGATTTCTTCCTCATCTAAAGCCCCAGATGGATTCCTTAATTCAAAATGTTCGGTTCTAAATACATCCATGCAGATCTTCCTACTCTTTTAAGAGCAAAGTGGCCTTTGTAAAAATTGGGTAATTAATTGTAGTACTGTACTTCTCTCCTACATAGAATGGCACAGGTACATACAAGCTAGGAGGATGTTCAATACCTTGAATTCTGCGGAGATAAAATTCTAGCAGATGACTGCATTTGTTTGCGCACCAGTCATCCTTAAATTGCCTACCTTATAAAATGTCTCTCTAAACAGATCTTCTGTTCAAAAATAAAATAAATTTGAAGAAATTACCTTAGTAACTGCTGAATTAACTGAACTAATGGTAAACTTTGCTTTCCTGCAGATTCATAGATTCCAGTATTAATAAGGTCTTTGTCCAGTGGAGTTCTACTCCTATGAAGCGTAGACGCATTTGCTTCTTGCTCATCAATTTCTTTTTCTTTTTGTGCCTCTTTTTTTGCTTCTATATCCTAAAAATGTAAAACAAGTTGAAGCAAAAAAAAAAAAAGCAACTGTATTACAAAACATTTCACTAAAGTAAGTACTCATGAAAATAAGATAAAATTACTTCCACCCTATGCCAGAAATGAAACAATTCCTACCAGACAAACATGTACATTGTTTTCCACATGGATGATGCAGGATGGGGCTTTTTGTTTGTTTGTTTTGAACAATCGTAACAAAAAGAAAAAGCAGAGGAGGAAACAAGGCTAGACAAATTCAGAATTCTGCTTACACCAAACCAAGTTAACAATTTATTTCTATTCCGTGAATGTTTTGACATGACAGCACCTGCTGCACAGTTTAAAAATGAAGGCATGTTTACTCTCTATTTATAAACGTAACAAATCCAGTCCACTGCAGAACCTGGATTAGATCTGCTACTGAAATACAGACATACAGAACTCTGTGGAGACTAATTTATCCAAGTTTCAATGAATCAAAATTACCCTGTGCAGTGTTGTATGCTACCACCTACATCACTTTCAGCTTATATCTAGAGCTAATCCAAGCACCTCTGATTTACACTATAATGTACACATGTCCTAGTAGACGTGGTTAAGAATTAAAAGGTCTTGCATGTCTTTAAATATTAAATAAAAAAAAAACACACAAAAACACTAATGCTAGTACTAATTACTAAAACTAATGCATAAAGCAAAACTTAATGCACACATTTCATCTGTACCAAAACCCCCCTCATTTACCAACAGTGGAGAGGAACAGAAAAAGGAAATACGTCAGGATATATTAGCCTACTTTCATATCCATACATAAATACAGCAATTTACAGCAGTCTGTAAAAAGGACTTGGTGAAATTATGCCTCTTTCACAAATCTTTATGAAAATACTTGTTACAGTTGCTAAAATCATCACTGTAGGCAACAATAAGAAACACTCTTCTAAAAAGGAGAACATGATTCATACCTTCACACAAACACTGGCTCACATTTCAAGTTTCAGGTCAAGAGAGGATAATTCCACTCGATATATCTTCTTACTCTATTTATACATAACTGTCAAGCTGTTGAAGCATACCTGAATTTCTGCAGTAATGGCAGCATTTAGCGCAGACTCTAAGCCTCCATCAGCCATCAAGCTGCCCACCAAGAGGTCGATCATAAATCTACGGCCTGGACTTACATTCATTTCATTCCCTGAAACTAAGAACAGAAAAAACTATTAATGACCAAGAAAGGAGAGCACCAAAGAGCTTTTCATCTTAAGACCAACCTGCACTGGGTAAGAGCGCCGAGAGAGCCCGAGCTCGCTCTTCTGCTGTTGGCAGTAACACAGACCATCCACTCTGCAGCACTGCTTGAGCGGCGGATTGCACAGTGTTAAGAACACCAGCGTTGCTTGCAAGTGTTACCACTGTCTGTTTAAGGCTATTGAGCAGTATACCGCCCAAACCCAAGCCAAGACATTCTGGATCCACCTGGTGACTAATGGCAGCATGGAGCTAAAAAAAAACAACAAAGAAAGAGAAACAAGAAAGAAAAATAAGGGCAAATTTTAACAACAAAGAGACACGGAATTGAAAAAACAAGTCAGTCCTGGAGCAAGTGAGTAAGCTCACTGACCTAGATATAATACATCTCATATGCAAATCTGTGAAAATTAATGGGGAAATGCTAGCTTGCATAAACTTGTACTAAATTTGAATGAGTACCCAGAGACTACGAACTATACCCCTAGAATTCTGAACCCTAATAACCTGAAGAGTAATGTAAGCATCTTCTCCATTACTACATTACACTAGAAAAAGTAGCACATCTTCAGCAAGTACAGGTGTCTTCTAAAGAGGACACAAACTTGTGGAAATGCTATTTAAAAATATTAGAAATGCTCAAAATCCCAAAGAGCATAAAAAGCCTAAGCCATCTATATTTTATATTTATAGTTTGTATTTAATAAGATCCAGACGCTGTGAAAAGAAGAAAAGCTTTCTGGGGAAATGGAGGTGATAGAGATATTTCTCATCTGTAAAGAAAAGTAAGACACAGTTAAAACAACCATCAGCTGCAAAGTTTCAGAGAATAGAAAGTGATATTGTATTCATTTCATTTTCTAATCAATAAAAACATTTTAAAGCACATTAAATCTGCTATATTTGTCCATCAAATTTCCTGTAATATTTATTGCACTGAATGCTCAATATATAAGAAACTGAAGGTACCTGAAGCCTTAGAAGGTTTAATGTCGCCACAGCCATACATTCCTTTTCCTGAGGAGGAGGCCAGTCAGAA
Organism: Lagopus muta; assembly: GCF_023343835.1. NCBI lineage: Eukaryota > Metazoa > Chordata > Aves > Galliformes > Phasianidae > Lagopus > Lagopus muta. Next base: position 129,457,425 of record NC_064433.1, on the reverse strand, counting down.
GAGCCATCCATTCCCTCCGTCACTTGTCTCAGTAAAAGATCTAACTGCTCAAACGTCATGGGGCAAACATCCACCACAAAAGGAACCCGCAAGCCTATTGACCATTCCGAACACGATGACCAAGCAAAACTCTACAAATTGAAAAGAAATGCAAAATTCAACTGCTATTTCTCAAAAATAAGAACAAAACAGATAATAGTTTCACACTCCTGCTTTTGAACAGTAACAGTAAGAAGAAATTACATTAGCACGTCTGATGAAGAGAAACCTTTGCTTGCATCTCTACATAAACACAAAACCTTACTAATCCCATTATTATCACATTTTCCAAAGTGCTGCTATGGCAATCCAAATATCTCACTATCTTTGCTGGAGTAAGCATTCAGCTACGCAGGTTTTCAACTGCTGTATTGGGATGGAGTGGAAGAATATCAGTATTTCTCAGAATATCCAGAGGGGAAGCTAGTCATCTATTTTTGGCAAAGCAATTGCATATGGTTTGTTTTTTACCAAGCTTTCATCTGTTCAGAATAAAAAATAAGAGAAGTCATGCAAGCACTGAAAGAGAGATTGGGATTAGCATACAAAACTAATCCCAGAGAAAGACAAAGACAAATCACAACTAACAAATCAAAAAAAAAAAAACTTACCTGAGCAGGCCCACAAGCGATTCCAACAATGTGCTTTGTGTCTAATCCTGGGAGGGCTGCAGGCTCCGGTTTAGTGATCCGTAAAGTGTCAAAGTGTTGACACTGATCATTGCTCCCCCAGCTATGCACTTCGCTATCTTCAGTCAGTGCTAAACAATGCGTAGATCCAGCTGCCACATCTATCACTTTTTTTCCTGAAAAATAAGTCAAATATTGAAAACATAACTTAGATTACAATCATTAACAGAAAAATATCAGAGGTAAGGCGAATTGTGCTAATTACAGCTGTACTTCCATGTCAGCATATTATAGATGCTAGTAGTAGCATACTGGAAAAGTACAGCAAAAGAAAAATCAAGGAAATACTTCAAGTTTCTTAAGAAATGACCAAAGTGTGAAAGTCCACAAGTTCAAAACAAACTGCTTCTATTTTGTACCCCTTCTACTAGGATACTACTAGGAAAGGTTTTTTAGAAGATCTACCCATCTATACACTGAGACTGTGAAGTTGAATTGTACTCATCAGTTTCAATTAGACCACACACTGAATATGAACAAGTTTTAGGAAAGATAGTGCAATTAAAGAGGTTTCTTTTCACATCCTCTCCTACAGAACTACAGGTTTCTATCAGATTCAAGAAATAACTCTCCCTGGAACAAACCAGTGAAAAATACTTGCGTAACAATACAAAAAATACACCTTATACAAGAATTTTTCTGTGAATCTAATAAAAGAAAAGGACAAGTACAACATAAAGACAAGGAGCATTTAAAATTGTCCTAATACAGTGGCTGTGAGCCTGTTGAAATGAAAGGTATGAAAGGCAGAAAAGACTACCTTTTTCAATGCCACCAGCACAAAGTATGACAGCAGAGTATATGGTACTGTCATTCTTATCGTTTAGATCATTAATGTCCAGTTAAAGGTTCCATCAACGACAAAATACTTTCCACCTCTGATAATTACCTTTCAAGCCTTCCAGTAGTTTGGGATATCGAACATGTTCTTCTGTTCCATGCCCAAGTCTCTGATTGTCACCTTTTCCCCAGGTGTAAACCTGGCCATCTTTGGTTAAAGCAATAGAAAACTGACTTCCACAGCGTACTTTGACAATGTCCAGGTCTTGGAGCTTTTCTATCAACTTGGGAGTCTTGCAGCCATCACTGCCTCCTCTTCCTAGTTTTCCATAATCACCATCACCCCAAGACCACACCTGGCCTTTAAAACAAGAGAAAGAAAATCAGAAATATTGCACTGCTTTTTCATTTTAAAGAATTATCTGCTCTGACAAACAAGTTCTTCAAAACTGAGATTCTCTAATTAGCACAATTTTCAAATTATACTTTAGGAGTAGTTCATGAAAATAAGAAGGATGAGAAAGATCTGAACAGTGCCTCCTGATCTGAGAAGTTCTCATGTTGACAAAAGTAGGCAAAAAAGGGTAACTCACTTAAAGTTCATCAATATGCAAAAAGACCTTCTGAAAAGCATATGCAGTAGACAATCTGTTGCAAATCACATCACTACAGTTAATAAGAACTTGCAAAATATTTTTTTCCACAGTGAAGGGTCAAATTGTCTGCAAAAGCTCTTAATTTTCAGTTCTTGTCATTCAATCAATTTCACAAAATGAAATGAAAAGTGCCATTGTCTATTATTATCATCTTTTGAAATGCACTACTGAATCCAAGCCTTGATTAGGAAATTTCTGAAAAGAAAGCTTTGTTTTACACTCCAGATTGTATTCATTCCTTATATAAGTTAGTCTGTAAGATACTGTAAGATAAGCAATGGAGGCATGCAAGAAGGGCATCAGTTTAAAAAAAAAAAAAAAAAAAAAAATTGGGTTTTCACTTCCTGGATGAGCAAATCTCAGCTTTTAAATTGAGACATATCACCACATGCAGTTATATTTTAGTAGAACAATTAGCTTTCGAGAGTTATTTCCCTTCTAAAGAATGATTTGGGTGCATAACCTCACATAGTGAAATTCAGATTCTGAATCTGTCTCAAACTCGGCATATAGTTCTGAGATGCTGGGAAGTTCCATTCCAATAGAGTCTCCCTTTGGCCCTTCCCATGGGTTAATGTAGGCAACACAATCAAAAAAATCTTGCTGTTGTGACAACATGAGTTAGTTAATTAGACAATGCATAAAATGTAGATGTATATATACTAATATTTTGTTTGTCTATTATATACTTACATAGCTATCTGGAAAGTATACAAAACAAATTTAAACAAAAATTTTCACATTCTAAATGAATATATTGAATATATACATGTTCATATAAATTTGCACAGAATATATGTAAAAATAGATAAATGTACATATATGTATCTCCCCAAAAAGAATTTCAGCTTTAAATTTTTAAAGAATTTAAGCCACTATAAATAAACACACTATCTGCTTAGAATGAAATAAAGCATATTTAGAATAAAAGAAAAAGTTAAGCTTAAGTGTTTCATTTTGCTACTAACCATTTTCAGTAACTGCAAGAGTCTGAGCATCTCCGCTTCCACACGATACATCAATAACTTTGAGACCTTTCAGCCCTGTGACCAGCATTGGGATGGTCTGGTCTTCACTGGAACCTTCAAAACAAAACAGCTCTCTGATTAATAAAACCAATATGGCTTGATGAGCTCTTTTGTTTGCTTCTGTTTGGTTGGTTTTGAATGCTTTGCTGCTTGAGGGGATAAGGAAATGGGGGGAAGAGGGGGAGTTATTTGTTTTTAGATTTGAGTATCATGACTGAGCTCCAATATGGTTTCTTAGGTCTCCAATACAGATTTAACTTACAAGATAGCTTTTGCTTCACAAGGAAGGGAACAGACAACACAATGCAGATTTTTCTTCCCCATCCAGAATTCAGAGCTTTAGCAGTTTTGATACAATCCTTCTCATAATGTAAGAAACCATTCAGGCTTCTCAAATCAGTCATAGGTAGGTTGCATAAAAGAACGTTTGAAAGAAGCACTAACAATTACTTGACAAACAACTGATTTTAACATACCATGACCAAGCCTGCCATAGTTTCCTCGTCCCCATGTATACAGCTCTCCTTCAGCAGTAATGGCTGCACTGTAAGTGCTTCCACAGGCTATATGAACAACATGTTTCCCAGCTTGCTTTCCAGACAAAGCAGATATCAATTTTGGTTCCTCCAGAGGGCTGTTGAAAGAGAAGGAAACATATTTCACAAACAGTAATCTGATGAGTAGATAAAGGTGGGCCATATTTATTAGAAAATAACTGATGCAATTCTACTTACAAATCCTAGCAGCAGTCTAAGGTACCAAAATAGAGTTATAAGCCAAAAATAAAGTTCAGATTGTTTAACAGCATACAAACCACTTAAGGGATGTCCAACAACTAAGATTTGTATTTCCAATTACATTGCTGAAGCGTTACTCAAAAATAATTTAGCCTAATATAAAAATTACTACCTTTAAATGCTATTTCTGAAGAAATAATTTTATGACAGTTCTAATCCTAGTGTAGTAATTCAATACTTTACAGGACATTCATTTCTGAAGGAGGATACAACCACTAAAATATATCTTGCACTCTTACAGAATACTCCTTTACAAAGACAGCTCCTGCACAAGAGGAGGACATCAATATTATTGTTCAATGTGGGGGGGACAGAAGAGGAATGATGTAACATGACTGCATTTGTAAAGATGATCGTACAATGACACCTGAATCAATGTTCCCAGAGAAAAATGCACTGTAGATTTATAAAACCATGAATAAAAGGCCTCATAATAGTATATTCACTACTACACCCTCTACCTACAAGCACTTCAGAAAGTAGCACAAACACAGAACTAAGAATATTAGAATTAGAAAATATGCAGAAAGAATTGGTTTAATACCATATCTGCAAGTGAAATGCTTAACATAAATCTGAAATATTTAGTAAACTACCAAACCAAATTATTTAAAAAATTGGACTAACAGTTATATTTTACCTTGTTTTGTTTAGTATAGTAACAAAGACTTTGAGGCCATGAATCTCAATCTTCTTACCTAATGGGACTGTCTGAAGAATGTAAATAAGGTGTTACATGTTTTGTCATTATGGCAAGCAATTCTTGATAAACAAATTGCAATCATGACAAAACATGTAACGCCTTATGTACATAGGAACAGTCAGTTACTATGCCAGAACTAATTTGCTTGCTGAAATGGTCACAACCATACAACTGGAAGAGCATCTGAAATATGGTTATTAACAATGCAATCTCTTACTTGCCTAATTTGCCAGATAATGACTGAAAAAGTACACACATCCTTTAATAAATCGTGATCAGAGAGAATCACACCTTTCACTCATGGACTCATTGTAGAGTGCTGTATTTCAACAATACTTCTTATGGGCATTTGCATACACAACCAAACAGTTTATAGTGTGAATTCAAACCACTGGCAAAAAAAAAATTGTTTATTTATTACGTACACTGTGTCACCATGGCCTAGTCTTCCACCATCTCCACAACCCCAAGAGAAAACTTCACCATTTGCTGACAAAGCAAGATAGTGATGCCCATCAGAATGTGCTGCAATCTTCACAATATTTCTAGAAGCTAGACTCTGCACCAGCTGTGGTCCCTGTGACACAAACAAAAGTAATTAGCTTATAACAATTTCTTATGTATTCCAGGAAATATTTTTCTTAAGCTTTTATCAAACATGTCAAATCCAACAAATCAATGTAAGCTTAAGGAAAAAAAGCGCCAAACTACTATTTAAATCTGATAAAAATTATAGTCTGAAGTTATTTTGTTCCAATACGTACAAAGTCATAACCTTATAAATGAAATTCTGTTTATCTTAGAGGCAATCTTAGCGATAAATATTTTTGTTTGAGAAACTGCAGTTTGAGAATGGTGTTATACTACCGAGCTAAAATACATTTAATATCTGCCAATTTCTACGCTGTTTCCAAGGCCAGCGTATCAGTGAAAGCAATTATCACTGTACCCTAATCCTCTAGCTTGACAGAAACTATGGAAATTAGATACATTTAATTAAACCAACAGAAGAGATAGAAGCCACTGCTTCTGAAAATTCAAAAACAGAAATAAAAGCTCACAAAAATCAGCACGCATTCACCTACTCTTCCAAGATACTTAAACAGCAGACCTATGGTATGCCATAATGCCTAAGAGAACACGTTCTTGAAAAAGGTCAGATAAAACTCACCAGTGTATCGCTGTTGTATGCTTGTGTATAAACTCGCCCATTCCTAGATAATATCAGAAAACGTTTCTCTGCGCAGGCAATCTGCACAACACCAAGACTGGCAAGTCCTTCACACTGAATTGGACCACTCACATTAGCATAGTATTTCCAACCTATTAAACCCCAAGCAATGACCTCCTGCAAAGAACCCTAGAAAATAAGAAATTCTGTAAGCATTCATTTTGAAACATGCAATTTATTTAAAAAGCATGTAGAAGATTATTATTGTTTGCTGTCAGTAGTCAATGAAGCATAGCTATTAACAGGGTATCAGAAATAAAGATTTGCATGCATTTTGTCCAGTTTAACCTGTAACAGAACATGCTATAAGTATCTGAATCAAGCATACAGAGATTTTCAACATGGGAAGCTAAACATTAACTAGGGTTTGAGGTAGCTGAATTTGTTGGTTTTTACTGTTGGTTTTGTCAAACACCCAACATATTCCCTCTGGTCTTGGGAATTTTCTCTGATAAACAATGGGAACAGCTGAAAACACAGCTGAATTAGCCTTGGAGTTGTGATAAGAAAGAATGCTTCCCAAACCGCAGAATTACATTCTTAGGCTGACTCAGAGAGTTCTGAATGCCATTAAAGATATCGAAACAAATTTAGGCAACTCAAAGTTACTTTGTGAAAATAAAGAAGGAAAATTAGGCAATCTTTAGAGTTGCTAACTTTGAAACTGAAAACTAGTTATAATTTTAGGAAATACATTAACTTTGATGCTGCGTAAGTTACCTTATGAGATGTAGGAGAGCTACACTGTGGAGGCATACATGGAGTGGCAAGACGATCCAAGTGGGCCATGATCACAACAGCTGTTTGTCTCAGATCAATTGCTAGTTCATTGTCCTGTGGTAAAGTCAGATACCTAAGAAAACTTTCATTTGGACTCAGAGGATAGGTCAGCAGCTGAAAAAGAAAAAAGAGCAGTCGGAAGAATATTTTAGTATTTCCATGCTGCTACACATACAGATAAAGAACATAGTTGAGTATTTGCACAAGATTCAACTCTGCACGTGCTCTTTCTTGAAGGGAAATCTCAAATGCACATGTTGAGAGAATATAGTGATAACTGAAAAATATAGTGATTAACTGAATAAAACAGGAAGTTGATAAAATGCAGTAAGTAGTTTTATTACACTCACAATCTCAGTAATATTTGCTGAAAGTTGTAGTAGAATTAACTATATAAAAACAATTCAAATATGCAGAAAAGATAACAGGCCATGTCTGTAATTACTTATTACAAAAGCATTAGCTCTGGAACACAATGTTTACCCATAATTATACTATGGAGTTCCTTTACCTATCTCCAAAAACACAGAAGTACAAAGAAAACCAAACACTAGTGAATGCATACATACATACATGTGCACACACACACGTCACTTGGAAAATACTACTGTTAAAGCCCAAATTTTGTTTGGATAGTTTTGTTTGAAGTTAATTTAGCCAGCCAATAAAATTTATCCCTTATGCATAAACCAAAGATAAGTACCTGAATCTCTTCCTCAGAATTGGGCACATCTTTATTACACACTATACTCTGAAATCTTTGTAACAAAGGTAGAAGGGGTGCACTTGTTCCCTGTGCAGATCGCTCATTGTCAGTTTCCCTTGTTCCATTATCCCAAAGCTGAAGCAACAACATAACTGCAGACAACATTTGGCTGAAAGAGAAAGTAAGTTTACATCTTTCATTAGTAAACATTTCTCAGGAAACCATTTTAGGTTAAGATAAGTTACTTTTTAGATTTTTAATTTTATAATATAAGCAGCCACATCTTTCCATTTGAAAGAGGGATCAAAATATCAAAAATGCATTTTGCAATCTAGCTAACTTTACTGCATTGCAGAAAATGTTTGTGTGCTTTGAGTCATAATTACATAAAACCAAAGAAAACTGAAGACAGGCATTGCTCAAGGCATTCCATTAACAACGATGGCTAAAAAAAATCAGTGCTCATGCTACTCACCTTAGCGTGCCCCTCTGCACCGCCAGTTCTAGCAATATAGCAAGTGCCAAGTGCTGGTCTTGCAATGGAATGTTCCCTGGTCCTTTTGTACTGGGAGCTCCATGCACATCTCTGTTTAAAAATCAAACGACTTACATTAGCTAAGAACGAACCAGAAACAATAGATATTTCTTAAACAATACCACACATCAAAAACCACTAAACTTACAGAATAATTTAAAATTGTTAATGAAAATGTACGTGGAAAGTGTTAGCTTTTCTTCTTAAGGAAACTTTTTGGACTGACACTAGAATTTAAATCGCCCCAGGCTTCACTGTCTATTCTTCAGCTCTCTTAAATATACTAAGAACATGAAAAACACATTTTCACAGGTGAAACACAAATATTCCTTATAATATTTACTATAGAGATGTATTTGCAGTATTCAAAAGAAAATTTTTTGTAACAACTGTAAAAGAGCACATTTAAGAGTCATCTTATAATAGGTAAACGTAGGAGAGTGCTTCAAGTCTAAAGGGAGTATCTTTATTTCCCCCTCTATGCATAGAAGTCTGCATTATATTACTACACTGGAAAGGCACAATTAAGTGTACACAAATAACGTATCACCAAAAGCTTCCTTTTTATGGATACAACCTACATTAATGATATAATATTTTTAGGGAGGATCTATGCAGAATGATTCAGAATACTCAAGTTTAAATTTTTCTTAAAAAGTTATAAGAATTAAATCATGTTTAAAGAGCATCATTTCAACAATTTACGTACCATTTACTTGCTTGGTGTAAAATTAGAAAACTTATCTTTTTACTTTTTCATAAAATATTCTTCTTACACCATCATTTGGTAGGAGATGCAAGTTTGCCGTTAAACAGATACTTCAGCAATACTCAAAAAAATAAACTTACCCAGTCACAACAGACCTTAGGAATTTAGTAGCTCTTTCCACCACTTCCAACCATACAGAAGATACTGTCCCTTCATCAAAAAGGGATGCCTCTGGAAGAGCTCGTAGTGCATCAAGTGATTCCTGTAACAGTTCACTGCACAGGTCTGCATCTTCACCTAAGGATCATAGGAGTACTAGCTATAAAAACTTTTAATACAGAATTTTGTCGGGGGTTTTCTTGGTCTCAAGTTACAAGTTACTTAATAATATGTATATACCAGCTCTCAACTTTCACACAAACATTTTGACTGCAAGACCTCTGAAAAACAACCTGCTTCACAAAAAATGCATTCAGAAAGGTGACAAGTCTTAAAACAGCCTGTCCCACTGTGTATCTGCTAAGGCATTCAGAAAAAGAACTAGCCTAGACAAAGATCCAAACTGTTGCAATCTGAACAAACAGCACAGACTGAGACAAATAGGTAAGTCAGTGTGACAATTCTCATGTGTCAAACTTTTGAGTGCCAGCCTTTGAAACATGACAGATGTTGACAATACACAAATTAAATACAGTTCTCACACTACTGCTCCAAAATTCTTTTCAGAACTACTACTATCCTGAAGTTACACTGCAACCTATCTTGTCTGAAGAATAAATCTAAGTTTTCTGAAACCTGGTATTAATAACGTATTCTTTTCATGAAAACTGCATTTGTATTGCTAAGCCTGAAAGTAACCCAGGACAATACAGCAGCCATATCGGCTTGGATGGCAATCTGCTCAGGCATCTCTGATCAACAGTAGTGGTGCTTTTATAATATCTTATAAACATAAAATACAACTATGGAAGTCTTAACATACAGAGCTATACATTTAATACAGACACATGATTCAATGGATCACCTGTGTTCTAATCAAAAATACATACAACGTGCTGCTACAGGGGAGACCTACCTGACCTCCACGCTCTACGGAGGAACGCAAATGCAAATGAAAGTGCTGCTCGGGATCCAACTCGTGCAAGTCCTTCGACACCTTTGCCTACAGGTCGTGGGCTAAGGGAAAAAAAAATACATAGGCATTGTGTCTATACAGCTTTATAATATATGTATTTAACTACATAGACTGAAAATAATTACACAATGTACTTGACAATTTTATAATTTACCTATATACATGCACATATAATTATACATTTTTTATAAATAATTGTAACTGCCTCAAAATGTCAACAAGCAAAATTTACTCTCATCCTAACTAATTCAATCCCTGACAACAAAAAGTTTCATACAGAATAAACAAAACAGACTGCCATCATTGCCATAAGAGAAGTTTCTGAAGGTGCTTAGAGTGAACTTACGATATTTTACTAAAAATACACAGATGTAAGATACTTCACATACTTATTATTTATCCAGGCTGTTTATACTGCTTGTGTATTTGAGCTGCATAAACTAGATTCACAGACTTTTTTTTTTTTTAATGTGAACCTTCAATTACAGATAATTTCATCGCTTTTTTCATTGTCTGTCTTTCCACTCAAGTGTCCTATGTCTCACTTATCTCACATATCTCACTTTGCAGCCTCTGTATTGGTATGTGTACCGAAGAGAGACAGCTAGAATTTTTATTTATACCTCACAAAACATTTCTATCAACTTCACTTTTTAATCAAATTATCGCATTAATCAAGCTGACAAGCTTTTAATTCTCTACCATTTTCTCTTAGGAAGACACAATCCTTTTATTTCTATCTCATATGACAATGAAAGTGAACTGCACAGAGCTTCTTTCAAGAGAGAGAAATTTTAAACTGGCATTTTTAGCAGTCTGGTAACTTAAATACACCAGTGTTCTTTTGAATCAAAAAATATTCTTCAGAGAATAGACTGTTCAGTGAAAGACATCACTGTCAGAACAATCCCATAATAACTAGTCTACAATCCTACTTACTGTCTCCTTCAATTTTAAAAGCTAGAGACAAGCTAACAAAAATTTGCTTGGCTGAATTGACTGTTCAGTCAGACAGACAGCAGTCTAATTCAACAATTGACAAGTTTTTTTAATACCTCACTTGACAGAATTTTTCTATTTTTAGGTCAAAAAAACTATCTAAGGAAATGGCTTTAAACTGGAAGAGGGTAGACTTAGACTAGATATTAGGAAGAAATTCTTTACTGTGAAGGTGGTGAGACTCTGGAACAGGTTGCCCAGTGAGGCTGTGAATGCTCCCTTCCTGGAAGCATTCAAGGCCAGGCTGCATGGGGCTTTGAGAAGCCTGGTCTTGTGAGAAGTGTCCCTGCCTATAGCAGGGGAGTTGGAACTCAATGATCTTAAATGCCCCTTCCAATCCAAACCATTCTATGAATTATAATAAAAGCCATCAACATCACAAGTAAACATCTGCCAAGGAGGAAAACTGTATGGCAGATAGCACCAGATACCTTAAGAAATAGAAACTTGTCCATGCATGACAACAACTCGTTACCTTTTCTTGTCCACAGTAGGCAGAGGGATACTATTGCTCTTCCACTTAACTTTGACATTCTCCTGAAGAACTGTTCTGTTCAACGCAATAAAATAACGTTCCAGGATAACAAGCCTCTGCTTTAGCCGCATAGCTGAAAGAGCTGTTGTGGCAGTTTGTGTGGCCAGAGTCTGTTGTTCCTTCACTAGTACATGTAGGCATTCCTTCAATTCATTCACATCTAAAAATCAGAGAAAGATAAGCATTCATCTTTGTTACATACATTGCCAACAAATGTAAAGACAAATTAAAAACCATTAGTTGACCAGAAGTCTAAATTGCAAAACCCAGTGAAATTCACTGCTTCTATATTTAATGTGCAAATGCTAACATATGTATTACTTAATTACAAATCATATTTAACAGATATTTAGACAAAAGCTAAGGTAATCATGAGAACTGGTACTGTGTGAATACATCTGAACCTTTATATTTCATGTCTGAAATGAAAACATCATAGAAAATATTTATGCAAGTGTGCCATATAACTTGTTTGTTTGGAAAACTCTTATCAGCAGCAGGCGTCAGTGCTAGACTTCTAAGTACAAGCAACAACATGGAGGCCATATTTTCATTTTCCAATGATATACATTATCTTAAGTTTCTCAGAAGTCATAGAATAACTCTCAGAAGCTCTAGGGCCACTGCCAAGAAGTGGTTAGATTCTGAAACAAATTATGCAAGAAATTTAAAAGACACGGGTATCATCAGCAAATTGAAGATGTGGCCTGTGCAGCAACAGCAGATAACTAATTCTTTGCTAACCAAAACAAGCATTCCACACTCTACAGTCCTAATAATGTAATGACAGCTGATAACAACAACAGCTTCAAAACACAGAATTTGGGAACAGTGTTTTGTTGCTCTTGTTTGATTGACTTGTTTAGTTTAGTTTTGTTTGGCTGTTTTTTTTTTTTGGTTGGTCTGTTTCTTTTACGTTCTCTGGAGATTTATTTCCTAGGATGAAGATCAACTAAGTTTCTTCTTAAGAGAGGTTTTTCTATTCTATTTTCTTTTTATGTCTACATATATGTAACAGTGTTTGTGAAAAGATGCCTCAAAGGAAAAAAAAAAAAAAAGAAAAAAAAAAAAAAAAAAAAAAGAAAACATATTTTGGAGTAGCAATTTCCAAGCTACAGAAATGCACTAGTAGCAGCCTTTGGAGCTCAAAACTGTATCTAATGAGACATGAAGGTTTTTTTTCATATGTAATTCTACAAAATACATCAAAGTTTTGTCCCCTTTCTGCAATGCAACTCCAGATACCCAGGAGAGTGGGTATTCAAGTGGCCTCTTCTACCACTATATCACATTGCACAGTTGCATACAGCTTGTTGTCAGCCCTCAACCCAGCCTGCTTTCAACACTGCTACTCACATTTCAGTATTTTGTATGTTAGATTCCTTTCCCTGAGGCAGTCTGCATTTTTCCATCTATGAGGAACAACTTACTTTTTTCAGTAAGAACAGATAAAAAAGTGTTCCTTGTAATCTAGACTTCAAAAACTAGACAAGAGCAATAGCAGCTATCACACACATCCATACTTTAATTCACAGAAGAATATGACAAAAGAGCCAAACTGTCCTTAAAATGTCCTTAAAATTCCTATAAAATTTCCTGGTATGGCTGACACTCAAGAGATTGCACACAACTACTTCAGATCCCTATGTAAAGTAAGACAAAGCAAATGCCTGCTTAAAGCACATTTGGTTTGTTTGGTTTAAGCTTATTGGCAACCTTTAATGGATTAATCACACAGAATCACAGAATCACCCGGGTTGGAAGGGACCCCAAGGATCATGTAGTTCCAACCCCCCTGCCTAGCAGGGCCACCAAACATACACATTCAGATCAGGTTGCCCAGGACCCCGTCCAACCTGGCCTTAAACACGTCCAAGGACGGGGCATCCACAACCTCCCTGGGCAGCCCGTTCCAGGGCCTAACCACTCTCCTAGTAAAGAACTTCCCCCTAACATCCAACCTAAATCTTCCCTCCTTCAACTTAAAACCATTTCCCCTAGTCCTGCTGTTGTCAGTCCTTTTGAAGAGTTTACTCCCCTCCTGGGTGTAGGTTCCCTTCAGGTATTGATAGGCTGCAATGAGGTCACCCCGCAGCCTTCTCTTCTCCAGGCTGAACAAGCCCAACTCCCTCAGCCTGTCCTCATAGGGGAGGTGCTCCAGCCCCCTGATCATCTTAGTCGCCCTCCTCTGGACCCTTTCCAAAATCTCAATGTCTTTCTTGTACTGAGGGCTCCACACCTGGACACAGTACTCCAGGTGGGGCCTCACAAGAGCCGAGTAGAGAGGGACAATCACCTCCCTGTCCCTGCTGGATGTTAGTTTGCAGCCTGAAGCTCCAGCATACTTTGAGGTCAATAACCACAATTTTGAAGGAAAAGTCTCAGTTGCAAAGTATTAGCACTACTCAGAAGCAAAATTAAAATTGCTACATGTTCTGAGGCTAATGCTGTTACCTAAAGCATGACTTAACATTTATCTTGTAACAGAACACTATCAGTGCTGACATACCAGTATCACGATCTCTCTACATAAGCCAACAGAAAAGACAAACACTGCTTTTCTTCCCTTCCTAAATACACCCTAGCAATCTCTTAATACCACTGGGACATAACAGTGAAACAGGAAACAACCAATGCTTCATTTTACAGATAGACTTTTTAAAATATTATTCTTTTTGGCAACCTATTTCATTCTGCTGGTTAATTCCCAATATTACATTCTCAAATATCCACAGGAATATTAAAGACATAGTCAATGGCACTTCTATTACTGCTTATGTCCAGGAGAGACAAAGTCTACGCTTAGTGTTATAGAAATCAAGTAGACCCCAATTCAGCAGTCTACAAACAGAGCTATAGTACTCATACTTCCCTCCTAGCAGAAAAATTATCTAAAGGTGAACAGTCCCTAAAATTGTTCCCAAGAGTTAAGAATGACATGTTCTCCTGTGACAAAGCCCTTCCTTTCAAAATAACATGTTTACTAAACATACATCATGGGGATAACTGGCAAGAAACAGAACACACAGAGACTACCTACATTCTGATTACAACTCCTTATTTCCCTGAAATACTACAACTGCTCAATTCTAGAATTGGTTCCAATCAACCACATTGTTTCTGTTTCCAAGATTCCCAGCTTCTCTGTTGCAACTGATGATACAAACTACAGTACAAACTCTGAATGCATAAAAACCAGAAACCTACAAAAGTACACAGCATACATCAAGTCAAGCAGAACAAGTTCTCAAGTGAACTGTTGCATACACACTGTACTACATCTGTGTACCTACAAATATGCAGGTGTATATACATATGTATATATACACACACATACACACACACACATGTACATATACACGCACAAGGCTTTTGATACGATCCCACGTCAAGTTCTTATCTCTAAATTGTTAAGATACGGATTTGAAGGGTATATTATTCAGTGAATAAGTAACTGCTTGGATGGTTGCAGTAAGAGAATTGTGGCCAGCAGATCTATATCCATGTGAAGGATGGTGACAAGTGGTGTCCCCCAAGGGTTTATCTAGGGACACAGTGGAATCAAGTGTAAGTGTACTCTAGGCAAATTTACTGACAATACCAAGCTGTGTGGTGCAGTTGACACAACAGAAGGAAGGGATGCCGTCCAAAGGGATCTGGATGAGCTTGAAAAGTGGGCTCACATGAACCTCATGAGATTCAGCAAGGCCAAGTGCAAGCTGTTGTACTTGGGTCAGGAAATCCCAGATGCGTACAGACTGGGAGAAGAACACACTGAGAACAGACCTGCAAAGAAGGACTGGGGGGTCATTGTAGATGAAAAGCTGGACATGAACCAGCAGTGTGTGCTTGCAGCCCAGGAGGCCAACTGCATCCAGCTCTGCATCAACAAGAGGGGTGGCCAGCAGAGAGAGGGAGGGGATTGCCCCTCTACTCTACCCTCATGAGTCTCTGTCTGGAGTACTGCGTCCAGGCCTGGGGCTCCCAGCACAGGAAGGACACAGAGCTATTGTAGAGGGTCCATGAAGATGATCAGAGGGCTGAACCACCTCTCCTATGAAGAAAGACAGAGGGAGTCGGGCTTGTTTGGCTTGGAAAAGGGACTAGGAACTAGGGAGACTTCACTGTGCTCTTCTGATACTTCAAGGAAGTTTACAAACAGGAGACCAATTTTTTACATGATCTGATAGCGAAAGGACAAGGAGGAATGTCTCTAAACTAAAAGAGGGGAGATTTATGTTAGATGTGAGAAATAAACACTTCTCAGAGGGCAGCAAGTCTCTGGCACACACTGCCCAGAGAGCTTATGGATGGCCCATCCCCAGAGGCATTCAAGGTCAGGTTGGATGAGGTCCTGGGCAGCCTGAGCTAGTAGGCGGCAGTCCTGCCCACAGCAGGAGGTTGAAACTGGATGAGCTTTAAGGTCCCTTTCAATCTAAGCCATTCTATGATTCTATGACATTCATAGTTGCACTCAGAAAATTCATTCCCAGTAGTTCAGCAATGCATACTGGTGATAAACTGTAAGATACTCAGCATCACATTCAACGATCTGACAACTGATTTATTTGAGAAAAAACAAACTTTTTAAAAGCCTCAAAGATTCAGTTCTGTTTCAATGCAGAAGATCAACATAATACTTCAAGATAACTGGAACTAGATAGACCACAACAGTTTCAAAAGAAAAATTTCACAGTATCATTTACTATCACTTCAGAAGCAAGTTATTTTGCTTTCCTGTCAACAAATGAAGTTGAATTAAGACAATACAAGAGTTAGTAAAAGGAATCAATCACAATTATTTCATCACTTCTTATGCACAAAAAGAACGGCTGGAAGGAATCTAATTTTGAAGCACTTAGCCTTCTAAGCATTCAGTTACAACAAACTATCTTCAAATACTTCAAGACTACATGCAAAAATAATTTATTCATGCAGAAAATATGACGTAGCCTCACCAACATTCAAACCATTAAAAAACTGAATAATTAGCTTCAACGACTTTAGTTTGAAAAATTCTTCCCCTCTACTCTTCTCACTTGAACCCCTAAAACCGTAGCCATTTCAGATTGAGAAGTGTAAGTAAAGTCTGGAACAGCTATTTCAGACATTATTTTAGCTATAGTAATCCTACATCTCAGTTATCTCAAAGCTGGACCAAGGACTGTCTTACTTTATTAGAGGTAAGTTCTTCAGTTTTAAGTGACCTGTATCTACACACTTCCTCTTCTTTAAATCTACTCTTACTACATAAACAAATTTATATTTTTTTTAATATGAGTTTCCTTCTCAGAAGGATTTAAGTACTTTAAGGAATAGATCAAGTGAAGTTGGCCAAATCTGAATAACATATATTACAAAGGAACTAAACAGACTAATGAGATAACAGCCTGTTAATAGTAATGATTCAAATTTCACCTTAGAAATTTGGTTACAGGGAACTCTTTAACCAAAAGTGTTTATGTCAGTCCTTGATGCTAAATGCCTCTTGCCAAACTCTGCTTTGTGAATCGTTTTATGAAGAGTGGAGACATTATTTACCTAATCCATATGTACAGCGTAAGACCTGAAGTCATAACATACAAGCTTAAATTCTCAAGTTAACATTAGCAAAATACTTGTTAAGTGACAACTATAATCAGATATGTTTCTGGCTGTCGTGGAGAGATATATAAGGGTTTTACCATCTTCTGTTAAAACTCATCACACCCCTCCCATCCCGCAGCAGCTAACATAACTACATGTCATCACTTCTTAATTCATCCTGCCAGCAATTCCCTGCATTAGAAGGAAAAATACCAGCAGTGTTTAACCTAGATGATTTGACAGAATAAGGTTAAGGAGTGATGCGCTATTTGGTTATGTCAGCAAACTTAAGGGGGCAAAGCAGGCAGCTAATGACTGTAACTTCTTAAACCATCTCAGCCACAGACAGAACACTAACCTGACATGAGTCTAAGACAGGTTGCCTACCAAGGCATGTCTGCTCCCTTTTTAGGATTTTAATAGGAATTAACATACTAAATGGTTTCTTAACATTTACAGCAGTAGCTTTTGCAGAGAACACTGCAGGCTTTTTACAGGTGAACTGATGATCAGCAAAAATGCCCCTATCAAACTGAAAAGTTTCAAGGACTTCCCCTGGGCCACAAGTCTTAGTAAAGGCAAATACAGATGATAGGATGTAAAGGGATTTCAGACCTAAAAATTCAAACAATTTGTGAAGAATACAATGCTACAATGAGCTCACATTTCCTGAAAGCAGCAGAACTTTAAGTTGATGCTCAAATACTCAGACACACAGCAGAATGGCAAGACGTAAGCCTCATCTACACCTTCACACATGTGTTTTATGCTTCTCAGGGAGTGTTTTCAGGGACATCCTCTGAAAAGCATAAACAGCAAGGAAAAGGATGCTTGGAGACAGACAGTAATTTCCAAGTTAGATGGGGGGGAGGGAGGGACTTAAAACCTGTTTGAAGTGGTAACAAAAAAAAAAGTGAAAGAAAAAACAGGGAGGTAAGCATTTTGAGCTAGGCCCTGATTCCTTTCACTGAACCATTGTTTCTATCAACATTCCTGAATCTTAACTTAAAAAGACTTGATCTAGAATATCAAAAACTAAATTTCAATACTGTGAATTCTTTCAATTTCTTCTGACCACACTATAATTTAGATGTATTTACCTAGCTAATATCTCTTATAGGATGAAACTTCAGCATGTTTTCCCCTTTCTTACATAAGGCAGAAAGATCCCATTGCTGTTGCTAGTGACATGTTTCTCAATAGCAACTCACTGAAATCACACGATTAATTTTTACCCCCCTCTCCCTTAGGTAATGCCTCTGAAGCATTTCTCAGTGCAATTAGCTATGCTAATACTATCAAGGAAACAAGACATGGTATTATCTATGAACAAGCTCTCACTTGTACACATGGAGACCTCCAGGAGTTCCATGTCATAACAGTGACTTACTGGCAAAACAGTTTAATTCACTGCTGAAATAAATCAGGCCTGACTATCTGAAAAACAACAATGATAGTAGTAAAACAAGGCTTTTAAGAAGAATCAGAAGTGCTTGGGTAATGATGAACACATAGCCTTGAGGTAACAGGACAAAGGGTAGTTGCTTTAAAGGAGCACTCATGTCAAAATGAGGCCTGAACAGTTCAACACTGACATCAGGTAAGAGCTGAATATGAAATGGATGAACGCTAAGAATCTAGAGAAGAAAAAAAGCAAAGTCCAATAATGACTTACTCACATTTTTATTACTACCTTATGCATTTTATAAGAATTTAACATAGTAACATCACTAGGGAGGCTGGGGGGGGGAAGAAAGAAGAAAAACAACTGTGACATCCTTGCCCTGGTTGTGGCAGTACAGTCATCACAGCATAAATTACAACCAGGGAAAATATTTTCCTTCTCTGAACTCGTGCCAGGACATGGAAAGGAAGACAAAAAGCTCTGCTTCTCAACATGTTTTCTGAACTGCTTTTTTTGTGCTTTCTCAAAATCCCTCAGCCCTTAGGGAGGAAGGATGTCACAAGGCCTAGTGACTTGGTTCAGCCCACTGAAGTTCAATAGCATGATCCTCCACACTTTACTGGCAAAATAAGACTGTATTCACCACTTCCAAAACATGGATATACACCAGACATTATGAAAGCCATGACTAGACAAAGTAAGACTGTAAATCATTAAATTCAACAGATACAGCTCAGTGGTAAGTCTGAAACGCAGACTTTAAATCCCTCTTCAATTCTTTTTCTAAAAGAACTCCAAGCTCACATCTCTAAATTATACCTTACTTGTCAAGGAATATAAAATATATATATATATATATATATGTTTAAAAAAAAACAAAAACCCACAGTAAATCTTTCATTCCAACTTGATCAATAAGAATACATTTAAGAAACAGTTCTCCTGAAAAGCTTCTTCACTCTTTTGACAGACAAATATTCAAGGGTTCATTTTATTTTTCAGATAGATGACAGAAGAAAAGCTCAGAAGAGTTGCACGTGTTTTATAAAATAAGAAAAATACCAAGATTGAAATAATCTTCTGTATTTTCTTTTCCAAAAATTAATTACCAAGCCACAGGATGCAGATGATGACGCAATGAAATGCAAATGAATGAGCAAAAGGCAATTGTTACCTCTCCTTCTAACAAATGCAAAACAAAAAGTTACCTACAATCAGGAGCAAAAGCTCCATCACAATGCTCTACTAATAAAACACAAGAGTGTTTATAGTATTTTTTACGGATCTGCTTGTCACAGACATTAACTCAAATCAAAGCGATGCAGACTTTAAGCACAAAAGGTAACAGCAAGGAATACAAATTTAGTATATGAAGCTAATAAATTATTTCTGTAAGCTCCATACAAACATAACTTTTTACTTTAAAAAAATATATATATTTTATAGGAAACAATTGGAGGGTGAGCTTGAAGGACCATCTCAATCAAGTTGGTCAGTTGGGAGAAATTTAATAAGATACTTTGTATTTAGATTACCATTTTTTACATTTGTTTTATTATACTGGTCATCAACAAATACCAAATACAAATTCAATACAAAAACAATGTGACCTTTAGCTTACATCTCTTCAATACATTCCCCCTTCTTCAGCATTCCCCCTCCCCCCACTGTAACTACAATTCTTCTCATTCCTCCTGCACTGCAAAATTCTGTCCCAGTTCTAGAGTGACAGCAAGTCCATCTGCTTCTCCATCCTTAAGAAAAGGGGACAAGCTGGCTGGCAAATATCAGAGGACAACAGACTGACAGTTGACCTGTGGCTCAACAGAAACAAGTGAAGTAGCTTTCCCAGAAAACAAGGCTATGCAGATCTGGATTCTGGCACTAAAGAGACAGGGACCCTCACGTGCTTCTGCGTGAGGGAAAAGGAACAGGAGCATAACAGGTGTCTCCAAAGTTTGTACATGCCAGCATCTGAACTGGGCAACATCAGGCACCAGAACTATAAAACAAACCACTGAAGTGAAGCTGCTGTTCACTGTTTCACTGAAGTGAAACTGCTGTTTTCAAGCTTAGACCATTTCAGACAGTGGGTTTGCTGTACAATAATAAGGAGTAATAGGGAACTTTAACTGACTTCAATATAAAAATCAGTATTGTACAGAGTCACAGGTGAAGAAGTGAACACACAGACCATTTCTCCTCTGCAATCACAGGTGAGATTACTGTCAGCAAAGGTCAGGACAGACAGTTAATTTAATAGATACTTCCAACATTGCTCCCATGATTCACTGAAGCTCCTCTACCAGACCATGAAATCAAAAAAGAAAAATCACCTATTAAATCTTTATTGCCTGCAGAAAATTCAGGCTTCAGAACCTAAGTAATTTCTTTTTAGTATCTGTAACTGGAAAGAAATGTTCTAAAGACATCTTAACAATTATCTGTATAACTGCATTTGTTCCAAGCCAGTTTATCACTCCTTCAACTAGCATGAGAGGTGTAAACTGACTCTCTAAGTCATGACTCTAATTAAATCTGAAAGCAATTACAGTAAATGTTTAACTTGATTCTCAGTTAAGCACTTACCAAACTTCTTCCACTAGCCTAACAGATGTATCTGTCAACAAGTACATTTGATCCAATTACTCTGCAATGCTACAAAAGTAGTAATCAACACAGAACATGTATTGCTTCAGTGAGAATCACCAAAACAGCTATAGTACCTGGTTGCCTGCCCCATACCCAACTCTCCACAATCGATTTGGCCCTGTAAGTGGGTGGCGGAGCCTCTTCTTCATCCTTCTTTTCTTTGTCATTTTGCTCTTCTTTCTTTGATGCAGTTTGGCATTCAGTGCTATCATCTAAAGAAGGAAAAAAAAAAAAAAAAAAAAGACTGGTTAAGCTACCTTCTCCTTTAAGTCAGATTTAGATTAGAAAGGTGAAAGGTGAAACTCAGAGCCCAATTTTTCCAGCACGATGGTCTATTAGTAAGAGCAAAAGGGGCAGAGGGGGGGAGGGGGAATGTGGTATGTACCATGTTAACTGCCACAGGTGGTAGGTCTTACATTACATTTCATAAGACAGTGACCTTAAAATCCAGAAATCACTGTTGTAACCTCCTAGGGAACTTTATTTAAATCCACACCAACACACAAAGTCACTATTGCAAAGAGCGCACTCGAGGTCAGACTTGGCTCCCAACTACCTGCATTTCTCCTGCATTTACTTTCATATTTCAGCACAGAAAATACAACAAATTGTCTTAATTTCAAAACCTATATATTAGCATTCTATATATTAGCATTCACACTAATTTCATGCAACAGCATTTCAAAATCTCTAGTGTATCTATCATCTTAGTAATTACCAGCAAGCAATGAAAATAATACCACCACTTTGTCCCTAAGCAATAGAAAAGCATTTGCAATCCTTTTTAAGGATTACTTTCACTAAGACAGAAAACAGACATTAGTCACTTATCTCTGTAATCAAAGACTGCCTGAAAGCCCAATTAGCTAAATACAGTAGATGTAGACAGCTGAAAGTCTCTCATTCACATCAGGGATGTGGATCCCCATTCCCTTACCTTCAGCCAGTTCAATTGCTTTGCAACTCAGGGCTTCATAGCAATTGCATATGACTATGACCTTCATTTCTAAAAACAACCCTCAAAATTTCTCAAGATCAGCATTTAAAAGAAAGCCCTGAAGAGATTAGTCTCAGTCATTTTTATCAGGCTCCTAGAAACCACTGGTTCTCCACTCCCTTCTGCTAGCCTAGACTACATAGACTCCTTCCCAGACAGCCAAGCCACAACAATCCAAACAATCCCAACAGCCACCCCAAAAGCAGAAGCACATTTCAGACAATGATAATAAGAAAGACCCTTAAAGCTGCAGAAAAACACAGCACATCTATGTATACTGCACCTGCCCCACACTCCCCTTGTATCTCACTTGGATAACAAAAGCTCTCAGCATACAAACACAACCTAACAATTTCCAATATATTCAGTTATTCTTTTCATTTGGCCTGGAATTAAAGAAAAAAAAAAAAAAAAAAAAACAGACTGTCATTTGATTGTAACCAGATCTGTGACTGCCTATTTGTTAAAAATGTCTTTGGCTGGAGACAATAGCAACACCCACAGTACATTTTTCCAAGCTGTCTTATT
Source organism: Lagopus muta (assembly GCF_023343835.1). Taxonomy (NCBI): domain Eukaryota; kingdom Metazoa; phylum Chordata; class Aves; order Galliformes; family Phasianidae; genus Lagopus; species Lagopus muta. Next base: position 129,434,935 of record NC_064433.1, on the reverse strand, counting down.
TATACAAATTTGTATTTAAAGTCCATGTTTCGTAATCTGTAACACACAGTAGTACACAGGAGGTGGCAAACAAAGACAAGGCAAACAGGAAAAATAAAAATAAAAAGATAGACAACAGCACAATGCACGCTGAGGTTGAGCTTGCGAGATAAGGAAGTGATAGTAGAGGTCATGTGAGTGCAGGATAACATCTGCATATTTCACTTTCAAGTAGAATGTATATTGAATATGACCCTTCCTATCAAATACTAACGAGCAGCCAACAGTCCAGCAATCATTAGCATGATAAAACACATCCAAAACACAACTGAATAGAGCTGGTTTTATTCCAAAGTACAAACAAACAATATTAAAAGGCACAGATTCCACTACACAGTTAAACCAAGCAACCTGTTGAGCCAGAGTAGTTTAAAATATTCCCACATCGCCACCATAACCTCAGTGTTTCTCCACTCACCCACACATGTACAGACACACTCCACAGCAGCTGGGATCTCAGTTAGTGGGAAGAAGGGTGGTGTGCCAAGACACTATGTTTTGCAAAGAGCTCTAAGAGAACTTGTTATGCTTTATAGCAGATCCTTGGCAAAGGTTGACAGCAAAGGACTATGAACTTAGCTCCTCTCTGCAAACAGAAGAGGTTCCAATCCAGGCTGGAACTTCATCTTTGTATTGTATAAAAATAAACGTGACTTTAAGCACAAGCAAATCTGCAAGGAAGAGTTTCTTTAGTTTTCTGTGTGAGCAGAATAGGAAGGGGGGGAGGGGGAAAGGAGGAAGAAGCTGAGCTAAAAATCACATTCAAAGCCCATGACAAATCGTTCCACACAGACTTGTCACTATTCTTACACACAACCACTTTCTCTTTAGGGAAGCTGGTCGGTCTAAATTGAAAGGAGCAGCACAGATCCCAAAATGATGAAAGTTCAGTTACATTAAGGAAAGAGATTTTTTAAAATAAAAATAAAAAAAAAAGGAACTCCCTTATTAAAAGGAACTTATTACAAAAGGGAGAGGGAGGCAGGAAGGAGTAAGTCTTGAGTAAAGCCAGCGTAAGCCAAAATGACAAATCACAAGGCAGTCCACAAAACAACACATACCAGAAGAGGCAGTAGCTGACAGCCCATTTTAATTTAAAATTAACAGGTTGCCAAGGAGGCTGTGGATGCCCCATCCCTGGAGGCATTCAAGGCCAGGCTGGATGTGGCTCTGGGCAGCTGGGCTGGTGGTTGGTGATCCTACACATAGCAGGGGGGTTGAAACTAGATGATCCCTGTGGTCCTTTTCAACCCAGACCATTCTATGATATTCATTATTATCAGAATGAAGTGTAAACATTGTAGGGAGCAAAAGCAACTGCATTAATTCTCTGCAATAACTTTCTCTTAACTATATTTTGGGTTATAATCTTAAACCTCCAAGCTGAAGTAGGTATGTTCCAATTCAGCAACTGAAGAAACTATCCTGCCTCAGTTAAGTCAGCTCCCAAAGCAAAGCACAAGAAGTCACCACGTGTGGCCAGTAATAGCCTAACCCCTCACAGGCAGGTAACAAAATGGAAGCAACTAAAGCTGGAACTTACACTTATTCAGTGAAGAAAATAACTGACAATCTGTAATGGCCTCAGGCACCTCTATTAGAGGAAGGTCTTGTGCTCCTCCCATATTCCAGCAAACTCATCCAGTCAGGAATCCTACACAGAAGTAAAAACCCTGCAGCTGTTTCCCAGCAGACAGCTCTATGAATACCTTCATGTCAATCATGAGGCAACAGTTACACAGCATGCTTTAAGCAAGGACTGCATTTTACAACTACTCTGAAATAGTACTTGGTAATCCAAGATCCAGGAAATATTTCAATCCCAATACAAAAACAAACAAACAAAAAAAAGAAAACACACACCACTGTTCTCTCTGCCAAAGATCAGACTGGAACGTAATAGCATTAGCGTGAAGTTCTATCTACGAAGCCATCTCTTACAGCCCCTTTTCCCATAACCCAGGACCTCAGAATACCAGCAACTTAACCAGCATCAAGCTGACAGACAAAGGTTCAACTCTCAGTTTGGAGGGGAATAGAAGAGGAAACCCAGTAATGGGACAGAGTTGTGAAGTTCATTTTATACTTCTCTATTAGAACTTAAGATAGTTAATTGAAACAGGAATTCCATCTATGCAGAAGTTTGTGGAAACAACAAAAAATTAGATTTGTGTGGTTAACTGACATCTTCAAAACATCCAGTTATGACTTCCTAACTTATTTCATACTTTCTACTCTTTCCAGTACACAGCTTCCAGTACAAGGTATTCATCTGATTCCAATCTCCTGATGGCAGCTGTCTTTTAAGTACATGTCATGCTACACCTGTATTTGGACATCACTGCTGTCACAGCTGTGTCCTTAGATGTTACTGGAAGCACGCAAACACATTTTGCTGAACACATTGATCATATACATCTTTCCAAAAGTGCCATGAATTAAAAACAAGCCTATTCCTAACCAAACGTTTCCACTAATAGGAAAAAATATATACATATATATATTTGCACTTTCTTCCCAGAGAGAAAATAAATGCGCTTCACTACCAAAAGCATATTCTTCCAGTTTATTCCTCTGCTGATTATCCACTGCAAGAATGAAGTGCCCCTTCAGAGCAGCCCAGCCTGTAATAACAGAGCTGTAGCTGTAGTGAAGAGAAAGGAATTGCACGCTAATTATAAGAGCCAAGAGCCTGAGAAGGCTATACTCAAATATCTAAACTATTGTAGCTTCACTTCACCCCTTCAAAGGAACAAAAAGGCAGACTAATCATGCTATTTAAACCTAGCTAAAGATTCGAAGAAAATCTTTGCTTGCTTCACATCTCAGAAAATCAGTCTATCTAAAGCCAGTGCTACATTTAAGAATTAAAAAAAAAAAAAAAAATCAGATACATGGGATTCTGGGTCATCCCATGCATCATCTTTTCACATCTTCAGCTCAGGCCAAACAATGGCAGAGAATCACTTTCAAATGGAGGAATACGTTATGTGCATGAAGTTTTCTGAAGGAACACTTCAGCTAGCAATATTTTCTGCAAACTACACTACTGATAAAGGCAAAAGTAAAGGGTATGCCAAACCAAGCTACTTGAGAAAGCTTAAAACCATCCAACAACAGTTACTAATAAAACTATTCCTTCTGTAAAATCTTGAGCTCGTAAAACCTCTCACAAAAGAATGCGATTGTTCATCTGAATAGAAGACAAAAAAAAAAGCACCCCATGCTCAGTCAGATTGTGGGCATTTTTCAACTGACCTTTTAGTCACTTCATGAAGACACAAAATTTGAAATAGCACTACTGCCTTTATCCCTTCCTCAGCTCAACTCCTTTATACCACGGCCTCAGCTGTAAACACACTGAGCAAAGTAACCAAGAGGACACTGCCATGCCTCACTCATCATAACACATCTGGTTATGATGTGTTCAGTTTCCAAAGACTGAAACAGATTTAAGCCTTCATTTGAAGACTCAGAAGTTACCATCCTGTAGACTTTTAGGAAACCACCTTCAAGTGTATTTCATTCAAAATAAAAACAGTGGCAAATTTATAAGCAGGTGAAAAGAAACCAAAATTTTGCTACAGAACAAATTCTGAATTCCATTTTCATCATCACTATAAAAGAAAAAGAAAGAAACAAACGTTTAAGAAAAGTCATACCTTTTCTTGGAGGTAGTTCACCATTCTGTGTAAATTCTGTTCCAGGATACACAATCTCCCCATCTTTTACCATTTCATTCCACAAACCACAGAGTCCGTCTCGTGTAAAAGCAAGCTGTTAAAAATAAATTATATATAATTACTTGCAATTGTATTTTTCCTAGAATCAACCCAGACAAAATTAAAAAAAAAACCCACCATGTATCATCTGACTAGTAAATTATTTGTGTGTGTTTGATAGAGGCTTGCATCATCTTCTGATTCTGCAGTTATGCTATTTTCAGATTAAAAGCTGAAAGCTTAGGTAGACTCAAAAACAGCAAGATGATCTTTCTTTTGTTGAATAGTTCTCCTCAAAAGCATAATTTGATCACCTCAAAACCACACACGTATTCAAAATGACATCAGGCAGTAATTCAGGTAAATATGTGAGGGAAATCCTTTTCTCCCTTCAGGAAAAGCTATGCTACATAAAGTCAAAAAATGGGGAAGCACGAAGAAAGTCAGCACAGCCTCCTCTACAGTAACTGAGGAGCAGGGCAGTCAAAAAACACATGACAACCAGACCATGCATCATAGGCACATTCAGTCAGTTCAAACCACCCTGCTGTGCAGAGCTCTGGTCACAACACTCCCTCTTCCTTCCAGCTGCTACAATACTTCCTCTCACGTGCCGATTAATGCATTTGTGTGAGCATCTGCTGAACCAGATCATGGGACTGATGAAGACTAAAGCAAGCTGTGCTCAGGGGAAGAACCAAGGGCTGTCTGAGCTTTAGCACAGGTCAGTTCTCAGTAAACTAAGTGTGTAGTGGAACAAACACGGCGGATCAAATGGCAGAACCCTGCCAGCATGAAGTGCTCACAAAACTACCAGCTATGAGACTGGCCTCCCAAGGATTTACCAATTTGCACCTTCCTTGAAGAGAACCCCATTGACCAAGACAACCTAATATTCTTCAGATGATGCTCTCTGCTTTCCAGAATGCTGTAAAACAGGTGCCTGCATCAAGTGAACTCCTTAATAACCAGGCTACTATTTGCAACCATATAGCCTAAGGGAGAAGGGGAGTACGTGAAACTAGAGAACAGAATGCCTTCAGTATTCTAGAGCTGTGCAATGGAGACATCTAAGGAAAATCCTGAAAGCTTACTTAGAAGCATCTTTGTAACACAACTGTAACTAACATTCAAATCCAAAATGTTTTAACTGAGGAATAATATAAATAACTTACATAACTGCTGCAAATATTTGCCACTATACGTACAAGTCCATTTATACTTTATCAGTTTCCCAAAGATGTTTTAGGAAAGGTTACAGTTTTTATGAGTCACAACCAATAGCAGGGAAATCATTAGCTGAACTCAGTAAGCTAAGACAAGAAAAATTAAAGTTGCATCACCACAGCAAACTGTGTTCCCATATCAGCTTTTTGACCTCCCACTGTGCACTCCACAAATTCAACAAGTCCTAATGATTTCATTCTTTTTTCAGCATAAGATACAAGATCACAAAGCATACGCATTTCTCACTTCCTGACCTCAAGGGGATACGAGAGAAAAGACAGTCTGACCTAGATCTTATACAGCTTACCTGTGATTTACCAGGTGTATACCACCAGAATTGTGCTGTTACCATACTTCAATGAAGGTGACATTCCCTGCTCTTCAGAGCTGGAGAAGACATAAGCCTTCTGCAGAATGCTGTGCATTGCTAAACACTTTACAGCTGGCTTATTGTTTTAAAAATTGGAATAGAGTGAACTAAAGTTGTACTCCAATAACGTAAAAGAAAAGAAAGAAAAAGAACCCTTTTCCATCACTGTGTTTCTCACATTGTTCTACATCTATAAATATTTCAACAGTAAGAGAGAGAGAGAGAGAGAGAGAGAGAGAGAGAGAGAGAGAGAGAGAGAGAGAGAGAGAGAGAGAGAGAGAGAGAGAGAGAGAGAGAGAAAGAGAGAGAGACACCCCCCTCTTTCATACGATGTGGGCATATTCTTTAGTGGGGCACCCAAATCATTTAATTTTCCCAGTTCTTAACAATAGCTTTGGTTGAAAAAAATACCTAACACAGCTATTTCAGTGTTTCTGGCTCCTATATCATTGAAGGATTTACACAAAGACTTTTGTTTATTAAACTGTATTCTCGTACATTTTACTTCATATTCTCAAATCGCCCTGATATAGAAAATAATTGTCACTGCCCTTTAGTTTACATACTAAAGGCCTAAAAGCTTTGGATTCAAGGTTCTTCATAACGCAACAATATTTTAATGATAAAACTTACTACCTCGGCAAACACAGCTGTAAAGCAGACTGAAAATTCTCTCCATTTCAACCTCTAATCTTTACACATAGCACAAAGCTCACACAAGTCTTCTAAGCAACTAAACGCTGAAAAAGTAAAAAAAAAAATGTCTTCTGCCTTGGGTTTACTGTCTGAATTCTTATCCAAGTCATTTTGTTGGTATGCTGCAGAAAGATAAAGCAACCACAGAGATTATAGGTCAGACTCAGACACAGCTCCCCCTCCTTCTCCAAATATGCTGCATGGAAGTTTACACTGTAAGCGCTCTCCGGAAAAACAACCTTTCTTTCATTCACTCTGTAGTTAACATTTTGTCAGAGGTTTAATTGGAGGGGGGGGGAAAGGGGGGTAGGGGGAGCAGAAAAGGAGGCAAGTTTGAAGGTAAAGAAACATTGGACTTTTCTTTTAGCAAATAATAATTATCTAGTAGCCACCTGAAAAGACATTTAAGGAACAGTATTTACAATTAATACATGTGTGATAGCTGAAGGCAACTCAACTCCAACTGTAACAAGTTCACCATTAATCTATTCAGTGTCCAGCAAACACATTAAACAGTGAACTGCTGCTACAGTAGCCAACAGTTCAAGCAAAGTTTGGGTTTTCAAAGAATGATGGGGGAACACAGTTGAGAAGCAGCTCTGCAGAACAGGTCCTGGGGGCCTGGTGGACACCAAGCTGAACATGAACCAACAACACTCCCACGCTGCAATGCAGGCTAATAGTACTCTGGGCTGCAGTAGGCAAACTCTCATCAGCAAGAGGGAGGTGATTTTTCCCCTCTGTTCAGTACTGGTGCCCAGTTCTGGGACACCTCAGTACAAAAGAGTCATGGACACGCTGGAGAGAGTCCAGTGAACGGCCACAGAGATGATGAAGGGACTGGAGCACCTCTTTGATAAGAAAAAGGCTGCAAATGTCCACAGAGGACTCAGCCAGGCTCTTTTCAGTGGTGCTCTGTGTCAGGACAAGACACCACAGGCACAAACTGAACCCAGAACCCAGCCTAGTCAAAGCACATCCACCTCAATTCCTTTAGAAACATGGCTAAACATGCTCCAGAAGTTATTTCATATTAACAAGGAGCAAAAGAGGTTCTGCCTAAATACCAGGAGCACTCCTGTGCTGTGCAGGTGACGGAGCAGTGGCACAGGCTGCCCAGAGGCCATGGGGTCTCCTCCTTGGGGATCTCCAGAAGCAACTTGGATGTGGCCCTGCTGGAGCAGGGGCTGGAGCAGATGGGTCCTGAGGTTCCTGCTAACCTCAGCCAGCCTGTGATTCTGTGAAACCAGCAGCTAAAGGTAGCAATAAGTCAACTCTATGGCATAAAAGCCAAATTTCTGCTTTGATTACACAATCTTGGTTGCTTTCTTTCTACAGCGTTTTAAGGTTTATCAGGAAATCTGTTGCATTCCTGGCTTGTCAATTAGTAGGTTTTCTCACCACGTTTTCCAATTAGTTCACTGGGCACGCAAGGACTAATTACAGTGTACTAGTATAGGAAAAGCCTGTATGTTTCAATATGAATAAATTATTAACAGAAAGAATTTAGTACCTTAGGTTTATTGTGGGAGTCTGTATCATACAGTCAATTAAATACATTAATTATTAGAAAAAGAAAGGGTTCGTGACAACTTTTCACAGATATTCTTCAGGAGCACATCATACTTTTCTGTCCCTCATCACTTCTGATGTACTGGGGTTGCAAGTACAGGAGTACAAGCCTAAAACTGTCCCCACCAGACACTTGACTTATGCAAACCTTCTTCCCTCTAATAATTTAGTAACTTCATTTGTGAATGTTTAAAGAGATTAATTTGACAAACGCAGTAAGTTTTCACTGAATGTTTGCAACTAGCAACACCTCCAGCAATGTGCCCTCTGTAAATGCACCACAAGAACCCCCAGGTCTGTTTGCCCTACCACCCACACACTTTCTTTCCAAGCCTGAGACAACAGCAGTGCCTTACTCCACCCCACCAACCAGTAACCCTTCAGCCTCAGAACACATTCTTAATTCTCTTACTCCTTCCACCACATTAAAGGCCATTCCCCAAGCCCAATATCTCCCTCATCTTTCCCATGACACCTCCTGACTTTCTTTCAAGTAAGACCACAGCAATCTCATCTTCTACACACCTCATATTTACAAACCGCAGCCCGCTTCCATCATTTACCACATATTCTCATATTCAGACCACGTCTTCTTATCTTTGCATTTCCAAAGTACGGATCACACCAAATTCATACTTCCCTCACAGACCAGGACTTCAGCCCTAACCACTTCTCTCAAGTCAAAAAGGGCCTGAGGAGCCTTCAAAGTGAACAGTACTGTAAACTAAGCAGACCTCTCCCTAATCTTTTGCTAATCTTGTATCTACAGTTAAACTGTAATTTATTCCGTCTGGTACAAGATTTAATTAAAGTCAAAAGTGTATTTAGTTTGCTGACATATGCTGTTGCTATCATCCAATGAGCCCAGCTGTGAAATTCTGCCCCCTCACATCACCTTCCCACTACCCTCTACAGAACAAGGTACTGGCATTACTGTTTCCTTAAATTTCAAGAACACAAAGCATTGCAACCACAACTCGATAAGCTTCTGAGAACTCTCAACGCAAGATTTGCTTTCAATAGGTTATTTTAAAAACAATCAGAAGCTGTGACTTGGTTCTAAAGTCAACCGCTTTAAATCAGACAAAGCTTATTCCATGTGGGCCACAGATCTCGTCCTAGATGTGGTTTCATGAACTTTCCTGCAACAAGAGTAGAAGCCTCTATAAAACTTAACTGGAGCTCAAGAAAAATGATGCAAGAAAAGAAGAAAGGAAAAAAACATCAGAAGGACTCATCCAGGTAGGATTGCTGTTTACATAACTGCATTGGAAACAGGAGATAATCATAAACCTCATTATGGATTTAAAATATAAGCTACTTAATAACCTTCACCTCAGAACTGTCACCATTTAAGGGATGGCGGTGGAGAGGAATCTGGTCCTCTACTCAGCTACTTCTGCATTAGCTGCTTGTAAAACATTAATTAAAACAGATTTTTCTTTAGAAACAGATGAAAAATATTTTCAACACAGGAACAGTAAAGAAAATCACAAGAAAAAACAGTAAATCCTTTCCCAAATCTGTCTACTGTTTTCACTCTTTTGATTCTTTTATATTTGTTTCCTTGTTCTGTTGTCTTTCATTTCAATGTTCCATCTAGCTTCCTTCCTTTCCTGCTAACATATGCCCTGAGACCCCAGCTGCTTATCATACCTATAAAAAGTACAGCGAACATCATTAGGTTTAACACATTGCTCTGATAACAAAGACAATAAAGTTCAACAGTCTTCTAATTGCTTCAACAGATTTGGGTTTAAACTAGAAATGTCCATTTGTCAACAGACTAGCAGGCTGCCATTTGTAGAAGTTTATATATAGTTTATGATAGTTTATAGTTGATAGTCATGTGCCCAGAAAAATCAAATCTTACCCTTAAACTTGGAAGAGAAATTCTCTAACTTCCTCCACTTGCAGAGCAGTAGCTCTGACTAACCCAAACACCTGCACATTGCATTTAATTTCTCCAGCCTTTCATTTCACATGCAGCATAGTCCTTACCTTTCCCCCTGTTTTGAAGGGACAGCATTACTTCCATTTTTAAATAGCTACAAATTCTATATTGCAAACTTTGCTACCCTTAAAAATGTAGTAGCTTTGATTTGCAGTTTATCCTTTTTTATCAGGATGCTGAATCTAAGGATAAAACAAACAGGAAACCCACAAAACAGAAAAAAACAACTTTGACTAGTTTCTTGCTTGAAACAGTCAAGATATCATTTATTTGCATCACCTTACAAGCAGGAATGCCAATCTAGATGCTAGAATAGTTAATCTTTCATTAAAAATCAGAACACCAAATTAAGCTTTAGAGAGAAGGTGAAAAGGTTTGGGACAAATGCAACTCTTACAGGTGGCTGATTCATCTCAAGATTTCTCTCAGATCTGGGCAAAAATAAAATGACAAATAGCCTGCCAGCCATGAACTGAATGAAAACTGATGAAAATGCATCCTATTCTTACTGTAGATAGCTTTTGTACCTTCACTATTGCTTAAAGTATTTCTCCCTTCTGCAGGAAAATGAAAGCTTTTCTCCCCTATCCTCTGCTGTTAAGCACTATAGTCCTCCCCAGGATACAGAATAAGCAGACCAATAAACATCAAACGCACACAAGCATCCCATTAGCTGACTGACTCTGCTTCTCCATTATTCAACCATCACTAATTAAAGTTCTCTGTGTAAGGTTCTAAAAGGGTAGCATGGTACGCTCACTTAACTGGAACTATTTTAAGCACAATTTGACTTGGCAAAGTGGATATCTAGGTTTAAGTAAACAATTTTAATCTTGCCTGCCTTCCTTTTTTTTTTTTTTTTCTTTTTTTTAAATGTTTCTCTTTCAAAAATGGATGTCTTTATTAGTGCAGCCATTAAAACACAATCTCCCCTTGCATATAGATTTTGTGATAAATGAGACAGTTCCCACTCATTAAAGATAAACGCAGTAGATGTTTTAAAATGCATTAATTCAAACCTAAAAAAATACTAGGAATGTAACAGGTGATCTTCCAACATTAGCAGCAATGCCTTATTTTATTATTTCCTAAGATTACTTAGCTGTTAGATAATACAGTATATTATTGGCATTTGCATTCTGAAAATGTTACATATTGTATTACTGATGCAATCTCATACTTGAGCTAAACCATCTGAATTTTTCAGCTACTGTAGCAGATTGCACTCTTTCAGACAACACAAAGCCTAACTTTGGTCCAACAGGAATCAGTAATTTAGTAAGAACAGATGAAAACAATAACATTTGTTAAGTAAAGCTCACAAAATGAATGTGTCTAGACACTGGTCTAGTTTTAAACTATGCTAGCAGCCATAAAACACAATAGCAGGCCAATTCCTTATAAAAATCTGACATTCCTTATAAAAGATCTGAAACAGTCGTGGGCGGCAGGCAGGTCTTTGTAGAGCACTTAGGCTTCCTATCATAGTATGGATTAAATTAGTTTCAGATAAGTTTCAGATGCTGATCTGAAACTTATCTGAAAATAAAAAAATTATGTTGCTTACATGCAAGTTTCTACTAACATTTCATACCACTTCAGTTACTGCTGCAAGATAAAGGCTCTCTGTTCCTACAGAAGGACATATGTCTTTAATATTCTCTTAACAACAGTAAAAAGATGCTACAGCACACTGTCTTTGTCTATTAACACAAACATCGTAAAACTGAATAAGGGCATTTAAATTTGGACTGGATACAAGCTAGAACAGTAGCTCTCAAAGATGATTAAACACAATCTGTCCTGAAGTCCACCTATCACTCTTTTCTTATTACAATAATACCACCATCTTACATACTGCTACTAATGCACACAATGTTATAGTGTCATTTATTACATTATTAATGCAACACTGTCTTGAACTAAAATAAAGAAGAACCCAATGATCTTCAGAGAGAGTTCAGTGCCTTTAAGCTTTTAACAATAGCTGCCAGAGACATCAGCCTGATAGCAGGGGCAAAAAACAAAAGCGGAGGAGTCAGAATTTGGAGACCACGAGCCAACCTAAAGAAATATTATCCTCCAATTCTAATTATATTCCTCATGTTAAGCAACAACAATCTCCAGTATTACAATCGTAATTCCAATTTCTGTTGACAGTCCCTTGAAAACTGACGGGGCCTTTCAGTAGATAGCAAGTAAAAATACACACAGCAGGAAAACTGCATGTTCAGAACACAGAGAGGTATAAGATTTACACCTGTAAAGAGATCTCACACATAGCTAGGTCGTGCCAGTTGATCAGTAGCTAAAATAGTCAATCGTGCAATAGAGAAATTCCCCAGAGCCTAAAACCCCCTTACTTGACAGAAGACATCTGCCATTTAATACACCCAAAGGAGAGACACGAGATCCATATATACCACTAATCCTTTTTGTTGTTGTTGTTGGACCTGTGTAATACCAAAACCTGCTAACCTCGTAAGAAAATCGTATCATACCTTGGTGGCCTCTTCACATTCCAGAGAAGAGAAAAACGCTTGTGTCCAGGAGATCACAAACGATTACTGTTCTCTTATTTCATTAATCTCATTATTTTGGCTGGAGTACGATTGGAAGAAAGCAAAGGGAATACTCTGGCAATTACAAGGCAAGTAAATAACAAGTTTAACTTGTTATTATTCAGAAGAAAATTTTATGAAACAACTTGCTCATAGAAATTTGTCATAAATTAAAACTTCTTATTGTTTAATGGAATTGTTACAACCCATTGGCTGCACAAACATCCCATAAAAGACAAGTACGTCACTGCAATTATATGCACTTAGTTGAAAACAATCCTTGAGGTACGAATGGCAACACTGCTGTCAAAAGTGCACATAAGCAGAAGAAAAAAAAAAAAAGGAGGCATGTTGAAAAAAGGCTTTATAAATGAAAGGAAAAATAGGACAAATCACACCAACAGTCACATTTTTCATCTTGTATAATAAAAGAAGAAGCCAACACACACTCAGCAGTAGTTAAAAAATGATTGTCACTCACCAGCTACAATTTTCTTCTATACTACAATAGCCAAAGCAACACTACAACTCAGCAATCAGTGTCCAGAATAGTATTTTTATATTTCTTCACACATTCATCTTCAAATTGTTTTGTACTACACTTATTTACCTCCTATGCCAAAACAAATAACTTTGGACAGAAACTTCAAAGTCTAGAAAGAATAAAAGAGGAAATACAGAATCATCTAGCTAACTCAAGACCAACCCCTGTCATTTTATAGTATTTACATACAAAACTTACTGTGTAATGTAACCTTCAAGGCTCTGTTATTCCAGAATCTGATTTAGCTCATTAGATGTAAAATACTGCAGGTAGCTGCTTCTGGATCACAACTGCAAAGGAACAGTTCCTTGTCTAAATGCAACAGCTGAACTACCCAGACCATCCAGGATATAATTTGGGGTAAAGTCACTCGGAATGCAATTTATTTTTTAAAATTCTTTATCTGTATCAAAACATTAACATCAGCTTGCCTATCCCAACAGGAACTTCAGCAATTTGAGCAGGAAGTTGGAGGTCTATTCAAAGTAAGGCATCTATGTGTAACATCTGAAAGAAGGAAGAAGTCATACGACTCAAGGACTCGCCCATTTTATCCAAAACTGACCTACATCACTCTAATTAGTCAATGTTTTCCTCATAGCTTTCACATTTGAATTGGGAAAACAGGATAACATGCTCATTCTTGCATCACACAGTCTAAATAAATAAGCAGACCATCTCCTACAGCAAAACTTCCACCAAATACCAGTACATCTCAACAAAAAACAGTTCCATTTTGGCCACACCTCTTTGACAGACTCAATACAGAATCAACTCCCTTGGGGTAAGAGAGCATTTAAAAGGAAGCCTATGCCTGTTAGCCAAAAAAATGACGGTAAAAGCACATCTGAACCCTTTCAAATATAAATTATATTCCCATTATCTTTCACAGCAGTTCTCTCGTGCATTAGAACGACTAGCTTTTAGGCACACAAGAAGTTCAGCGACAGCCTAAATGGAGAACTTCTGAGTTCAAACAGATGTGTGCTTTGGCTCTCTATAAAAATAACACATGTAGCCCAGCTTGCTTTTCTGCAGAGAGACTGGAGCAACAATGCAGCTCAAAATGAGTTTGTGCTCCTTCAAGCTCAGACTGATGCATATGCATCTGGCTCAAGTGCACTGCTGCTGATGTCTGTCAGCAGTTTGGATGACAAGCATCCCCAATCCACATCCGAAAAGTGCGACGCGGCAGTCCGATGCCTTACCTGCAGGTCTGTCTTCAGCCATTTGGAGTCAAACCTGGCCTGAGCAGCCAGACAGAAAGATTCCGAGGACATCTTCCCTTCTCCAGCCTCCTCTCCAGGCTGGCCGAGCAGCCCCACCTGCCACACAACGACACAGACAGCCAACCAGCACGTGAGATAAGCCACACAAGGTTATTTTCGTCCTAGCCACGACGGCCTCCGCTTCATCTTTCAATACCACCCCTCCCCCCCCCCCCGGCCCCGGAGCTCAGACCCCCCCAACGCCGGACAGGTCAACGTGCTCGGAGCAGAGCACCGCCGGACCACCGCCCCCCAGCAGCCCCGCTCCCCTCCCCGTGACGCCCCGAGGGCAGCGCCCGCGGCCTAACGCTGCCCCTCACCCAAGGCACAGCGGATCGATGGCGGATTACGCAAGACACCGGTCAGCGGCCAGCGGGGCCGCCTCACTCGCCGTTCCCTCCCCGGGGCTCAGCCCCTCCCCCGCACGGCCGCCCCACCCCCACACTGCGGCCATATCCACGGGGCTGAGCCAGGCGATGGGGGGTGGGGGTTGGTTCCCTTGGTAGTTCACCCCCACCTCGCGGCAGCGGACGGAGACGTCAGGGTACGACCAGCACTCACCGAGCGCCCGCGATGGTGGTGGCGGTGGCGGCGGCTCCCCGGCCCGCTCTGTCACCGCCCGCTATCCCCGGATTAATCCTCGCCCCTCCTTCCCGCTCCCGCCCGTCCCCCCCCCCCCACCCTCCTCCGCCGACAGCGGCGCTGAACGTTCCCTCCCTCGACACTGGAAACTGGGGAAGCACAGCCCCCTGCTCCCCCCATACACACATACGTCAACGAGGCTATCGACAAATCAGGAAGGGAGAGAGGCGGGACATCCGGTGCGAACCATCGAGAGGAGCGGCGCAATGGAGATAGACGGGTCAAGCGGAGAGGGGTGGGGGGATGACCCTCGGCCTCCTGGTTCTGGGTCTTGATGCTCCTGTCTCAGCGCCTGTCACCGTGGTGGATGAGGGCAAACCCCAGGGCGGCTGGGTGGTAAAGGTGTCATAACGGAACAGCCAGGCCTGGGGTTGTTAATGTGCACTGCAGATGGAGCCTAAATCAATCCAAGAGTAGCAAAGTAACAGTCACAGATTCACAGAATAGCCAGGGTTGGAAAGGACCTCAAGGATCATGAATCTCCAACCCCCTGCTACAGGCAGGGCCACCAACCTCCACATTCAATACTAGACCAGGCTGCCCAGGGCCCCATCCAACCTGGCCTTGAGCACCTCCAGGGATGGGGCATCCACAACCTCTCTGGGCAGCCTGTTCCAGCACCTCACCACTCTCTCTGTAAAGAACTTCCCCCTGACATCCAACCTAAATCTTCCCTCCCTCAACTTCAAACCATTTCCCCTTGTCCTGCAGTTTTCTACCCTCTCAAAGAGTTGATTCCCTTCCTGTTTGTAGGCTCTGAAAGGCTGCAATGAGGTCACCCTGCAGCCTTCTTTTCTCCAGGCTGAACAAGCCCAGCTCCCTCAGCCTGTCTTCGTAGAGGAGGAGCTCCAGCCCCCTGATCATCTTTGTGGCCCTCCTCTGGACTCTCTCCAGCAGCTCCCTGTCTTTCTGGGGAGCTGTTGGAGGGGGCTCCATACCTGGACACAGTACTCCAGATGGGGCCTCACAAGAGCAGAGTAGAGAGAGACAATCACCTACAATCACTTCCCTGTCCCTGCTGGCCACCCCTCTTCTGATGGGATATATTCCCTTTAGAGACCAGCTTCAGTTCCACATAAATAAAACCACAATTTCAAAGCAAAAGGATCAGTAGTGAGCAGTTCATTGGCAACCAAAGTGGCAGAAACAGCCTGAAGAAGTGAGGCCAAAGGAAAGGGTTGTGCTGGATGGAGTACGAAGAAGGGAGGTGGGCTTGGCAGGTGGGAAGAAAACTAGCCTTGGCCAACTCTAGCATGTGAAACCACAGGCTGCACATCCATGAAATTCTGACATGACTGGGACCCATACCAGCATTTAGACAAAGATACATAATATTTATTATTATTATTTATTATTGTTGTTGTTGTTGTTTAAGAAACAAGACATGGAGTTGTTGGAGCGGGTCCAGAGGAAGGCCACGAAGATAATCAGAGTGCTGGAGCACCTCTCCTATAAAGATGGGCTGAGGCAGCTAGGCTTGTTCAGCCTAGAGAAGAGAAAGCTCCAGGGAGACCTCATTGTGGCCTTCCAGTAGCTAAAGAGGCCCATGAGAAACATGGAGAGGGACTTTGTCCTGTAATGTAGGGATAGGACAAGAGCTTTAAAATAAAGATGGGTAAATTTAAATAGGTTTAAACCAGACATTAGGAACAAATTCTTCACAGTGAGTGCAGTGAGGCACTGGAACATATTGCCCAGAGAAGCTGTGGATTCCTGTTGTGGTTTAACCCAACAATAGCTCATCACCATGCAGCCTTTTGCTTGCTACTCTCTTTCTGCCCCAACATGGTATGAAGGAGAGAATTGGAAAGAAAATAGAATTTGATAGTTGAGATAAAAAACTATTTACTCAGACAAAAGAGGGTATGGAAATACAAATGCAATTTTATATATGTAGTTTTATATATATGTATATATAAACATACACATATGTATGCATAATTGCAACACAATTACTTGCCAACCAAAGCCCCGCTAGCAATGCTAGGTCTCACCCCCTGCCAACTGTCACCCCTCAACCCCAGAGCAACAGGCAGCTGTGGTCAACTACCTACAACTCCATGGCTTTCCATGTGGTTTCACATGGTATGGAATGGCCCCTGGCCTAATTCAAGCCACATGTACTAGATTTTCCCGGCCACCCTGGCTGCATAGTAAAGGTGGTGGCTCTTCCCCAGGTGTGCTTCCAACGGTCATGGATTCATAGAATTACCAAGGCTGGAAAAGATCTCCAAGATCATCCAATCCAAATGTCCACCTACCACCAGTATTTCCCTGCTAAGCCATGTCCCTTATTACAACATCTAAATGTTTTTAAACACCTCTA
Source organism: Lagopus muta (assembly GCF_023343835.1). Classification (NCBI taxonomy): domain Eukaryota; kingdom Metazoa; phylum Chordata; class Aves; order Galliformes; family Phasianidae; genus Lagopus; species Lagopus muta. The sequence goes on along the minus strand of NC_064433.1, from coordinate 129,418,014 downwards.
GGGACAGTGACTCCACCATCTCCCTGCTTAGCCCACTCCAGCACCTGACCACTCTTTTGGAGAATGCATTTTTCCTAATATCCAACCTGAATCTCCCTGACACAACATTCTATCTAGTCCTATTGCTAGTTACATGAAGAAGAGGCCGGCCCCTTCTTGTCATAGCCTCCTTTCTGATCACTGTAGAGAGCTACAAGGTGTCCCCTGAGCATCTTCTTCTCCAGACTCAACAATCCCAGTTCCTTCAGCTACTCCCTGTAAGACCTGTGCTCCAGACCCTTCACAGCTTCATTGCCCTTCTCTAGACACACTCTGGGACCTTGATGTCTTATTGTAGTGCAAGGCTCAAAACTGAACACAGCACTGCAGTTGCAGCCTCAATAGAGACAAGCACCAGGGGATAATCACTTCCCTGCTCCTGCTAGCAGCACTATTTCTGATACAATCCAGGATGCTATCGGACTTCTCAGCTCCCTGGACACACTGCTGGCTCATTTCAGCCAAGTGTCAACCAACACCCCCAGGTCCATTTCTTCCACACAGTCTTTCAGCCACTCTGCCCCAAGCCTGTAGCACTCCCTAGAGTTGTTGTGGCCAAAGTGTAGGACCTGGCACTTGACCTTGCTGAACTTCATCCCATCCCTTAGTTGTTGTCAGCAACAACCAAGACTTTGATGTGCTATTAATGCTGTTTGGGCTGAAACCAAGATGATGCCCCATTCCTGGTTCAAGACATATTGCATGGGGCCCTGGGCAGTCTGATCTAATGAGTGGCAACCTGCCCACATCCATGGGACTGGAATCAGATGAGCTTTCAGGTCCCTTCAACCTAAGCCATTTTGTGATTCTAAGAAACACTGTAATAATTATTACTGGTAAAGAATAGTGAATTTGACTATCTGGTGTTCATTTTCGAGGTAACAGAAAAGATGCTGCTATGACCTAGCTGCTCAGCTTGTCAATCACAATGGACCTCCCTGAAGTCAAGACCTGGTCTCCTTAAGTGAAATGCTGTACAGCATTTCTGAACTGCCTGAAATTTCATATAAAATATAGAAAGTTCTAATTTCACATTACTCTCTGAAACTTAAAAATATGAACCTTTAAAAACAAAAGTAGTTTCCCTTGAAAAATCTGCCCAAGTGTGAGCACGTCAAAAGCTTCATGTTAAATATGAGGGAACTGAAAGTTCTGTTACATGTTTCATGTCGTGTCTACTCTGGCTAGTCCATATGGCCTAGTCCATAGGCCACGGACTAGCACACCAGGATGGGAAATGTTTTAGTCTCCTCTTTCCTAGTAGTCTGGAAATGTAAGGAAATAGTTATATTTTCATATTAAAATAATTTTAAAAAGCACTTTGCAATTCACAGAGGCCAAACTAGAAGGAATTAGTACAACCTGGTTGAAACAATAGTCCCCACTGATTATGCCTATTGCTTTAAATTATTTGCAAGTTGGATCTCATTGAGGTACTTTGCATGAGCTACTGTCTCTGTTATTTGTTTGTTTGGCTCTCCAAAAATGTCATTTGCATACCTTTCAGACATATTTCTTACTTTTATTAAATAGCAAGCAGCAGTAATCTTCTGGTGCTCTTGATGAAAATAGTTTGAAGAGTGCATAACTAGCTAACTTGTAAGACTTGAATCTCTAGTCCAATTAGCAGGTAGTCACTGGGTTCAAGAAATAACAAAACATATTTGGGTGCAGTAACTATGGAGATTCAACAGATGGAAATACTTTTGAAGAATTTGTGGATTATTTTGTATTTCCAGATTTAGATTTCACTTTTGATGAGTAATTTTAATTTGCATTTGAAATGTGCTGTAATAGCATGGTACAATCTCAAATGACATCTTATTTACAGAAATACTATGTACCCATCAAATTTTCCACAGAGAAAAGTATGCTCAGTAAAACAGCTTCAATAATTACTTTGATGACATGAATAAAAATCATTTTATTTTAACAAATAATCAGAAAATACAAAGGCTCTGATGCCTGCAGTTTGTCCTTATACACAGTATTTTATTAATAATTTTACCAGTAAATAAGTTATTGTGAAGTTGTTTAAATGACAACGCTTTGTTGTTTCTCTACTGAATGCCCAAGGCAGTGAAGGTGGTAATACAGGCATCTGACAGACTTCTGAAGGCAAGTAGCTGAACTGCTGTTGGCTGTTGGCCACTCCACAGCCAAGCACTCCACTCTTATGATGCATATTTCCATCTCAAAGCAGGATTATGTGATCCTTTAAATCAGTTCTCCAGGCATCATTCTCTGTGTATCAGCTTGCTAAAGCAACCTACATTAAACTCAAGAAGATGATTAAGTAGATTTGATGTCCCTGTCTTAGAGACACCAACATCCTCAGGAGTTGCAGGGCAGGCAGCTAGTGATGGTGGAAGAAGGCTCTCAGCTTCCACTGCAAGTCTGCCAAAACCTTCACAATATTTTCTTGTTTACTCTAGAGAAATGAACAAATGTGGAAAAATATAATTTCCATGGACAGATACAGTCAGTCATTCACATGTATCTGCTTCAGGGCATATTATCAAATCGCTGTTAATACAGATTAAAGAAAAAAGTGAATATATCAGAATGCTTTCTAAGAGGATCCCTCTCCGCTGCACTTCTTAGAGCGCTTGCAAACAATACAGTGTGCTCTAAAAATGCCTGGCTTTGTGCAAGAGACCTCTCTTTTGCTGTGAACGTGTTGCAGGGGACGCAGTAGCTGCCACAAAAGAAGAACAAATGAACAAATGATGGGAATGATATTTTTTTTAATCATCAAGGACCAAAAACATCAAAGTATATGTTTATATGAAATCAGTATCCAATCCTACCTACAAACATTTCAGGTATATCTGTTCAATTTTTACTAATAAATATTTTTCAATGTGTTATAACAGCAGTGAAATATGGGGCATTCTTTTTTTCTCATTTGATCTCAATAATTGTTATGCACGGGGAAGAGACAGAAAACCATCTCTGTAAGAGCAGCACCCAACTGTTCACTGCAAGACAATGCTTTTTTTGTTTGCAATTTTTTTCAAGAGCTATTTGTGTTGAGCTCTCCCACTGAGCTTGGAAGTCTTTGTGTATTATTATCCGCAAAAAATACAAAATCCAGTCCATTCTGAGCTTAAAACAGGTCACAAAGAATTTCCTGGCTTATTCTTAGTGATGAAGGCTTTCCCAAAGAAAGTAAGAAACTTCTACAATTAGCCTTTATTATTTTGAACTGAACTGTGAGCCAAAATTTCAGTTTTACACAATAAAAGCTCATGATGAGGACCATTATTTCTTCATTTTATTATTTGTAAAGAATGCTGTCAGTTCAAATTGGTCAGTACATATTATTCCACATCAGTGCTTCCTACTGAGAGAAAACAGAGCAGAGTAAGAACGTAAAAGGATTCTCCTCCTCCTCACACGCTAGTATTTCCATATAGTCATCATGACAGTTACTAGTAGCCATTTTTATTACTGAAAAAAGAAATATGATTTACATAAGCAGAACAACCAAACAAAGAAAGCAGCTTCCGTGTTCAAAAACCAAAGCCTTTCATGATCAGTACCCCAATCCTCTTTCCCTGTGCATCCTCAGGACAACAAAACAACATCCGCCTCTACACATGACTTTCTGCTCCTTTCCCACCTGCAGTGCTACCTCTCACTTTTTTCTCTGTTCTAACCCATAGGCTTCACGTTCATCCACACACCCAAGATGATCTCACTCCACCTTTACTGGACAGTGACATATGCCCATTTGAGTTTGTAAAATGTACTGTTCCACTATAACATAGAATTAAGTTAAATCTGCCCCTTCTTTTTGCTTTACCTCGATCTTAATGACAAATATTGTTTACACACAGAACTTCAGCACGCTTTTCTCTTGTAACATTTTTATTTTGTGAAGCATTCTACCTAAAAATCACAGAGCATTGTACAGTTGATACAGTTCAATTGCAAAGGTGGTGCTGGGAAAGCAATTTGTGGTATTAAAAAGAAATGAAGGATAGAGCAATTAAAAACTGTCACAATAAAGCCACACTTTCCAAAGGTAGCTAATTAGACTCCATTGTTAATTACATTTTGAACAGTTAATTATTTTGAAAACTAAGGTGAATCCTGTCCTAATTAAAGCAAGCAATAAAGTTTTTGTTCTCTTAGCTCAAAATTCAGCCTCATGTACCTTACATTGCTCATCCAGTGCCAAATACACTTGTTTTCGTTCTCCCAGAAGAATGCTATCCCAACAGTTAATTCTTCAGGTGACATCCCCCATTACAGAGAAGAAAGGTTGTTTTGCCTCCCCCAGGCCAGCCCCAGTTTTTCTGTCCAGAAATATTCTTGCTTTACAGCCCAAACCAGTCTGATCTGATTTGCATCTCTGAACACAGGAAAAAGGAATTAATTCTCTGTTTCTGTGTCTGTTCTTTAAATTATCAATTCAAAATATTCATTTCATAAAGTATTTGAGATAGATGTTGCTCTCTGACTCACATATTAGCTTTGGAAATGCCAGCTTGAGTATACTCATTAGGCAGATCTTCAGGAGACTTTGGAAATAAATGCTACATAAACATTCAGATATCCAGTACAGACCTATGGAAATGAGAAGAATTTGTTATACACGAAAGGGTATAGCAGAATTTCATATTGCTGTTCATCAACAAACATTAGATTTTCAAAATCATCAAGATGGCATTTTAAAATCCACCAAAGCATCAAGGAAATGCTACTATCAGTACCAATCCATTTTGTTTTGCATTGAAATTCATTTTACTATTACTCTGACCTGTAAAGTGAGGACAGAATGGTCTCTCTTATCATAATATTGTGCAAATAGATTATCAGTAGGTGAATGCGTTCTGACTGGCAGAAGGCTAGTTGCCTGGTTAATGTTCAGAAGGTAACCCATCACAGACACTGCAACATGCTTCACAGTCAGTATCCAATTAGGGCAGCGAGTACATTCTGAACTCTGAGTTTAAGCAGATAAACAAAAATGTTTATTTCCCCCTAAATTAGAATGCATAGAGTAGTTCATTGCAGAAGACTTAGGAACAAAATTGAAATGATTTGGCAAAATGAGAGAAGCATTAGATCACTCGAAGATCTAGACTTCAAGTCTATGCCCTTTAGATAGTATAGGTGGATATAGGAGGATGAAATTTTGCTAGACAGAGATAGGAACAATATCCTTTAGCCAATAATCAAAGCATGAGAAAAATCTCCAACAATATAAGAAGGTATGATGCTAATTTTAATTCTTTCCATTTACAAGCTACCAAGTATTGAGTTTCTTCTAATGCTTGGAAGATGGCCAAAAACATTTTAGCTTTTATACGGGGAAACGCTACGAACACTGATGGGAATCTTTACTCATTTAAACAGGAAAGGAAGCAGTGTTTCTATAAAGAGTTTGTTAACCTACAGCCATATGGTATCCTTCCATACAGAAGTGCTTCATAAGGAAAAAAAAAAACAAACTTACTTAAAGAAAAACGTTTGAATATGTTGGACTTATGCCACACTTTGTCCTTGCTGCCTTGTGCTAAGAGAGGTATTAGCAGCCAAATAGAAAGGTCAAGGACAGGTTGATGAAAGCATAAGCCCAGGGATATCCGTGGGGGACAGGAGGAAAGGGAATCAAGATAATTTGTTGAATCTGTCCCTAATATGTACAGTGAATACCAGCACAAAACAGCCTCAATCTGCATGGCTTTTGAATCAGGAAACTGACCACGGCTCCCCTTCCTCAGATGTGTAAGAACAGTTGTAGACAATCTCTGTCATGTTTTTCCAGTGTGCCAATTTATAAAAGGAGATTTTTGCTCCTTCTTTGTTTTGCCAACTCTCACCCCATTATTACAATTGCAGGAAGTATTTTATTCCCAAGGGAGAATCACATGATATTTCAGCCATGTTAATGTGTTTTGTACCCTAAAAATTGAGAGAGGGGATGCCAACATCATGGGTGATCTAAAATGATGTAACTTGTTCAAATAGGAAGGAAAACAGCCCACCCAGACATTGTGTGATTCATCTTGTTCCTGTGCTAGTCTCTGTTGGCTCTGTGGAATGTGCTGAGCAAGCAAATTCAAGTATTTCAAGCAAGAGCATTCACACCTAATTTTCTGCTTCAGGAGAGAGCACTAAATCCTAGGTAGTGCTTGTAACTTCCTCCTAATGCTTTCTTCAGTATGATAGTTTTGTGTCACCAGATCACGAACAGATCACAGATTTGTCTCTCTGTCATGCTATTTCAACGTCTAAACTATCAGTATTTTTGAAAAAATAGACCTTGAAAGGTTTTTTCATCTTATTTTGTTCATAATGCTTTGATGAATATTACAACCAGGAAACCTGCAGCACTGGTAAACAAGCCTCTTTAAGTCTTCTCTTCCCTACTTAAGATGAATTTCTGGCCCATCTGCTGCCATTATATAAGATTTTAATAAATGTCTTGACAGGGATCTCTTGGAAAGAGTCCAGCGAAGGGCCACGAAGATGGTGAAGGGCCTGGAGCATCTCCCCTATGAGGAAAGGCTGAGTGAACTGGGTCTGTTCAGCCTTGAGAAAAGGAGACTGAGAGAGGACCTGATCCAGGTCTATAAATATCTAAGGTGTGGGGGGTAGAATGGAGAGGCCGGACTCTTTTCAGTGGTGAGTGGAGACAGGACAAGGGGAAACGGCCGGAAACTGGAGCATAGGAAGTTCTGCACAAATGTGCGCAAGAACTTCTTTACAGTGAGGTGACGGAGCACTGGAACAGGCTGCCCAGGGAGGTGGTGGAGTCTCCTTCTCTGGAGATGTTCAAGACCTGCCTGGATGCCTACCTGTGCGACCTGCTGTAGGGAACCTGCTTTGGCAGGGGGTTGGACTCAATGATCTCTGGAGGTCCCTTCCAACCCCTACAATTCTGTGATTCTGTGATTCTGTGTGATTCTGTCTATGAAGCCTTTTCTATGAGGTTGATTGACTGCTATGGTATAAAGCTGAGATGTCTACACCATGATGGTAAGACTCCAGCCTTATCCCTGCACACAGTAGCTCCTAGTATTTGTCTGTAGTTTTCACCCTGTATACACATACATTTCAAAGCATTGAATGTACGTATGTTCCCTCCTCCACCATCCAAAGAATGTGATCTCTGTTCCTACGTCCATCTCAAATGGTCTCTAGCTTTTGACATGATATGTTTGAGACATCAATGTTTTATAAAGCCTTTACTGTATCAACCCTTCTTGATGGTACATTCATTCTACTTCTCCTACATCCTCTTTTCTCTTCAATTTTGTTATTTATTCACACAGCTGAAGAGGAGCAGAGAAAACCTGAGCTGGCTTTGAAGCTCATATACTACATTTATAGGATATCCAAGAGGTACAATACAATATCCAAGAGTTTATGGCCTTGCACATTTACAGCTAACTAATTCTGAGGCTGGCATTAATGGAGTCATTTATTAATATGTTATTAATAAATAACTTTTTGTAGGTAAAAAGATCCTTTAACTTTTAAGAATTACTCAGTCACGTAAGCTTCCTTCCTGTTTTAAGGATAGGCAGCTGAATTTCCATCTGGGGTCGTATTTACTTCTCACCTGGGTAATACAAATGAAGATACAAAGTTTGATATTGATTAAATCAGGTATAAATGATTTACAGTGGTACATACTACACATATGTGGAGAGGAATGAGCAGGATTACACAGCCAAAATAGAAAACTATCAGAAACTCTAGAACAAACTTTTTTTTATTGTAACCAGTGATCCTCAGTTCTCAACTCACGCTTCGTAAAATACAGAGAGGTCTCATTTTGGCTAATATCAGCCATTCTCCACTAGGAGAGTCCAGTCCTTTGGACTGTCTTGGTTCTCTCAATGATCTTTAAGAATATATGAAGAAGAAAAATTTTAAAAAAAACCATGAAGAAGAAAGGTCATAGCACTCCAGTCTCATTTCTGTGTTAATTCTGATAATGAATTCATTCTACTCATTCCATCTATGTTAATTCTGATGTGTTGTGTTAGACTTGGCCCTCTGGAAATAACAAACTGGATGTAGTTCACATTTTGTGTGGTTTTTGACTTTAGAATTTCCTGGTTAGAAAATGGTAGTTCAGAATGGCCACTAAAAATTCCCTGAAATATCAGAATAGTATTCCTCCCAAGTTTAAACAAATTTCATTAACCTTGGCCACTACAGCAAAAATATCAACACGAATGCATTGCTTTGTCTTATAGTAAGTTTTCATTGTTTAATATCAAAATATCAGGCTAGGATAAAGAGTTTCAAGTGCCCCTAAAAAACGTGTTAAGAAAAAAGTAATTCCAAAATACAAAATAACAGCATGGATAACAAATGTGTTACTCCACCTGGGAGCATGTTGAGTTCTTTAAGCCTGCAGCCACAGCAGTGCAGCCTGTTCTCTGCTTTTTTCACTTCCTTCTGTTCTTTGGATACAAAAGAAGGCTGAAAAGAATCTGCTGTCTATTTGCGTTATTCATTAACTGCTAAATTAATAGCCATTTCCTTCCACCTTTCCCTCTGGGTACCAGATGCATGAGTTGCTCAGACCTCAGTCCAAGAAAATAACATGCCCCTGAGACATGTTGTCCCAAAGGGCGTTCTTCTGACATGTGGCATGGTGAAGTCACTTGCAGAAGAGAAGTCACAGCACAGAGAGGGTGAAACAAAGTTTGGCTATGGCAGCACGAAGGCAAATGTTCCGAACACGAGCAAAAGGCAAGAGCTAAAAAGGCCTACCCACACACATGTTGCTGCACATCAACCAACTCTTTCCCTAATTTTTCAGCTTTTACAGATTGTCTGGAGTGTTGGAGACCATGCTGAGGTAATATCCTCACCACTATGTCAATCCCCTATTTATACGAAATATTGTAAAGTAGAAGATGCTACATATATATGTGCAAGTGTTCCCCGTGCTCAGGAATAAGTGCAAGTTTTTATTGTCATCAACATTTTGAATAAAATGGTATTTTACAATAGATTTTAGCATCCTTTGCTATTCTGTGAAAGTGTTACACACTTTATTAGCTGCAAGTTAGCTTGACTGATAGAGACCAATGGAGCCAACAGCAGCTGACAGCTCTCAAGAAGACCAGACCTTCAACTGAGTAGCATAAGTGGCATAAGTAGCCTCACAGATACTTCGAGTGGTCAAAAGTACATAAAGGCAGTTTTGCAGACTTGCATTTGCACAACCAACTACAATTCCAGCAGCTAATATATCACCAGTGCCTCTGCATGTAGCAAAGATTTGTAGATTGCTGGCATTACATCCTGTTTAAGTGGAATTTTAGTAGAAATGAGGGCACTGATGTAGCTTTAGTATTTCACTGCTCTAAAACAACAACAAAAAAAGAACATTCTACAGCTGCTTTTGTACTACTAAACTATTCCTTAGTAATTTTGATGTATTCTAGATTACAGTGATCATGAATACAGAAAATGTGGACAGACTCTAAGGGCTGCTTTGCCTTACTTCATTGGCAAATAGCTCCAGATATTAAATCTAAATGACAGTCTTGTTAGATAAGTTTATCTAAAAAGGGTTGCTACTTGGCTGAATTAAGTCAGTTAGACCTTTAAGCATAAAATGTCCACCATATAAATGCAATAAAGACTACACTAGTTTTAATATGTCTAAAATATTACACCAGCAAAATAATGAATAATAATAATGGAAAGAGTACAAAACAAGTAGCTCTGCTAATGCAAATTATTTTGCACATATTAATTTGGCTTTGCTGTTTAGGTTTTCAAAGCCTTCTTTCCGAACTCTTCCAGAGACACAGAGTAAATATGATTTTGCATTGTAAAACATTTTTGCCTATGTTATATGCAAATATTATGTTCAGAGTAAGCTCCTGTGTATTGCCTTGACATACCCACCTCACACATGAAAACAGATGAGAAATGGTCTACAGTTAGTCTGTAGACTAACAAGTCAGCCAGAAAATAAAACAGCAAATGATCCATTTTTTTATCAATCAGCACCATTTATCATGAAAGCATTTTGCTTGGCATCTTAAGTATGTAACAGAATTGCCCTATAAATCAAAGGTCACAGCTCTTGAGAAGTCCTGATCTTCTGTTCTTATGTCTTTTAGAATGCCATGTTGACCACACAAGCTTCACTACTGTCATCACTATAATGTATAGCACTTTGCTGTGTACTTCAGTAATAATGTCAGTTGATTTCTGCTTTCAGTTCAGAAGCAAACACGTGACTTCCTCTATTTTGAGTTACAAACCTTAATGTAAGCATTTTTCTGAAATATGTTCAGCAACCAAGGTATTACTAGAGAACAACAAGAAGGTTAAGAAAAGTACAGCAGTTCCAGTGCAATGAGCATCAGAATAGCACTAAAGGAAAACTGAAAACTGTAACTAAACAGAACAGACTGAATTTCTGAAGAATGTTACCATCTGTCTGACCATTGCCCACTTGGAGCACATGCTTATAGACCTAATCTGCACAAATCATATCTTTCATTTTCCATCCTACAGGTACTGCTGTGTCATGGCTAAATCCAGAACGATTTTACCACTGCATTTTTCTGAGCAGAAAGTCTCATAAATTACTTATATTCCTAAAAATATCCTCTAGCATTTACAGCATACTATGTAAGCAGATGAACGACCTCCAGAGCACTTTGAGGAGAATCAATTAAAGATTTCTGAGCTGCAGCGACCAGATGGCCAAGTCTGAGACCACATCTGGACTGCCAGAAATTTAAGCAAACCGCGTTATCTCAGTGTGCAAAAATATCCCAAGAAAAATCCCAGATGATCCAATAAACTTGAAAAAATCCTCTCCAGTTCTAAAATAGGCTTATGGGTATAAAGGGATCGATGCCTGGGAGAGGCGCCAGAGATTTATGCAACCACTGCATTTGAAACTGATCGACAATGAGGGCTAACAGCTTTGAGTATTTTGGAGCTCGCCCACTTTTCTCACCCAAGAGATCAAGGGCAGGAGATTATGACCAGCCCTACCACAACCAGACAGAAGAAAAATTTTAGGAGATGCAGCTCTGGCTGGATGCCTTACAGGTAATTAGATTCATATTTCCAGTACTTTACCTGCATATTTAGAGGTGGAGTTATACTGCAGCAGTTAAAAATAAATGAATGCATTAGATTAATATAAATTGCAAAAAATCTGTTGCTTTCTAGGACACTAGGAGGCTTCCCACAGAGATGGAAGTAGGGTATTTCTTCTATAGTCACAAAAGCCTTCCTTAACTTCGAACATGTAAGAGGTCTGGTGACAGGGACCTATTTCAGTGGTTGATTCAATGTCCTTCTTATATAAGAGTTCTTCTGCCTTTCCATGCCAAAAAAAAAAAACAAAACAGCTGAAATACTCACCTTCTGTATTTTTAGTAGGAAGGGCCATGGCCATAAGTTTCATGGAATTCAAATATGGCCACTTCTGCTTCTCTGTCCAAGGTCTGTTTATGTAATTTTTAGGATGTTGAATGAACTCAAGACCTGGCTCAGAGGCCACGTTGCGTGATGCAGCTGAGCCTGCCAAGAGCAAGGCCCACCAGCCTGCAGCAGGACCAGCAGGCAGAACAAACACTGTGCAAGGCTCTGAGCATCCATTCATGTGGTGAGAAAGGTCTCTGGAAGATGCTCGCCAGCATCTCAGGGCAGCAGTTAGATGGCCAGAACACAAGGAAGTGTGACAGAGAAATTCAGGCGCTGTAATCCATGAGAGCAAAGCTACTGAGATCAGTAGAGGAGGACTGAATACTCTGAACACAAGGACAGCAATAGACTTTGTGTCCCTGAACCAAATACAGACTCATGGTGCACAGGTGAGTGAGAAAAGCTGGCCAGACATAAGGGTTCTTCTTCAAGAAATGCTTTCTGAGCATCTCCCACCGAGTTGCATTTAAACACAACTATAACAACTTCAACAAATGTAATTTCTGCAACTTGCTTTGAGCATTTCAGAATTGCTGTGTCATCCAGTCCATTTTCCAGTATAGCATAGGCTGTAAAATTTTGAGTGTCTGATTCCAATTTTATGTCTTTGAGATCAAACATGAATGCTATAAATACACACCTGTTCTAGATGTGAAGATGTCAAGAAATGAAGAACTGTCGGAGGGTCAAAGTGTGTCTTCCTGCAGCTCCTGAGAATTGGCTGCATAGGCTCCAGGCTAATCCATAGTGCAGCTGCCAAGCCTGTAAGAAGCACCTCAAATAAAGTGATTTTTGGATGACGCTTCTGGTCTGGGTCACTGCCTAAGCCTCACAGCAGTTTCCCCATGCATTCCCTGTGATTGAGACCCTGACTTGCTGTCTTAACTTCAAGCTTGGTCTCAGAACTGACTCACCACTGTGGACTTGTCCAGTGGTCTGGGCTGCTGGATGAACCCGCTGATGTTCAACCCAGCAGGTCCGCAGCTCTTATCAGTGAAGAGACTTCTACTGTCCTACTGTCACAACCAGCTCTCCTCCCTTTATGGTTACTGCTCCCAGACCAGTTCTTCCATTATTTCTCTTGGGAGCTTGCTTCAAAGGTTCATCTATGCTAAGGACAGTTCACTATTGCTAAGGAAAAATCAAGAAATACACCTCTTTCTAACCGGTACACTCACTCTTGATGTTTTTTCCCACTGAACTGAAAAAAGTCAATACCTGCTCCCCATGAAGGAAGGGATTCTATGTTTTGATCAGATCACCCTCTGCTGCATGCTGAGATGTTGTTTGCTATCAGACATTTTCTTTTATCTCTCAGACAATTTACAAGACCCATCACTAGCTTTTCAGCATTTTTTTAAAAACATTATGAGCAGAACTACAAAAAGTAGTAGGGTAGATAACTGCAGGACAGGTACCCTATCTACAAAAGGGTAGATAACAGCAGGACAAGGGGAATTGGTTTGAAGTTGAGGGAGGGAAGATTTAGGTTGGATGTCAGGGGGAAGTTCTTTACAGAGAGAGTGGTGAGGTACTGGAACAGGCTGCCCAGAGAGGCTGTGGATGCCCCGTCCCTGGAGGTGTTCAAGACCAGGTTGGATGGGGCCCTGGGCAGCCTGGTCTAGTATTGAATGTGGAGGTTGGTGGCCCTGCATGTGGCAGGAGGTTGGAGATTCATGATCCTTGAGATCCCTTCCAACCCTGGCCATTCTGTGATTCTGTGATACACATTCTATTTCAGTATGCTATATACAACGCTTCATGCACAGATGTTTTTTTTTGTCTCCCAGTACCTATCCCCATAAATCCCTTTTGCTTTGGTTTATCCAAATCACACATTTATATGCTTGTCCAGTAAAGCACCTAATCCTATTCACAGCAAACTGCTTTTGAGGATATAGTTCCCCTCTCTCTTCTTACCCGGCTTCCACTCCCATTCTACAAGTGGTAATCAGCCATACTTGCTCTTTGGCTGAATTTCACAAAACCCAAATTAGCTGACAGTGCACGTTCCTCTGAATGATGGGAGCAGAATATTCTTCCTTCTCCAAGTTTCGTTATCTGTTCCCACAGTGCAGAACCCCACTGGTTCTGTCTATACTCCACAGGGACACCTGAAATAGTGTGTGTTAGCGACCTTTGTTATTTCATCTGATATACACTTATCTGTTCAAAAGTATCCTCTGGTCAAAACACAGCCAAACATATTTGCAAAGCTAAGTTTATTAAATATACAGAATTTCTTTTAGCAAATTTGTCAACTCAGCAAAGACAAAGATCTGTTTTGCTTAACAAGGAAGCTTTCAAAATCTCTTAACATTGATCCATTCCCTTTTAACACTTCTATAAAGTAATGCTTCAGCATTTTTTTCCCCTGTTATTTTGCCCAGAATCAATGTCAACCAAACAAATCTAATTACCCAAAAGAAAAAAAAAAGGACAGTGAGGTGCCCTAGGGCTGGGCAAACATTAACACTCCAACTTTCTTTAGTTTTCACAAATTTCCAAATACATTAGCATAAGCAGTGCAATCTCAAAGTCACTTAAGAGTGGCTGATTCCAAAGCAGCCACAGAAAGATGATGGTGAAGGCATAATTCCACATTCTTTGGCTCCTTATGGGGAAAAACAGAGCTTTTAATGATGCCATGAGGCCAGAGGAGTATTGGAGAGGGCTGACAACATAGTGACACTGCCTAAAGCTGCTAGAGATTGAGCTGTCGGTCTCAAAGTGCTGGACAAGGGGAAGCCTGTAAGACAGTGAGTCCAGACACTCCCTGAGCACCTCAGCTACGTCACTGATGGGTTTATACCATGTGGTTTGAGCAGCCTCCAGCAGATGTACATGGGAGTCTCCAAAAAATACCCTCTTCATTGCATATGTTATGAACTTATTTGTTACACAAGGATCAACAGCTTATAATAGTGTGGTGAAGATATCTGAGGGTCACTCGTAAGAGCTTTTTTATTCCATGTCAGAGAACATGGAAATGCAGCAACTGCAGTAGACCCTCATCCACAGCATAGCAGGGCAGTCACCTAATGAACAGAGAGACAGGGTTAATGGATTTATCTGCATCTGTTTCCTAGTATGGCTTAGATTTGTACTCTTAATCACAGATGATGAAGAATGGCTTTGATTTTGGCTTTTTAATGTCAAAAGCTCAGTCTAATTCCCTCAGCCATCATCCTTACAGAATCCTTTAAACTTTCTCAAGACACCAATGCATTTATACTTCAGTCTAATTTATTTCTTAATATTTTCTTTCCATCTTTTTAAAGTACATTTCTGGACCAATGCAGTATTAGCTGTCTCTCTAAGGAAGTAAACTTAAGTCAGATTCCGTCTTGTCCTCCTGCTTTTTTTTTTTCTTTCCTCTTAACTGCAGCAATTTTGCAGGAACACTTCACAACCTTTTTTTTCTGGAAGGGGAAGATGCCTCATCTTCTTTTCTGAAGGGGCACAGCAGAGGGCAGCACATGGTATATGTTCCCCCAGCTGTTCCCAAGTGCCTCCCATGCGCTGTCCATGCTCTTTGACTTTACAGCTTCTGCTTTAATGCAACACGTTTTCAGCAGCATCATCACACCAGAGATCAAGCCAAGAATTACAATTATTGATTTATACGTGGGATGCAACAGTGAGCAGGAAAACAAATGTTTCAGCGCCTCTATCAGCATACATTACTATAACTGTGGGATGTATTCATTTTTTCCCCTGTGCCATCAGACTCCATCAGCTCCAGCGTATAAAAGAAGGAAGTTATTCTAGCAAAAAGTATTCCACTTCTGTTTGCAGTTGGAAGTTGAGGGGAAAATGTTATGCAAGCATTTCTCCCTTTTTACTTCTTGCTCCAGGGTTTCATTTCCAAGATCTCCACTTACACAACAATTCCACAGCGACTGCCTTTTAGGGAAAAAAGACTACATGTGAGGGAAAGGACTCTGAGCTGTGCTAGCAGAGATAATTCTCAAGCTTTATTTTTCCCAGGGATGCTGAGGAAGCCACAACTGTTAGGGACCTCTGCTTTCTGACTTCTCCCTCTCTGCAGCAGAGGCAAGGGCCAGAGCTGGCTTACCCTCCTGATGCATTGCTGTTGAGGACTCACCTACTGCCATTGGTTTTAGCTCCTGCTATAGATAGACACAGCCACCCAGAAGCACTTCCAGTCTATTCAGCCACATCCACTGTCTTATTAAAAGCAAATCTGCAAATCTTCCTCCTCAACTAGCAAGTAAGGGCTCCAGACAATAATTCAGCTTGCACAATTAGTGGCAGCGAACAATCCTTGAGCAGCAGAAGCATGATTAATTATCATCAAATAACATCTGCCTGCCTTTAGCCTGCAGTCTCCTTCCTGCTGCTGATGCTGTAGGCTTCAGGGAATGGTTTGCAGGAGCCTGGAGCAATGGGAATTCTAATCTGAAGTTTCCTTTCCTAAATACTTTCTATCAGGCTTAAAGAATAACAGGCCATACATGTATTTAGACATAGGTTCCTGCCATAAAGAATCATATATCTTTTCTTCTATCTATTTTCTGATGCATTAATATTTTGAAACTTAACTCTGTAACACTATAGGTCTTCTATTAAGCTTTCTCTAAGGCAGCACTATCTTCACAGTAATACTGTATATGATTAAATGCTCAGTACTGGGGATCTGTTCTCAAAAATATCCCCCTCTAACTTTAACTAAGTCTGCACTGAATTGAGACCAGAAAGGAAAATCTGAAGCCAAAGTGTATAATTCCATAGTTACTGAATGTGAGAAGTATTTACCTAGCGTACATCTTAGCAATTGTATGAAACATTCTATAGTCCATTTGTTTTCAACACAGATTACACCATGAGGACCTTGCACAGTCCATTTGGAGGCTGCACCTTTCTCAATGGCTCAGGGGACCATGAGTCAGCCAACAGCAGCACCGGATTTCACTCTTTCCTCCCTTTCTCTCAAAGTAAACATGCCAAAGGGCTTCCATGCAAACTTTGTACGTGGTAAATGTCCTGTAAATGACAAAGCCTCAGGGGTGCTGGCAGAGCCATTTTGAATAACTTTGAAAGTTCAAGAAAGACAGGGAAGTTCTTGAGAGAGTCCAGTGGAGGGCCACAAAGATGATTATGGACCTGGAGCATCTTCCCCATGAGGAAAGGCTGAGACACCTGGAAATGTTCATCCTGGAGAAGACTCAGAGGGGTTCTTATAAACAATTATATATATTTAAATGACAGGTGTCAAGTGGATTGCGCTGTTCCTTCCATGGGAGCTGTGGTATCTCTCCTCCCATGGGGTTCAGCATCACCAAAGATCAGCAGCTGGTGAGGAGGCCAACACGCAGCCCTTCTCCCTGCTGCCCACAAACATGATTTTTTAATAGGTATACAGCCTGCAATATTCCCTCATTTAAGCTTAGGCAATAATTCTGTTAAAAATAATTCTGTCATGGTGATAATACTTCATACCCATAGTAATCTTCTCCACTTTCATAGCCACACAGCATAGGTCTAAAATACATCAAGACCTGTAAGACAGCCAAAATCTTTCAAATTCATTTCCTCACTTTCGCCATAAAGCAGGAGAGAAAACCATGCAGGAACACATACTGGTGTAACCAGCCTGTACAGGTACATTAAAACATGGCTGCTGGCATGTGTAAGCCTATCTGAATGTCTCACAAGTGAGATTTCCAAAGATTTGGGGTCAACTCTTGCCTTAGATCATATGAATTTTAAATAAGTTATATTCTGCAAAGAAATTTAAACTGTTCCTCCCAGATAAGCACTTGAGAACTTATTTCTTGCATATTTTGTAGGAGCTGCCTGTGTCTTTTAGCTGCTGAGCTTTCTGACATCTTGCCCTTGATTGAGCTCTTGACTGTCAGCATACACACTCTGTACTGGTGAGGCTGTACCTCAAGTGCTGTGTACAGTTTGGGCCCCACAGTACAAGATGTGGAGGCCCTGGAGTGTGCCCAAAGAAGTGCAAAGAAACTGTAAAGGTTCTTTATCACCAGTATTATGAGTCGCATCTGAGGGAACAGGGATTACTCAACCTGGAGAAGAGAAGGCTCTGGGGAGACCTTACTGCTTTCAACAATGATCTGATAGGAGGTTGTGGTGAGGTGAGGTTGGCTTCTTCTTCTGAGATAACAGTGAGAGGACAAGAGGGAATGGGCTTATGTTGTTCCAAGGGAAGTTCAGGTTGGACATTAGGAAAATTTCTTTTCCAAAAGAGTGGTGAGGCACTGGCACAGCCTGCCTAGAGAGCTGGTGAAGTCACTGCCCTAAGAGGTGTTCAAGAACTGTATGGACATGGCGTTGAGAGGTATGGTTTAGTGGGCATGGTGGGGATGGGCTGATGGTTGCACTAGATGATCTGAGAAGTCTTTTCCAAACATAATGATTTTATGATTCTATGAGCCATAATTTATAAAAACCTCACTTGGTGTTTTGCAGGAAGGGAAGAGGACCCAGGGACAAAGGACTGCAAATCATTTTACTGTTTACCTTTACCATCCATTTACCTTGGGCCAAGGTAAAATGTATGAGTTTTAGTAGGGCCAAGTGTTGGGTCCTGCATTTTGGTCACAACAATCCCAGGCAACCCTACAGGCTTGGGGAGGAGTGGCTGGAAAGCTGTCTGATGGAAGGGACCTTGGTGTACTGATGGGCAGTCGGCTGAATACGAGCCAGCAGTGTGCCCGGATGGCCAAGAAGGCCAATGGCATCCTGGCTTGTATCAGGAATGGTGTGGTGAGCAGGAATGGGAAGCAATCCTGCCTCTGTAATCGGCATTGGTGAGGCCTCACCTCAAGTACTGTGTTCAGCCTTCGGAACCTCAGTACAGAAAAGACACTGAGGTGCTAAAGCAGGTCCAAAGAAGGGCAATAAGGCTTGTGAAGGGCTTGGAGAATATGCCCTATGAGGAGAGACTGAAAGAAATGGGGCTGTTTAGTCTGGGGAAAAAGAGGCTGAGGGGAGACCTTATTGCTCTCTTCCAATATCAGAAAGGTGCTTACAGTGAGAGAGGGGCTGGTCTCTTCTCTCTGGTGACAGGTTACAGGACAAGAGGAAATGGCCTCAAGTTGCACCAGGGTAAGTTTAGGTTGGATATCAGGAAACACTTCTGTACAGAAAGGGTTGTGAAGCACTGGAATGGGCTCCCCAGGGAGGTGGGGGAGTCACCATCCCTGGATGTGTTTAAAATCCGTTTGGATGTGGTGCTCAGGGACATGATTTAGTGGAGGGTTGTTGGAGTCAGGGTAGTATGGTGAGGTTGTGGTTGGACTCGATGATCTTGAAGGTCTTTTCCAACCTGAGCAATTCTATGATTCTATGAAATAACTTAAAGCTGTACATGTTTACCCAGTGATTTGCAGCTGATCACTTACCTTAAACAGTAGATTTCCTGAAAATCATTTAAAGCATTAGAAAAAGGCATTAAATTTAGCACTGATGCACTCTGCATTACTAACCATCCTCCCTTTCAAACTGATGGCCTGTTATCTAAGATTTTAGCATAGTGCTGTTCTCCAGTGCTAGCTTAGGATTTGGTAGCATGTCCTTCCATTTTGCTGGTGAGAGAGCTCCACGCTGTGGGAGGAACATGCACCATGAGCAACAAGACAAGGGATGCTGAAAAGAGAAATTATTGCATCCAATTTACTCTTGTTATTTCACTAACCATTTCTTAGTGTGTGTGTCTGACAAAACTCCAACCTCTCTCTTTCAAAGGGGATGGACTTACGCAAAAGCACTGCTTTGCTCTTGCCAGCATGTGGAGAAAGACACTGCACAGAAATGAGGGGAGAATGATTCAGAGATCTAAGCTCAGCCAAGTATTTAAGTATATACCTAGAATAAGCTGGCGGTAAGGTTAGACCTTTTGAATGATAGGTACAGATAACATCAAAAATAATCTGAAGTTCGGAAACATTTTCATCTCACTTAAGTGATGCTTTATTTAGAAAATGCTGGCACTCGAATTTTCTATGCCATCATTTTCATATGTTTAGTTCCTCTATCCATTTTAGACATCAAGATCTTAACTGGCATCTTCTAAGGGACATGCTTACCACTGTCATTTTTAAATAAAGGTAACAAACAAGACATTCTCTATTATAACTGAAATGCAGGCTATGAGAATCAAGGGGCCATAATCTTTAAAAATGAAATTGCTTAGTATCATGACATTTGCTTGTGTGCAGTGATCGGGTGGCATTTGATTGCACTGATTTTTTTTTATTGTACCTGACAAAAAAAAAAAAAAAGAAATTAAAAACAAATAAACAAAAAAAAAAAACACAAAAACCATCTAATTTGTTCCACCCTGTTAGTGGTCAGTTTTATTTCCTGTGACACCTTTTCTCTCAAGGACAAATTCTGCTAGCTATAGGCGGCACATACTTTTCAGTGTCAGAACCACCCCTTCTCATCACCTTGTGCTGACCTGTACATTTTCTCTTGGGTTCTGAGTTTCACCTTTTTGCAATTGCCCATTTAGTGACCTCTTACTTGCTCACAATCCCTTCATTCTGTTACAGTTGACAGGCCAGCCATCATCCTTTTCACTGCCCTTTAACCTTCCATGCTTGTTCCCTATTGAATCCCAGTGAACAATAAGCCTCTGCCTCCTTCCCACTCTGGCACTGTGGTTTGGATCTGTCTCACTGTTTCTGGGAATAAGAAGTGGATTAGGCTTTTGCAGAGGATTATCATAGGAGTGGTTATAGTTAGCAGCATATGCTTGTACCACAGGAATCAGATGTTTCATCTTCTAGTGGCCCCATGTCCAGCCGTAGGTGCGTCATGACACTGGCAAAAGGCCGGCACTCACAGTGGGCCTTAAGGGCTGTAGAGCTGGTGGCAGTCTTCCTGTTCTCATAGGTCGAGGCAGGTTGAGCCAGCATCATGCTGTACCAAGAATGGTCATCAGTGGCGGCCGGGCAAACTTCTGCAGTAAGTTCATCATTTGCTTGAGAATGAGGATTAGGGTACAGGGGAGCATGCACAAGGAGTGCATCCACATTTTTGTTGTCCTTCAATGGCAAGACATCTGAGTTACAATTCCATTTTTTCAGGCATATATGAAAGGGAAGGGGCTACTCTTCTGGGGAAGGATAGCCCCTGTGACTTCATCTGAGCCATTTGTCTCCATAATTAAATTCTGACTGGATTTTGAGTAGACTAGGATAGGAGTTAATGTGTGACTGCTTATATGAGCTCCTGATAAACTGCCTGTGCTTTGGGTATCTGTGGAAAGTGAGACCTCTTCTGAGTGAGAACCATTATGGGAGCCACAGACCAGGAAAAGCCTTTCATGAACCATCAATGATGTTTGCAAATACTGGAAGACATTCCACCCCACCATCACAATGGTCTCAGTCTCCCTTGGAGTCCCTACAAAAGCCTCAGGTGCTTGCCATGCAGTCCGTGCTTCCTGTGGAAAGATTTATCTCTTGAATTTGGCACAGCTGTTGTTGCTGCTAGTGATTAAAGACCTCCCAGGAATGGTCTGTATGTGCCTTGAAAGGTGGAGAATATAAAAATGCAGTCTGTGTATTCTACAACACAGTTATCAAATAATTCAAGATGTCTTTTACAAAATGCGGGAAGGTGGCTGGAGCATTATAGAGATCAAATAGCAACACAAGATGTTTTCAGTGGCTGTATGTGGTGCACAGAGTGTTTTTTTCTACTTGTTCCCTCGCCAGATTTGGAGCAAACTATACTCCTCTCTCAGCTCCAGCTTTGTGAAGCAGCAAATCTCTTGCATTCACATTGCTCCAGAATGAGAAGCAGAGGATATCAGATCTGCACAGTGATGTTGCGAAAGGAAGCAGAGGTCTGTGACTACTGCAAGCCGCAGGGCCAAACCAGCGTCCCTCAGAAGGGACAGCAGAACCCAAGGTAACAAAAGACGACTTTTTCCAACCGTTCTCAAAATCCATGGACAGACTGCTTCAGAGAGTCAAAGAATGCCCTAAGTTGGAAGGGATCCAACAACAAGGATCACTGAGTCCAACTCCTGGCTCTGTACAGGATCACCCAAAATTAAAACCAGTAAGTCTCAGCCTCAGCCCACTGTGGTCTCAGCTACACTTTTGATGTTGTGTCTTCCCACCCAGAGGGACCCTTACAAGCACATCTTCCTCTCCTGGCTCTATTCCCAGACCATTTTCTTCCATCTCTCCTCCTCCTTCTCTTACTCACCTCTTAGCAGCTCTTGGGGACAAGCCACCTCCCTGGAGACAAACGATCTTCCCACACCAGCAGATGCAGTCCCCAGGTCCCTAATGCAGCAACCACTGTCAGTCAGAGAACAGATGCACTAAAATGCCATGTCCTCTCCAAAGGTCACAAAGTATATCCTAAAGAACAGGGTCCAGTTAATTAATTAAGATGTGACTTTATTGAAGAAAATTGTTTTTGAGCAGTGTGAGAGCTAGGTAAGATAAAAAAGGTGCATACGTGCAGACACAAACAAAAAAAAAGTGAACTTGTTGACTCATGCTAGTTATTAACTCAAGGCCTCAAGGGAAGAGCATTAATGTGAAAGTTCTAAAGCTGAAAAAATAATTAAAAAAAAACAGAAGGCAGTTAGAAGACTGTAGCTCAGAAAGGCAGAGGCAAAGGATTAGCCTTCACCCAGGAGTAACAGGGGCTGCTGGCTTTTCACATGACCGACAGCTGTATGACCAATGAGAGCATGTCCTGCACCCCAATAATAACAAGCCAGTGGGAAAGGATTGCAGCCTTGAAGCTCAAGTCTAGGCATTCCACTTCCTGTTCCACACACCAATGTTAGTAGATCCACTGCCTAACCACAGAAATTGAGAAAAGCATCAATACGTGTATCTCACAGTTCAGATGAGCAAGAGTTTGCATGCATTTAAGAACTAACGCAAATGGAAGGCTGTTTTCTTTCTTGACAGAAGAAAAGTAACTTCCATCCATTTTGTCTCAGAATCACAGCATGTCAGCCATTTTCTCACTCTACTGCGCAGCTGTGGCCTGCTTTCTAGCAGCAAGGCAAGCCATGGCTTTGATTCTGCTACTCGTTATTAGATCATTTGGTAAGTTTGTGTTTTTACAACACAGATGCCCAGGTTCTGCAGAGAAGAGCACTTTTACATCCCACTGTATTGTCAGTAATCACTCAGTCACACTCTCATTGCAAAGGCAGAAGGAAAAATGGGCTAATGCCTGGTCCCCCCATCATCTGTGCAGGGCATGTGTACACAATGCTCCTTAGCTATTCCTACTGCTGAAAGAATTGGCACAGGTGTAGGAACCTGCAAAAAGAACAACCAGGCAGGCATGGCCTCTACACACATTGTCCCTACCTCCTAAGCCAAGCAGTGGTTCTGGGTGCAGTGCAATGCTACTTCTGGTTCCTAGACTAAGATGTCTATCTTCCCACATGATACTGTATCTGGCATATTTATGGAATCACAGAATCATTAAGGTTGGAAGAGACCTCTGAGATCATCTAGTACAACCATCAGCCCAGCCCTACCATGCCCACTGACCACGTCGCTTAGTGCCATGTCCGCATGTTTCTTGAGCACCTCCAGGGATGGTGACTTCACCAGCTCCCTGGGCAGCCCGTGCCACTGCCTCACCACTCTTTCAGTGAAGAAATTTTCCTAATTTCCAACTAGAATTTCTCCTGGTACAACTTGAGTCCATTCCCTATTATCCTGTTGCTAGTTACGTGGGAGAAGAAGCTGATCCTCACCTCACCACATCGTCCTTTCAGATCGTTGAGAGGGCGATAAGATCTCCCCTGAGCCTACTCTTCAGGCTGAACAATCCCAGTTCCCCCAGCCCTTCCCCCTAAGACTTGTGCTCCAGACCTTGACAGCTTTGTCGCCCTTTTCTGAACACACTCCAGGATCTCCTTACAGTGAGGAGCAAAAAACAGAACTCTGTACTCAAGGAGTGGCCTTACCAGCTCTGAGTACAGAGGGATGATTTTTTCCTTCTCCATACACAGGTGAACAATGTCCATCTCAGAATCAGCTGGCTTTTCAGCTGGAATTCCTGATGACTTCTTGCATTTTGGGAAAAGGGAAAAGGTTTAAAGCCTTTCCTGCACTAGCCCTAGCAAGTGCTAGACACCTGCCATTGTCACTGAGGTAAGAGTGAAGCAGAGAAGTTAAAAGGAAACAAATATATAAAAGAATGATTTATTTAACAGACAAAGGAGGGAAGTCTCCCAAGTATTAATTTTGAGGGTTGGCAATACTGAAGTCAGCCAAACGGAGTCCAAAAGAAACATTAAGGAAGAAGATTATTCTGTTTCAGCTACTTGCTAAATCAAAGAGAGGAAGAGGCTTCAGACGTTCTTGTTGTTCTATTGCTAGACATGCTGAAGTAGCAATTATCCTATCTACCTTGCACAGTGCTATTATGCAGTCAGCTTCATTTGAAGGAAAGATGTCCTGAGACAAAAGATTTAAAAATATTCTTCTGTTCACAGGACCTTTTTAAAAAGTGTTGCTTCTTTCTGTTTCTTTTTTCTTTTTTTTAAGTCATACTTATTTGACAAATAAAGCTCATTTTTTCACTGAGTTTAAGATTAGATCATTAGACCACAGATGCTACTATTTGTTACAGTCATCCATGACTGAGCCACACAGTATCATTTCAACAGAGGCTACCACTAAATTCCTAATTAAAACGGATTTTATCATTAAAACTAGAGATAGCATGATGCACATCGAAGACCGTTGTATCAGTCTACAGTTTATATATAGGAAGACTTGTCTTTATGCCTGACTTTACCTACAATATTTGCTGGGTATCCCATATAGCCAGAAAATATTTATAGGTACTTTCAAGTTAGTGATAGCCAAACGCCTGTACTCCCATTCTCAGTTCTCATTATGACAGTTTAGCAATAACAGTAGCTTTTGTGTGCAGACTAGTTGCTGTTACAGATCTTCACATATCCAGTATAAACATATCACTGCCAACAGCAAGTAGCCAGCTAAGTAGTAGAACTATAAAAAGGACTGAACCCTTCGGAGTAAATATTTGAGGAGCAAACAATATCAAAGAAATCTGTAAGACAACTGCATGTAAAATGCAAAAGTGGAATAGCTGAAATAAATAAGAAGAAACTCATTGAGCGACTCTAATAATTGGACTGTATCCCTGGTGCCTCATCTGCTAACAACATGAAACAAGACTTCCAATTTAACCTAAGTTAGCTAGCATTCCTGTCTGCTGCTTTGTGAGAACTCAGATTTAACCCAAGCATTTTACTCATTACTAAAACTCACTTCATGTTAGGAATCATGATATACTAGAGTGCATTAATATTGATTCATCATATAATAGACACTTTGACTACTAAGAAAACCAACTTTTCAGTATACAGATTGCTAGGACTTGAGTGAATTTCCTTGGATGGTAACAATGACTTACTCTCTGACATTGCTTAAGATCTTAAAGTTGTGCTTAGTGCAAGTATAGCCTCATCTTATTAAAATGTGTAAATCCACAGGTGTGATAATTTTGTGACAATGCTGAACAGCTGATGAACACATTAAGACCAACTGCATGCCAATTGGTTTCCTTCCAGCTTAGATAAATAACTACCACAGCCACCTTCCATTATAGCTCTTAAGCCAGCTCTGTTATGGTAAACTTAGTGTTAAATATGAGAGTAGTTAGTTCTGTAGCTATTTTTATTTGAAGCAGAGCTTCGTGGAAAGCCTTCTAGCAGCATGTACTTTTTGGTAGATTCTCTATAGAAAGCAATCCCATTAGCCCTTTACCTTTTCTCACAATAGGATCCTCCTTAAGCCCAACAGCTAGGCTTGAGTTTTCTCAGTATGTTTCTCCTAGTGAAAACAGGCTACTTCACTGTGTCCTTGGGAAGATTGCAGGACTCACCCTGGAGGCAACAGTGAGTGAAGCTGGAGATGTAGTTTTCCTGCTGAGAAGGCAATTATTTAGTAGGTAAAACATATTACTAGAAAGGTGGCATATTGCATACACTGAGAACTGAATGTAAGATAGCTACTGCAAGCTCAGTGGCTTACAGTTTGCAAAGGCATGGTTGGTTCAAAGCGAGGCTTCAAGTGGAAAGTAGGTTAGAATAATAAGCCATTCTCTTGTTGAAGTTGATATCCTATTGCTTAGTTGGATGACAAAAAATTCCAGTTGAAGTACATAGTAGTAAGTATGCAATCTTGCAACAATATTGCCTTGAAACTCTATTCAAAATACCTATATAAAAATAAACATTACAGTGAAGTTCAGGTTTGGAGTGCAGTATTATAACAAAGGATGTGCTGTACCTTACGAAAATTGATCTTTGAGCAGGCAGCTGACTGCTGTATTCCCTGAAGTGTCTGATAGAAAAGATGACTTCCTGAGCAGCAATGTAATAGAAAATCCACGTACGTATTGTTGGAACTACTCAGCAAATCTCATGACAGAGTTTATTTGATGAGTGAGAGGAGTTCCTCTGAGTTCTTCACTAGGGAAAATTTGAATTGCTCAAGTCTCCAAGGCATACCTTGAAACATAGTCAATTCAGCAGCTGACTGATTGGAAAGAGCAGCCCAAAGGGAATTCAATGACTATGACATGGTGGTTTGGTATGCATCTGTATACCAAAGCAGTTCTATAAATCACCACGTCAAAGCTAACAACATCTCTAAGTCTGAAACATGGTCCAGAACTCCCTTAAACTCAAGCAGAAGATCAATTTGCATACTTAACAATGAAGGCATGGGAAAGGCAGGCAAATTCTTTGCACCCAGGACTGTAATAATCAGCTTCTTTAAATTACTGTGACTATCATGCCTTCATTGGAAGACTTGTTCTAACGGTTCATGATAAAATGCTAGTGCATGCTAGGCTTTCATCATCCTCCCAAAATACAAAGACAGAACACTAGGCATACAGGTACTATATGTATCACATCAGTTCGCAACTAATGTAGGTGGACTACACCATCTGCTGCAGAATTATATGGAAAACTTGTGATTTTTCCTGTCTTCTCTAGTTGCTGGGGATCTAGAAGTGATTTCTGCTCAGCATGTGTGAGTAGGCATGGTATTAATTAAATCGAGTTCTCTGCTGCATGTTGAGAAACATACATCAGAATTACCTGCCTAGCTTTTGCCTGTTGCAAGCTGGAGAGGTTCCTTCCAAGGACCTGAAAGAGAGCTGAAATGGCTCTATCTATCTGCAATACACCTGCTGTGCTGCCAGTGCCAGTAACACAGCATCAGTCTCGCGTGATCTCTCTGAGAAGGAAGTTGAAGTTCTCCAGCACTGTAAGTGACCGCTATCATTTAGCTGAACTCTGATCTTCGTTTACTCCAGGCTTTAAAAATCGCAGACTTACAGCAGCTCTAATGCGCAAACATGGCAAGGCAGCAAAGGAGACCTTCCCTGTCCTCACTTCTCCACTCATTTGCAGACTACATTAGGTTGTGCTGATTTGCAGAATGCTATTCTGCCCTGGAAGGCAGTTGGTACACCCGACTGCTGTTTTTCTAGTGGTAAGCCATGAGAAGGAGAGTCCATGGAAGCTTATGAGACCTCCCATGTTGCAGATAACATATAAGGCAGTGTAATGTTGCAGATTCAGATGTCCAGTTTTGGGCATCAAGACTGAGTGTGATTTTCTTAAGTGCCAGCTTCCCAGGATGTTTCAGGAGTCCTGCTGCCACTGTCTACAATGCAGTAGAGCTCAGCGCTATGGTTTCATTTGACAAAAACCATTACAGATTTAAAAGCTTAAACCTGGGCCCAAAGACTGTACAGCGTATCCTCTGATTCTTGTTAATGCAGCAGGGAAGAGAGTCAAAGAGCCACCAGGATCCGTGATATTTCAGGATACCAAGGCTTCCTTTCATTCTCTCATCTGCTGGTATGAATGCCCACAGCAAACCAAGATTCACATCACTTCCTTTCCAAAGCAGGACCAACTCAGACCAGTGATGGCCCACTTGTACCAAATCCACTTCTGTACTCCAGAGTCCTTAGGAAGGATTTTAAGGTAATCTTCTGGCCAAGTTTCAGTGGACCAATACACAACTATCTTCACATAAGTGTACTAATTTTGGGTTTTGGTTCTCAAGGGCCAGAAAACAGAAAGGATTTCCACTGTTTTACTGTTTTCTCTACAGTCTCAGTTCTTACTGCTTCACTTGCTGGCAAAGTTGATTTCTTTAGTGCTTCTGCCAAGCAGAATTACTGCTCTTGCCTCAGGGTCTGATACAGCTGTTGGTTGGCTTCCACCCTGCTCTCCCAGCTACTTTATAGGAGTTTCAGATCAACTTCTGGGCATACACAATACGTTCTCAGACTTGTGCCAGATACAGAATAATCTGATTTTCCTTTAGCATAGAAAACAAAACAAAACAACGCTACAACAGCTGCTTTAATTTATTTTTTAAATCATTTTTATTTCATGTACATAAAACAATCACAACAGAGGAATCAAAGCAGCTACAGAAGAAGCAGTACATTCCTTTGGACCACGTAGATCTAAAGCATTCTTCTTTTCCCTGCAGATCAGGAAAAAACTCATCCTAACCAGAAAATGTCCACTCTGCACCCTGCCCTCCCCCTATGGCAAACAAAACAAAAAACTAAAACATACAACAGTAGAACCTCTACCAGCTTTTTCATCTCCTTCTAAGAGATCTACCTCCATCATTCATCCCTCCCTAAGAGGAGAATCCCAAGATAAGTCTGTTAAGTACAGACTGTACCTCTTGACTGATCCCAAATACCTGTACTGTTATTGAGTTTCAGAGTAGAGTTATCTACCTCTACAAAGCAGTCTGTAGACTTTTTACACCAGTCCTCACATATTGCCTGAATTAAGCAAAAAGTGGCTAACAAGTGGAACCAGGTACTATGAGTGCTTAAAATCGAGTTGGATGAAAGCAATGGAGAGGAACAGTTTGTCAGAGGAAATGCTACATACATCCTGGTGTTCCTACTGTGCACTTTGTGTGCTCATGAGACATCAGACCACAGTGGCATTCAGTACACTGTAGTACTACGATGTAAAAGCTGAGCTAATCCACAGCATGTTGTTTTGCAGTACTACAAACATGATGACAACTGCAGCAGGAGGAGTGCAGGACAACTGCGACAGAAATCAGAAGATTGTATTTACCATAGAAGTTTACATATACTGGGTATATGCAATTTAAGTTTAAGAAAGGTCATCTGATTTCCATTAACAGTTAAGAGCTGCAGTACCTTCCCTGTGACAAAAAGCTGAGGGAGCTGGGCGTGTTCAGCTTGGAGAAGGCTCCAGGGAGATCTCATTGTAGCTTTCCAGTACTTGGAGGGAGGAAGAAGGAAACTGACTTTTTACACAGTCTGTTAGTGATAGGATTAACAGGACTTGTTTTTAAATAAAAGAGGGGAAATTCAGCTTAGATGTTAGGAAAAAAATCTTTACACAGAGGGGAGTGAGGCACAGGCTGCCCAGAGAAGACATAGGTGTCCTATCCCTGGAGGTGCACAAAGCCAGGTTGGATGGGGCCCTGGGCAGCCTGAGCTGGTGCGTGGAAGTAGGTGGTTTTTAAGGTCCCTTACAACCTAGGCCACTATATGAATGATCTGAGCTATTATTTCTAAGGTATGCTTATGCTTTGGTTCAAAAGGTTTGTAAAATAGACAATACAGATGTTTTGAATGAAATGATCTGGTAGGATATTGGTGGAGTCAGGCTCTGGTTTTCAAGATATTTGCAAAGTCATTATTTATCATCACTGTTTCTTATTTTAGTCTGTGACTAGTCCTGGAGAACCTTTACATGGCAAGAGTAATAGTAACCAGCTGAAAGAGGCAGCAAGTGTATGTGGAATTACCCATCCAAACGTGTACTTCAGCAAGACATAACTAAGCATTACAATTTAGAGATTAAAATAATATGGATAGAGAGAAGTAAATGTTTTTTACAATGTCTGATGCCTGTTGGTTCTTGGTTGGGGGTATGTCAGCTTTTTTTACTCTTGGTTTGACCACACTGCAGAGATTTGAACTATAAAAATCGCTCATGTTTGAGCTCTGTTTGGAAATTTGCTTGGTAATTGTGAAAGCTGTTAAACATGTTTCATCCTTCCACAGGGCAAAGCACAAGTTAAATTTCCTGTAATGAATGTCACTGTACGTGTTAGTAGGCTGTATATAGATCAGAAGCTGGTATAACTACCCTGTGTTTGCCTTCACCTCTGTTCTTGTTTCGTGCTTTGCAAAATTCAAAGGGTTGCTATGGATAATTCTTCTTCCACCCGATGGAAGATTCTGCAGATCTTGTGAGTCTCACAAGGACAAACCCTCTATCCCATAGAATAAGATATTTATAGATTCCCTACTGCAGGGAACCCGCTTTAGTGGTAAGTTTGGACTCCAGAGGCCCCATCCAACCCCTGCGGTTCTGTGCGGTTCCGTGAGATGCGTGACACGCAGTAGCTCCGCGGAGCAGGAAGGCTGCTCTCAGCTCGGCTCTGCCGGGGTCTCTGCTACTTCCACACTCTTTCAAACGTGTCATGGCCAGGAGTCACGCTGCCCCTGAGGACGCGATGCCCCCCGTGCTGCCCAAAGAACACCAAACCGGCAGCGGTAGGGAGGGGCTCAGCGCTGCCTCAGGGAGGCTCAAGCTGGAACCCCTCTCAGGCCACCCCGCTGCCCTCACAGGGCCCGCGCCTCACACAGCGCCCTGCCGTGACGTCAGAGTACGTGTGTATATGGGGGCTGGAGGGGAGGTGATGGTATGACGTCATCCTGCTGCCGTTCCCGAGCCCGGTTCAGCACGGAGCCGCCCCCGGCGGGCGGGGCGCGCAGCGCGGGGCGGTCCCGGTGCAGAACCGCTGCCGGCAGCACTGGGCCCGGCCAGTCGCCGTGCGTGAAGCCATCGGCTGGGCGATGCGGATGGCGGTCGGTGCGGCAGCAGGGGACGGGGCGGCGCAGAACCCCGGCCCCGCCGCCGTGTCGCTGGGCTTGAGCGTGGCCGTGGTGTCCAGCCTAGTGAACGGCTCCACCTTCGTCCTGCAGAAGAAAGGGATCGTGCGGGCCCGTGGGCGAGGTAGGGACCCCGCCGCCCAGGGCGCTGCAGTGCGGGGGGAGCGCCGCAGCGGGCTCCCGTTCCCCTGCGGCACGGCGGCATCGAGCCGAGCTCCGCCTGCCGCGGGCACGTCGGGTCGCCCCGGGCGCGGCCGGGGCGGGCCGGGAGCACCTTGCAGGCGGCCGCGGGCTGCGGGGAAGGTGGGCTCATTGTCTCCTGTGAGAGGCGGAGGGCGCGTTCGGCGCAGTCATCGTCACCGCTCCCCAGCCCGCCTGTCTGCCGTCCCGCTGCCGCGCAGCGCTGGGAACCGCGCCTCTGCCGGCACGCGATGCTCTTTCACTTCCGTGTGGCGCCGCCGCGTTGTGCCGCTGTCTCGGGCCGTTGTGGTTCGTTCTGCGGTGGGGCCATTCCGAGCTACAGCCGCCGCGTGGTGGTTTCCTTCGGTGGAGGAAGGCGCGCCCACAGCGCCAAGTCGCTGCTCCTCTTCTCGTGTTGAAAATCCCATCCCTCGTTATTGTTTTCTGATGTAAACCTACTCGGGAACTTAGCGTGCTGTCTGAGCAGCCTGGCCAGAATACGGATGTGAGCTCACGAGGCGTGGAAGTCTTCTGTGTTTTGTGCTGCAAACAGCAGCATCTCGATGCATAGGGTGTAGGGAAACTGCAGTGGGTGCATGGAGCAGAACAAACTTCCAGCTCTGCTACCACCAGCTGACAGCCTGATCTAACAAGTTGTTACACTTCCTACAGTGACTTCACATTAAGGGTCTGGGGTAAATCACTGTTTTACAGGTGTGCTCTCCCTTCAAGATAGCTGTAATCTATTTTTATTGTCCATAGAGGAATTACACTGCGTCATAACTACTGAGCTTGTTGTAAGGGAAACAAAAGAGAAAGGAAAGACTTTCCAGCCCAGCTCTGCTAAAGGTATCATCTCGTGGTACAGTTGGGCCTCATTACCTCAGTAGTGCCCTGAGTTAGGTGACTGATGGGAGTGTGTTTGTGTGGGTGCTGTGTGACAGCTGTGAAACATCTGCTCTGGAGATATGAACGAGTTTCACTTGTGTGTCTTCCCAAGTGTTTCCTGTCTCTGCATTAGGGGTTGGACTAGGTGACCTTTAAAGCTTCCTTCCAACTCAAATGATTCTATGAGACATCCAGCCAAATACCCTGTTTCTCTCTATTTAATGTGACGCCATGTAGCCTTGAACCTAGCAGTCAGGATGAAGAACATGGAGATGTTCGGTGTCAGATGATGTCTTTTTTTCCACTGGCTTCAGCAGGTGCTGTATAATTAACAAGGAGGCACTGCAAGTCTTTTCTGTCATCTCTCCTGAGTCAATAATATCAAGTCATTGCAATTAGTAATCCTCAGAAACGGCAGCGGGTGGCAAATATTTTGCAAAGTTATCTTACTTGAGTCAATATTTTCTGTAATTTGTGCCCCCAAGTGTTTTAATTTTATATGCAATAACAAAAGTCTAAAAAACGATTACTCCCACTCTAAAGCTGGCCATTTTCATTAGTCATTTTGTATCTCGCTTCAATTATGTAGTGTGATTTCCAAGTGCTTAATATTTCATAAGTTTCCAGAGTTGCAGATTATTATATCTTTCTTTCATTTGGGATTTCACAATGCTCGCTGTAGAATCGTAGAATAGCTTAGGTTGGAAGGGACCTTAAAGATCACACAGTTCCAACCCTGTGCCATGGGCAGGGCTGCCCCCCACCGGCTCAGCTGCCCATGGCTCCATCCAACCTGGTCTTGAGCACCTCCGGGGATGGGGCACCACAGCTTCTCTGGGCAGCTGTGTCAGCGCCTCACCGCCTCTGAGTGAAGAATTTTCTCTTTATACCTAATCTAAATCTCCCCTCTTTTAGTTTAAAGCCATTCCCCCTTATCCTGTCACTATTAGACTGTATAAGAAAATTGGTCTGTCTCCTGCTTATAAGCTCACTTCAGGTACTGGAAGACCACAATGAGGTCTCCCCAGAGCCTTCTCTTCAGACTAGACAAGCCCAAGTCCTTCAGCCTTTCATCATAGGAGAAATGTGCTCACTGCAATGCTGCCTATTGATCCAGAAGATCTTGGAAGAGAGTGTTTTCCCAAGTAAAGGCAGAGTGGGATTGCTGGAAAAGCTGGCATCATGTTCTCATATTCTGCTCAAGTCATGTTTGATGGGAGCTAGCATTTGGTTTAGTAACTAGTGATTAGCATTGATGCTCTTCAGAAACAGAGCTGATAAAATGTGGGTACACAGGTTCACTGGTGCGGTCCAGGTCATCATGAAAATAGTCATCCTTGAGATGGGAAGGCCCAGAAAGGCCATCCTGAGGTTTTATGCTTCTTGGAAATGCGTTGGTATGTCCATAGTTCGGAGGTTTCAATCATAGCATTTTCCAGATATTCAAGTACAGGATGATCTGTCCACACTACCATACTGCCAAATCTGCTTGCAAGACAAATTCTTGATACTACTTCACTGAAGCTATGTTAACAAATGAATTTATCCAAATAATTCTTTGTTTCCGTATGTTTCCCATTCTCCTGGTAGTGGCTTCTATGTGTATATTAAACTTCCTTTAAAGTGGCATTTGCTGGTGTTTTGGACACTTTTCAAAGTCATATAGCATTAGTGGTGCATAGGTATTCCAATCTGGAAATCAGAGCCTCTGGCTGTTATGTTCCCTTAAGAAGGTCTGACTTGGGCAGTTTTATTTGCCCCAGGCCAGGTCTGGACACCTTCTATTTTCTCTCTTGTTTTCCTCCCACTTGTCTGCCTTGAGGCAAAAGGTTAAGATAAAAATCCTTAATAGTTGAGAGTGTTGAAATTGTTCTATTTTGTTGTTCTGATAATGCAGTTTCATATTTTTCTAATATATCTTCCTATATTTCTTCTCCCAGGTACTTCATACTTGACAGATATAGTATGGTGGTCTGGCACTATTGCAAGTAAGTATCTTAAATGGTTTGATTTTTTTAAAAAAATTTTTTTTGAAGGGGGAAGTTGTGGTTTAAGTTGCAAAATGAGGCAAGATCTGGTTTCTAATCTTGGATCTGGCACTCGTAGTGAAGTTGCTTTCCCTCAGAAATATCCCACTTTTACTAAACTGCCTCTCTGGCTGTTCTGTCTGATGGTGTTAGAAAAAGCTAAGAGCTGGGATAAACCCAGATCAGATGTTTTTTTCTGGATTTTCTGAACCATCCGATACTTGCAGCTCTTGGCACCCACACACTGCTCTGACTGGATTCTTGCATGTTTTCTGTTTCTGGATTGCACTGGTACACCCAGTTTTTAATAAAAGTCAAAGCTGAATAAGAAATTGTAGCTCTGCACAAAGGGGCTCATTGAGCACATTATGCTTTAGATCAGAAAGCATTTAGCCTCAATTTTAAAAACAGTGTCTTTTCTTATTTCTAGTTTGGTAGCTCTGGTTTCGGTGTTGTTTTTAATTTGCTGGGTTAATATGAAGCCTTACGTGGTGCTGATTATGAGATCTGTGCAGTTCTAGTTTTAGTGTCTTTGTAAGTAATCCTCACACTCAGTTCACTCTCCAGTTTCAATCCATGCAGAGTAACTAGCTTTCTCCTTTTGTAGTTCAGTCCTAGTCTTACCCACAGGAGTTTAAATGCAAAGCTGGTTTATAGACACTAGTCCAGCCTTCTGTGGATTATTTGGAAATGTTTTGATGAGTTTCTGAGAAGCAAATGAGTCCAGCTATGTCCTTTGCTTTGATGCAACAAAGTACTTTGTTGTCCTCAAGCTGCACAAAAGGAATGGAAACTGATAGATCCCTCAAAGGATGAGGTTCGCAGCAAGACTAGGAGCCAACAGAGCTTCTAAAGCAAGTCTTCAGCTAATTCAGGCTGAGTTTAATTAGT
Source organism: Lagopus muta (assembly GCF_023343835.1). Lineage (NCBI taxonomy): Eukaryota > Metazoa > Chordata > Aves > Galliformes > Phasianidae > Lagopus > Lagopus muta. The sequence goes on along the minus strand of NC_064433.1, from coordinate 129,383,596 downwards.
GCTTTGTGGGCTTCTGACTCCGTGATCACGGCTGCCTAGGAAGCAATAAATCTGTGCTTTGGTCACTGTTTTTGTTCTCTGTGAGGCTTCTGTATTGAAGTTCAGAACAGACAGTTTACATAGGAGATTTTTTGGTACAGGAGTAAGAGGAAACGACTTCATGCTCAAAAGAGCTGCCTGAATTGGCTGAAGGTGCAACAGCTGAAGGGGTTGATTTAAGTTGGCTTTTGTCTATCAGCTAGGTGCAGGTATTTCAAAACACAGCCTCAATTATTTTACAAAGAAACCGATTAAGGACTTTATAGGTTCATTATTGCAACACCGTTACAAACTGCAATAGCAAGGGCTGGGCAGGCAGGCAACTGTGACATCTAGGGAAAGGTAATTCTTTGGCAATTAGTTGGGTGAGATTTGTTTTTTTTTTTCAGGTATGGAATTTGGAGTTAGGACAACTATCAAAGTCAGCATCAACTCTATCAACTTGTTTTTCCAGTATTTGTTCAGACACTGAACAAGCATTTCTGTGTTGGCATGCTAACTCAGAATAACACTGCCTAGCTATTTTGTGGCCTTGGGATCCACTGGAAGACTTCAAAGGAAGGCTTACAGATTCTACTGAGGGACTTCTTTTTTGACTGCTAAATTTTTTTAACACTAGTCAAGAGAGTGAGAGGTATCTCAGTTGGCTTTAGGTTCATTAGCTAATTGATTACTTTCAGTGTGAGCTGAACTTTTTTGTGATAAAACCAGGCTGGTAGATGTGCTCTAGGAACATTCCTAGTGTGTGTTAGCTGTGAATAGATTCAGTCTGTGGAAAGAGGCTAAAGTTTGTTTGCAGTAAAGCCCCTGAGGTGCATGGAGCAGACAGCTTTCACTGTTTAGATCTGCTTTTACCAATCTCCTCGCAGATGTAGACATGTCAGTGTGCATCAAGCTTTGTGTTGCAAGAATTTCTGGGATATCAGTGCTGCTTTTGCAAGCTGGAAGCCTGATGTACCTTCACAAGCTGAAGTAGTGACTTGATTTACAGCAGTGATGTGTTTGGAGATAAATTTCTAACCACTGAGGACTGGATAGGTTGGCAGCAAAGGTCCTCAACAACAGGCAGAAGGTAACTATTACTTAGATTTGATTTTTTTAATTACTCTTAGTTAATCCTAGTCTGTTGTTTACAGTGGTTACTATTCTATGGTAATGCTGAAAAGTTTTGGTAAGTTCACTTGGTTTATTACACGTGCAATGTGATTAAAGCTTTGGAGACCTAATTTATGAGTCTTGAGTTGGTGCCGTGTATTAGTGTTCTGTAGTCAGAAAGATGAGTCAGCTGATCTACACCCAAAAAAGGCACAAACTTTTGTTAGAATAACTTGGAAAAGTGTGAAATCTGCAGATCCACAGCATGCCAGGTGGGTCCTGCCTTCCATACAAGGTGTCCCTCAGAGCCATTGGATGCCTTGAGGATAGTGGCACAGCTGCCCCATGTGCCTGCCAAAATGCAGAACAGAGTTACTCCGTTCCCAGGGGCTGAAAGCCTTTCAAAAGACCCGTGCTGACTGAGGGACCAGCTTGTGCTCTACCAGTGCTGCTCATTAGCTTCTCTGGTTCGCTCTTGCATATAGAGAAAGCTTCAGTGACTTCGATTAGTATAATCTTGCCATGTTTGCAGTTTTTGCAGTTTGCGTATCTCCTCCGTGCTTCCTGTGGGTGACAGGTCTTCATTTTTACTGATGTAAATGTGAGCTCGTTTAATAAATTAATGAATGTTTGCACTGTGCTTTGCAGGTGTGAAGAGCAGTTTGATGATAACAACAGTTGATAGTTGATGGCAGTGCCAGCCTGAGCAGAAAGACAGTGTGGATTCTTGAAATGTTTTCAAATGTTTATAATGGCTCTTAAAATCAACTTGAAATTTGAGCTGTATGTAATCGGTGTTCAGTCTCAGGGTTTTTGCCAGGTAGCAAATTGTAACTGTGTGAGAATCATGTCGACCTATTATAAACGTACTGTAAACTTGCCAACACTTGCAAAACCATCCAGCCATTTTCTTTTTTTTTTTTTTTTTTTTGTTTACTGGAAACTTGAGCACATTTATCGCAGCTGTGGTGTGCAATAATGTGGTAAATTTTAGAACTGGCTTTTATGGAGTGGAGAAGTGAAAATAAGATTGTGAGGCTGCTAATGTGATTTGGTATGGATATATATATATTTTTTTACAGTGATCAGAAATTTCTTCTGATATTGTATAATGCTGTGAGAAGTTGAAGCATTCTATTCTATATTGAAGAGCTTTTATATATGCAGTTCATATTTCATTATTAGATTTATTTGCTGTCCTTATTTTTCCTCCCAAAGGTAACACTGCTGTTAGAAACTGTAAGCCACTGTGTTTGTGTTATATGAATGCACATTCTGAACAAATCCTGCATTAACATATAAAAATTCCAGCCATTTGGGTTAAGTGCAAAATTAACAGAGCTAAGCAGATCTGTAACATCTGTTTTCCACTTAAATCAATCTTTCTCAAACAATATTGGGTAACTTTTCATTCCTTCTTTTTACAAAGAGGTTTAAAAACTTATTTCTGGTTCTCTTGACAGTGGCTCTTGGTCAAATAGGGAATTTCTTGGCCTACACTGCAGTCCCAACTGTGTTAGTGACCCCCTTGGGAGCGCTTGGTGTTCCATTTGGGTAAGAGTTTATTTTTCTTGTTTTTATTTGAATGTTGTTACTACTTGGTATCAAATAGACTCTGTGATCACTGGGCATCTGCTAAGGAGATGCCAGGTTTATGAGTGTAGTGATGAGTTGTAACTTTGCCTGCTCTGCTTTGCCCAGTGAAGTATGTGTATAGACTGGTGGTGGTGGGAGTGTGGTGAAGAAAGGATTCCTGAATCTCTTCTTTTTTCATTTGTTCCGGACCATAGGGATCATTAAACTACTGTTTTTTTCCCCTTCATTTTGATTATTCTGGACTCTTCTGCTCATTCTCTTACTCACAGTTCCCTTACTATGTAGATCTTTCTCTTTGTTTCACATTTGTTCTCTGCCCTGCTATCCACAATCCACACGTGTTTATTGATGCTGATTTTAATTCAATTGGATTTGGCCCAGTTTCCTGAAGTGAGAGGCTCCCCTGCAAATGGATGCTCACAGTTTCTTCAATGTTATGTTCACATGAGGGGAAGGGGATAAAAAATAAGGCAGCGAGTGTTCCTGGATGGATTTTAATATACAGGTAAATATTCTGTGTATATCTTGACACTATCTATGAAGCTACTGCAGAGAAAAGGTACAATTATTTTAAAACAGTGCTGAGTGCTGCTCTGAGAATTTTTGCACCTGCCTACTGCTGTCTGCTGAATTATGTATGACTGGAGAGTTTATCTACTTGAGGATATACATTGTGTGGGCCACGTGCCTTTCTGAAGTTTTGTATGCTATGATGCTACACTGGTGCTCTACTCACCACCTATTATTTTATTCTAGACCACATAGCTTTTAATATTTTGGTCAGCTACATATTTGAGCTGAGTCCTTGGATCTTTGTAATCAAAGATGATTTTCATCTCATGGTTGTATAGCATATAAAAATTTAATGATATTTCACCAAATCACTAACAGGTAGTTGTCTGCTAATGAGTTTTGTTTCTTGGTGGTTTTTTTGGTTTGCTTTTCTTGAGGTGAAACATCAAGGATTGAGTAAAGCTGAGACTGGATGAATCTTCTGTTTTATAAGTATGTTTGAGGCTATTTGAAGATTCACTAATGTTTGATAATATTTCTTTAAGAAGGAAATTCATATGGCAGGTAACTTACTGCATTATTAACAGGATGTATTCAGGCTTAATTTTCTTCTTTTTCTTTGTGAAAGGTCCATTTTAGCTTCTTATTTGCTGAAAGAAAAACTGAACATTCTTGGCAAGCTGGGATGTTTGCTGAGCTGCGCTGGGTCTGTTGTTCTCATCATTCATTCCCCAAAGTCTGAGAGTGTAACGACTCAGGCTGAGCTTGAAGAGAAACTTACAAATCCAGGTACTTTGTTCCTTTTTTGAACTGGGAATGATTTTGTGAGGCTGACTGAGAGAACACGTGAGGAGGAAACTAGCAACCTAAATGACACAGGAGAGCTGTCTTCTGAAGAAAATATGACATGACAGAGGCAAACTGGTGCAGCTTTTGTGTAGGAAAACTGTGACTTGATGTCTATAGGATACCTCAGATTTATTGATCCGTCTATGTAGAAAGGAAAACACAGATGCTTTTGAAAAAGTTCTCCTTCACAGGAAGCTTAGAACAGTGGCCATTCGAGCTTTTAACTTTCTAAAATTTTGGAAGAGTGTATCACTTTCTTAGACACGAAAGCTATAATTCTAGGATCTTGATTTACATTGTTTTATACAGAACAAAAAATTCTCATTGTCTTTTCTCCTTTAATTCTACTCTTTTTAAATTTTAAGTTTATATTAAATGTTAATTATGTTCCAAATGAAATTTTTTTGCATGATAAAGGTGTGTATCAATAGACTGTTGAGATGTATGCTGAAATACCTATTCTTTTTCTTAACACCCCAGAAGTCCCAGGATAACACATACCAGTGCTGACACGTGCCAGATCCACTTCTAATTTTCTTTCATAAGAGCTAAGCTTCCAATTATTGTTACTTTAATTGCTTTAGGTGAGGGAAACTTGAACCTAACAGCATCAGCTATTTGCAGTTATGGATGAAGGGAAAAAAATAAAAGCAAAACAAAAAAGTTGCAAACAAAGAAAGCATATACTCTGGTCTAAATTTAATTTATCTGACCAAAATGAATTGGAAATGTATTATTTAAAGTTTTAAAGCATGCAACATTTTTCACTAGTCCAACTTGTATACTAATACTATAATGTAAATGATATGGTCTCCCAGTTGTTCCATCTGTCCTCTCTCATCTCACTCAGTTAATGGAGTCAGTTTTTATGCTTATGCTTTTTGCTGGATCCGTGCGCTGTGCTTTAGTGAAATGAGTGATGAATGAGGTATTATCACAGCTGCCCATCATAAGGGACTTTAACCCTGACAGAAGAGAGTTTTTTAAATAAGAACAAAAAAGAAAAGACATCTTAAGTTCTGTTCAAATGTGCAGCTGTCTATTTTACTACTCGATGACTTGCTTTCCACAAAGAACGTGAGGGCATCATTAGTTTCAGGTGCCTACAACATCACTGAAAGCACAGCGTTTTGGCTCTGCATTCAACAGCAAATCGTAGCTGTGATGTGTACTTTAGGTTCATTGACAGGACGTGATTTGCCTGCTAAAATCTTTAGAATGCCAAGAGTTCTTACCTTGCTGTTATCTTGTTTTGTTTTCCAGTTTTCGTGGGTTACCTCTGCGTAGTACTGCTAATGCTTCTCCTGCTAATCTTCTGGATAGCTCCAGCTCATGGACCTACTAATATCATGGTTTACATCAGTATTTGCTCTCTCTTGGGCAGTTTCACTGTTCCCAGCACAAAAGGCATTGGGCTGGCTGCTCAAGATATCTTTCACAATAATCCGTCAAGTCAAAGGGCCTTGTACCTCTGTCTGGTACTTTTGGCAGTATTAGGATGTAGCATTATCATTCAGTTCAGGTACATCAATAAGGCACTGGAATGTTTTGACTCCTCTGTGTTTGGAGCCATCTACTATGTTGTGTTTACGACTCTAGTCCTGCTGGCTTCAGCCATCCTTTTCAGGGAATGGAGTAATGTAGGAGTGGTCGATTTCTTGGGAATGGCATGTGGATTCACTACAGTATCTATTGGAATTGTTCTTATACAGGTCTTCAAGGAGTTCAACTTCAATATTGGAGACTTAAATAAACCTAACATGAAGACAGATTAATTTTTTTTTTTTCTTTTGAGGGGAAACTGGATGGCTCAGGGAAAGATAAAGAACCTTTCATTTCTAGGTCACTGATTCAAATATGATTCAGGTTGGTAGTCAGCCTCTGATGATTTGGTGGCCTACGTGAAATGAATTGGAGGCCTCCATCCAGTTTCAAAGGAGCAGTTTTCCATTGTACCCCAGTCAATACAATAAATGACCTTAATTGGAACCGTGGATTGAGTTAGCATAGAGACTGTTGTATTTCCTTACTTTAAAGGATAATCAATCAGAAGAGATGTGAGGATATTCTGACAGACTTGTGTGTGAATCCTTGTATTATGGCTGTCCCTGAGGTATTGTTTTTGTGGGTAGAAAACATCAGTTTCTAATGCACTCAATCTGATTCCTTTCCATGAGTGATGTGTACCTTAAAAATAAGAGGGAAAAAATGCGAGTTGAACAATTTGTTAATACTGCAATGTGTTCACCGTCAAGGCTGTGAATTCTGAGACTAATGTTGGCTGAACTGTGGACCGCAGATCTGTCCTTTTTAGTGACTGTCTTGGCAATTTGGTCTGCCATGTGGTGAAGACACTGGGGAGTTTTAAATTGAATTCTTTACACAGAGCAGTGAACCCTTAAAATCCTTCACTATTTACTTATCAGCTGATGGTATTGTTCAGGGTATGCATTTTCCTTTGTAACATGTGCATTAAGACATACCGCATTCACCTGAGAGTTTTTAATCGGGAGACAAAGTCTGTAAAAGATACGGAAATGATGCACAGACTCATTGCCTATATGGTGGCTTATTTTGTAAGCAGCTCAGAACTATTTCAGTGCCTTTGTAATCCAAAAATACTGCGTAAATGCGAATGTATTTGTTTCAGATGGCCTATATCGGTTTAATAATTCAGTCTCACTGTCAGTAATACTGGACTGTATTCAAATTCTAAACATGTAAAGCATCCAGGAGAAACACATTTTGGAAGAATTTACTAGCCTGAATTGAAACTCCTAGATGCTTTGACAGCTTTGGCATAGTTGTAATGGGAAGAGGTAAACTATGAGAGGACTATTCAAAGCCAGCCAACATACCTTGATTCTACTAGTTACTACTTGATTCTAATTGACTAAACACAAGAAGCTATATTGCAAAGTAGTTAATAAGCAGCAAAACCAAAATGTTGAGACAGAAGAGCATAAAATTTCTCACTGCTCAGAAAAAGAAAAGATTGCCTTGTCCTTTTGTAACCTGGGTAAAGGAGATTGAAGCCTGCCAAAACACAGGCATTCAGAGAGCTGAGTTTCAGGCAACCAACTGGAACATACATTCAGATCCACTAACTTACAGACCTTTATGAATAGTTCAGCAATAATATTTTGACAGGTAGTACTCAAGTACACAGCTTAAGCTGTGAGTGGAATGATTCTGAACTGTTTAGGTTAAACCTTTTAGAGAACATTTGTATGTCAAAAATAGTTAATTTTCACGTTTGTATTTGGTAGTTAATCACAAGTCAAGAATTTGTGAGGAAAGCTTGAAAAGTAAGAAATGTTTGTTTCTATTTCGAGTGCAAAAACAGAATTCAGACAGTGGAACTCAATAATCTCTGGGTCAGGATGTTTCTTGAAACAAGCAAAATCCCAGTATGGTTACAAGACAGCATTTGGAAAAAGTTCATGATGTTTTTTGAAGAATTCATGAATCTTTGTGACTGGCTGAGGGTGATACAAATGTTGATTAATGAAGGTAATAGTGCCCACTCTGAAATGAGGTTTTTTTGTGTGTCTGTGTGTGTGAATTAATGCTATCTCAAAACTCACCTATTGTTTGGAAGCCAGTTTGACAACTGTGAACTCCGGATTCATGGTCTGAACTGGCAGAAATGTGCACTCTTACAGACTGGCACAGAAATTGGGTGTCTTGACGTAATAAAATAGCAGAAAAGGGGCCATCTTGGATTTGCAGATACTTCATATGATTTCTAGAAAGTTTCAGAATGGTAGATGGGGCAAATTGGACCATGGAAGATAATTACTAAACTCTGTCGATATTGATTGAAGATGGCATATTGGTTATCAGCAGTTACGTTTTGTCACCCTAGTTCCCTTTTTTTTTCCCACTGAAATCTGAATTGTACATACGTTATGAGACCTGTAGTGACCTACTTTTTAAAACAATGTTAGCTGTTTTCTGAAGCAGTCAAATTGCCTTTTCAAAATCCGCAATCAAAGTTGCATGTTGGTTTTGTACTAGCCTTTAATCTCCAAACGTTTCCGTGAAGATCTTTAGGTTAAAGTGAAAAAGTTTGTGGTCTTATCTCAGACCTCCTTTGGCCATGTTTGTATGTTTTGTTTTAAAACATTCTTATTCATTTAGGAAGTGCCTATCCTAGTATGTTAGGTTCATATGCAAATTATTAGTTAATATTGTATCCACAATAACTTGACTGCCCTATCTAACTCTTGCCATTTTCTGCAACACACAAGCAAGTTTACTTGAGGAGCACTCTCTACGCAGAGTAAGAATTAAGTAGCAATCATGTTCTGTGGTCCTTTGGCCATCCTTACAGCTGATAAATGTATGTATGGGTGTCTTCTCCCCGGCTGCTCCTCATCCATGATGAGCTTTCTAGAAATGTCTGGTTAACCTTGTTTAAAACAGATGTCAAAAGCCAGCACATAAGATGAAAGAAATTCTCGTGGCCTTGCACATCATTTATATCTGCAGCCTTTTACATCGTGAATGCTAAATAATGGAAGCCTTTAGTTTTGCTACTTTGTTCATTGTATAACAGTGTTTTTTGAGTACTGCTGTACCTGGACCTGGTTCAATTCTAACTTTAGAAGTGTATTAGCATTTTGTTGTCACTGTTGGTATCATTCTTCCTCCCTTTTTTAGTCTTTGCCAGTTGCTTTTCTGATTTAAAAGGAGGCAGTGTTGAAGTTGAATTTTAGCTGTTCCCTCTTTTTTTCCCCACCTCTGTCACCTCTGTCTGCACTTGAAAAAGACATCCAAGTTCCGTCATCTCAGGGAGCAAATGTGCATAGCTGTTTCCTGAGCTTTCCCTCATGGAAGTGATGGAGCCTACATGTGTAAAATGGAGTGATTACAGTAGTGGAATGAATTTGAGTTAAATTCAAACCCATACAAAAGGTGTTTCACTCTGTATGCCTGGCATCTGTTGTACTTATCAAACTCACTCACTTGTTACTCACTTGCCTTTGATGATTACCCCTTCAGTGTATGGAGGGTTTACATGTGTCACTCCCAATCTTTATTAGGTGTTAAACACAAAAATTCCTCAGATGCTCAGTAGGAAAATAGAAACATTTTTGATACAACAACCAAAAAAAATTTGTTACCTTAAGTACTTACATAGAAATGAAAAATACCTAAGGTTATCTGCTGTACTGACTTTCCAACACGTTATATATGTAAATAGAGCCTATTTATTAGTGAACTGAAACTAATGTTAAAGAGAACCTGTCATATCACAGTTTGACAAGTGAGGCTTCCTATTAATAATCTTGGTTTGTACTGAATGTACGTATTTTTCTGAAGTAGCTAGCACTGAAAAATGAAAACACTGGATTTTGTTTGTTGAAATACTAGAATCTGTGAGGTTTAGCTTTGCTTTTTATTTGAAACATAGAGGGTTTGTATTTGAAGAAAGATCTGGGGTTAATAAGTATGGAGTGCTTAAAACTGGACTTTGCATGTTATACCCTTCTTTCTTCATAAATATAAAGCATTCTGCAGATGTTCCTCAGCTGTTTAGCTGAAGCTGCACTGTTAAATCAGTTATTAACAAATATTGATCAATTACCTGATGTCTTTTCTTTACAAAGACCAATCTTTGAAATAATTTTTGGTGCTACTGAATGCAGGCTGAAGTGATGCGGAATGTTAATGTACCATGTGAGGCACCAATGATGCAAAAAGTTATTACTATTAGTGCCCAAGTGTTTCAGACAACAATGTTGAAATGATTACAAAGTTAGAGATTAAGAAATCTTTCTTAAAAACTGAAAATATGTGGTTTTGGTGGGTTTTCTTGTGTTTGGATTTTTGTTTTCTTCTTTCTCTAAACAGCTACTCTAGAGAGTAGAAAATGTTACACAAATGGGGTATTTTTAACTTAATTCTTTTTTTTTTTAAACTGTGGAACTTTATTTTTTTCTAACTTTTGTTTTCCTGGAATGTAAAAAAACAGTTCTGATGCGATGTGGGGAAAAAGTGGATGGCAACAAATACACAATGTCAGGTTGCTTCAATGCTATTGCAATATACTCACTATGGATTACATACAAATGGTTTATTTTATTAGCTTTCAAATAATGTGTATATATATATATATATTTGTTAATGGCTTACCAGTCAAGCTTACTCTTTGCTTTTTAAAAAATAGTTATAGGCATGTTGTATTTGCCTTGTGTAAATTATAAGAGGCTATTTATTAAGTTTTCTGATAACTAATCTATTTATTAATCTGTAATGTTTTAAAATAAATGATTTTATTTCTAGCTCAATGCTTGTTTTGTGACTCCTCCTCTTTATCACACAGGCCAAAAAAAAATATATATATATATTTTCCCACTCATCTAATTGTGGTGCAGTCTAATCCCAACTCATGAGCCCAAGCTATTTTCCTTACTTTTGTAGCCTTTCTTTTACTGGTGATGGACTGTTCTTTCATGTGTACAGATCAATTACCACGTGAAAGGCTCAGTCATCATGTGGTGGCATCTACCAAAAACTGCAGCCTTGATGTTTTAATTGCACTTGAGGTATGCTCACATATAAAATAAACCCTCCTGGCAGAAGTGTTCAGTGGAGCTTGAGTCAGTTCAAACTGGTTTAAAGGTTATCATACTCTCCTGTACATAGTCTAAAGAAACCTGTGTGACTGGTCTAATTTCTTGCCACAAGAGCTTTCCACAGAGGGAATCATTTCAGAAGATGGTGTCCGCCCAGGTAATCCTTCATCTGAAGTTCATAGCTACTTGTATTAGATACTGGCACAAGCATGACTTTCAGACATGTCATTTTTCAAATGGTGGGATCATGATGAGGAACTGTTTCGGTCTTTAGGCTTGTGTCTTAGGGAACAGACCAGTATTACTGCTGGTGAAAGTTAAAAGTTATTTTAAAACAAGCAAAGTGTCTCTTGAGTATAAAATTTGCATGCATTAGAAGAGACCGACATGGATTCCTCACAAGGTATGTGATTGAAATCTTATTTTTAAGATATTGCTGATATTAATGCCATGTACTGAGATAGGAAGACCAGGAAACCAGAGGTTTTCTTTCTGTACGCAGCATCTCTGATTTCCCTTTTTTAATAGCCTTTTCTTTATTTATTTTTAAAGTAAGCGAGTATACCGTTGTTACCAGTGAGGTCTGTGACATAACCAGTCATGAATGTGTGTGCATCTCATCCCCACGTCTCATGTGAGGAGGGTGTTAAAAAGACCAAAAACTGATAGTGCCGTTTTCTCTTTATTTAACCAGAGGTGGTGGAGGGGAGGGGAAAAAAATAAATAAAGTGCTGTTGATTTTTCTGACGTGTTTGTTACTGTTTTTGTTCTTATTTTTGAGATCTTAAGCAGAGCTTATTAAGTTGCATGTGGGAGAGCAACCCTTGTAGGATCAGACTCACAGATACAGATCCTTTGTTCTGCTCAGCTGTCTCGGTTAATCGCAGCAGGGACATGGCCACCAGAGGCCGTTACAGCTGCCTGATTTCCTCATCAGTTTTCTGCCATCTACAGACAGCACTGAATTTATTACCCTGGTGGGATGCTTTAAAACTCTGCCAGCTTGTGATATTTTGCCAAGGGATACCAGACAGAGGCTCTGGGTAGATAGCTTTTTATCGCAATCCTTTCACTGTTTGTATGGGGTTGGAAATTACTGCACGAGAGTGAGCTAGCTCATATGCAGCACGAACCTGCTTACCTGCTAATGTTTCCCAGGGTTGTGTGAGTGGCAGCCTTGCTCTTTATCCTTAAACCTTGAGGGATGTTTATATACACAATAGATATTGAGCCCTGAAAAGTTCTGCTCGTAGCTTTGCATAATAACTTATACTAGCAGACTTTTGCAGTGAAATTCACTGAGTACAAAGAACGTGCAGCAGTATTGTGAGAGTGGATGAGGGTAGGTAGCTTACTATCACTCTTCTTTTCAGAGTAGTTTCCAGATACTCTGAAAACATGTCTGGTGTATCATGCTGTTGTAAATTATCAAGAGATGCTTTTTGATAATTTTCTGTTAAGCACAACCTCTGGCAGTGAAATAAGGCTGCGATGACTTGTGATGAACTGAGAGCACTCAAAAATGTTTTCTGTGTGAAGGAGTAACAGTATTTTGATCAGAACTAACAGCTGGAAAAAAATCAGGAAGAGTTTAAACAGATATTGAACTTTTTCAAAGACTTCACAGTTCTGGTATCTTGCACAACACAGAAAAGCCAGCTGTGAAGTGCTTAGCAAATAGCTGCGTACTGTCTATTATATAGATCATCACAGAATCATAGAATGGCCTGGGTTGAAAAGGACCACAATGATCATCTAGTTTCAACTCCCTGCTATGTGCAGGGTCACCAAGCACCAGACCAGGCTGCCCAGAGCCACATCCAGCCTGGCCTTGAATGCCTCTGGGGGTGGAGTATCCACAACCTCAATGGGCAACCTGTTCCAGTGCAAAATTAATGTTGCATCTAACAGTCTAGTTTCAAGCCTGGGGATAGAATGTTGCCCTAGGACATAAAATAGGCCTAAAAATTATTTCTTTGAGTGTCCTGGAAAGTGCAGGACTTAAAGTGACAGAGTGAGGGGCCTTTTTGGTCCAGCTGATGAGCAAGATGAGGGATCATGGGAGGGTAAGCCAAGATTGCTGCTCCGGTTTTGTTTCTGAGTTTTACAGAAATGAAGCAGCAGCCTATGCAGACTGTGGTCATGTTCTGAGAAATCCTAGCAAAGAAAAGTGTTGTCACTGGGAGTTGTGACCAACAGGTCTGTCCTACTTGAAAGTCAGAGCTCTCAGGTGGAGCTATCGTGGACGTTTTGGGAGTGGTGGCAATCTAGGCTAATGTTCCACGGTAGCTTTGGAAGGTGTATATCAGTAGTTTTGAAGGAACTGAAGGGCTCTCTGAGCCTGGCACTTATCAACTGATAGAGCTGCGTTCCAGAGTCTAAACTACAAGCTGAGGAGAAACATGCCAACATCCAGTCAGGCATATGAGATTCAAGCAGTCTTGGTAGGAAACTGCGTAAGAGGAGCGTGGGATTTGGCTTAAATGGACTAATAAATCATACAAATCATTCAACTATTTAAAATGGCCTTTTTTTTTTTTTTTTTTTTTTTTTTTTTTTAAATCTTACTGTATATGGTCTGTAAGTTTTCCCGTAAGAGTGTAAAAAGAAAGGGGAACGTGGATTTTTGGAAGGGATGCTTGGGGTAGCAAGTCATAACAAATGACGTGCGGCTGCGAGGAAACACGCTTCTTGTGAAATATTCTGCAGTGCATTAAATGGCTCTTTATTTAAAAACAATAATATAAAAAAGTTGCCCGTAGAAGGCGACAAAGCCGGCTCAGAAATAGCGTTCCTAAGCGGAGTTACGCCCCGCCCCGGGCTCAGGCAGCTCCCCCCTTCGCTCAGAAGGTGACGGCGGTTACGCGGCCCTCAGCCGCCGGTAGTGCTGACGTCACACCGCACCCGCAGGGGGAAGGAGAGGGGAAGGCTTACGGGAGAGGCCACGTGACCGGGACGGGCGGGGCGCGGCCCGGCCCAGAGCGAGGCGGCCGCGCCCTTTCCGGCGGGCGCTGCCGGGACCAGCGGGGCGGGGACAGCCGAGCGCGGGGAAGGCGCCTGCCCTCGCCTCTCGCTGCAGCTGCCCGCCGTCAGTCCTCACCGTCCCATCCCCTCACCTCATGGCGGTGCAGAGCGTAGCGGCCGGCCCCTCCCACCGCCCGCTCCGGCCTCCCCCTCCTCCTCTTCCGCGCGCGGGAGCCGCGGGGCTCCTCCCGACGGGAGCGTGAGGGGCGGCGACCGCAGGTAACGGGGGAGAGATGAGGGCGGAGGAGGCCTGGCGGCCCGCCACGGGGGGGAGGGCGGCCTGGAGCTCGCGCTCCGAGGGGCGGGGCTTGTGGGCGCGAGGCGCCGCCCCGCCTCGGGGTCGAGCCGCGGGCTCCGGTGCCGGCGTGCTGGGAGCCGTGTGGGTGAGCAGCCGGGAGGCCCGGGTGGGCCGTGCCTGGCTGCGGTAACGTGTGCGTGCGTGCGTGCGACTGGCGGAGGAGTATTCGCGGTGCCGCGTTCGTCCCGTGGAGATGAACGGTTTCGTCCGTGGCTCGTTGTGACGCTGAGTGCCCGGTGAACACCGGCAGAGCTTCCCAACCCGGGCTCGGCTTCGGTGTGAGGTGTGAAGGGAGGTTTTGGGTCTGTTTCCGTTCGGTGAAGGTAAGGGTTGCGTCTGGCGTCTCAGTCCCGGAGCGTCTTTAGGTTGCGTGGAACGCGAGGCTGCCTGTGTCAAAAGCTCAAGGTGGAACTTGAGTGAACTTTGGTCGTGTGGCTGAGAATGAGGTAACGAAATAGTTGCAGCAGGGATGGAGGAGGTTGTGTCATTGACTGTTGGGCCGTTTTGATAGACTTCTGGGAAATGCAGGCAGGAGGGCAGCAGCTACGAAACACGCTGTAGTTGCCTAGTTGATGAATAACGCTCTGTTTTGGTGAACGTCCTGCCATTGAAGATTGTTCTTTATATAAAAGAGGATAAGTGTAAATAGCGTAGGAAGAATAGGATGTACAAAAAGGTAAAGAATGGATTCTTGTCTTGTTTTCTCCCCCAGTATCTTAAAATTGAATGCTCTTTGTTTTTTTCTTTATTAATGCCGTGTTGAAGGAGTACACTTCCTCACTGTTCAAAAAACCTTCTTCAATGGGCTTTTTGAAACTGGTGTGTCTTTTGCTTTGAGCACTTGTGCCTCTGGTGTGCTATCTATATGCACGTGTATGACATCCTTGTAAAAAAAAAAATAATAATAATAACATGAAGATAAAGCATATTTCCTTGTTTACCTTGTCTGTGTAATACATAAAAATAAGTATAAGACTGCGCTCTCATGGACAAGGCTGGAAAACTTTATCTCTGCTTTAGGAGATTAGGGGAAATTTTTTCACACAGAGGGTGGTGACACACTGGAACAGGTTGCCCAAGGAGGCTGTGGGTGCCCCATCCCTGGAGGCTTTCAAGGCCAGGCTGGATGTGGCTCTGGGCAGCCTGGTCTGGTGGTTGGCGACCCTGCACATAGCAGGGGGTTGAAACCGGATGATCATTGTGGTCCTTTTCAACCCAGGCCATTCTGTGATTCTGTGATTCATTCTGTTGGAATTAGAGTTGCGCTACAAAATTGGAGGTGCTCTTTCCTACTTTCTGGACTCCTTGGGCTCTGGATGGCATGCATCTTGGCCTTTTAAAGGTGCACGTGACTGAGATTTGAACCAGCAGCTCTGAAGTCTGAATTGTGTGTTATGTCTGTCCTTTATGTGTTCTCTGCCCCCATGTCTCAGATTTTCATGAGTGCGCATAACTGGACTGAGGAGGAAGACTTGGGTTACAGAGTTACCTGTACATTGCAGATTTAAGGAATCTTACTGAGAATATCTGCGTTGTTACTTTTTTCCCCAACCTAAGAGTTCTGTATATTAATATCTTCTAAAAGCTCACTGTACCAAAGCCAATGCTTGAAACTTTAGTTTTTCTTACCATAAAAGTGCTTAGGACTTAAGTTACTGAACAAATATGAAGGGATGACAACAGTATTTCAGTTCAACTTTTAGCATGTTCCCTCCTAAGGAATGGCTTGGATTGCACGCTCGTTTCTTCAATTAGTGAAGCGAAAAGCAAAGGGATGGGAGAACTGTAAGGTTCCACATGAGGCATTTGAAGGGAATGTTGAACTGGAAAATCTCTCTACTGTGTTACTCAGGCATTTTTAAAAGTGTGAGC
Source organism: Lagopus muta (assembly GCF_023343835.1). Taxonomy (NCBI): domain Eukaryota; kingdom Metazoa; phylum Chordata; class Aves; order Galliformes; family Phasianidae; genus Lagopus; species Lagopus muta. The sequence goes on along the minus strand of NC_064433.1, from coordinate 129,367,726 downwards.
TCCCTTTGTGAAGCATAGGTGAGACTGTGTACACTTCTGTGTGTCGTGCATGAAGGTGAGATTAGCATTAAGTTATGGACATTGGGGTTTTCTAGCTGAATTCTTAATGTACCAATCAATATTCTTATTAACTTATATTTTAGAAACCTAACACTGGAGATACTTAAGAAGCGAATGCCTCTGGATTTTGGAACAAATTGGTATGTATGTAACAAGCCTTCAAAGGGTATATTACTGAACACTTGTGCTTTTAGGGGGTGTTTCTGGTTCCTGTGGATTTATGCCTCTGGAAAGGAAGAAGGGAACATATAACAGTCACTGTACACTTGTTGAAGCTTTGGTTGATTGAACCCACTCTTCTTCCACATAAGGCTTTGTGGATGAGAGGGCATTAAGCAGGTGCACTATTTGAAATTCAGAAACACAAAATTTCTTATGGAGCTCTTACAGGTGAGCAGAATTGAGAAGACAGCAGAAAAGTTAATAAATAAATAAATAAATAAATAATGGTGAGCAGCTGTACCTGGGCTAACTCTTAGTAATGTCATATCAAAACAGGCCTGTTGTTTTCAGATCCTTCTGGTGAGTCATGTAGTGTTGGTGGTGTGGCCGAAACAAGAGTGGTAATTAATGGCAGTGAGCAGGGAAGGGTTGCCAGTGAGTAAATGCTGTTGAATATTTTCAGGAAACATTTCTGTAAAAGGAGATGTTTCTGTAGGAGGAAATGAAAGTTATGACGTCCAGCCAGGTGGAACTGGCTAAACAAATGCAGTTCATAAAACAGTAGTTCTGCAGAAAAGAGTTTGGAGGTTATGCTGTTGGAGCACTTGAAGCTGACTGTGCAGGAAAAAAAAACCACTAATTTTGGATTGAGTGGAAGAAGACTTCCACTGTATTGTGGAAGTGCTAATATCTCAGCTGAAATACAGTGCACAGCTTCAGGAGTCACACTTGAGAGAAAAAAGCATGGGCTGTTGAGAGGCCCCAGAGGGCTGCACAGCAGAAGGCAGCAAACGCCTGACCTGCAGTGACAGAGGGAGTTGTACGTTGTTCCAAGGCCAAAGTGGACATTTGTGATGGGTTTTGTTAATCAAAGGGAAGATCTAGATGAAGATCATTAGGTAATGAGAGAGTTCCTAACAAACGTGAGAACATCGAAGCACACGTGATGTTTATGTGGTTTCATTCATAAGAATCTTCCTTGGAGAGGAGTGTTTGAATTGCCTGTAGTGAGGAGCAGCATTAAGTGATGCTGTACTTGGGCAGATGGTTAAAGTAAATGGCTTGTTGAAGTCTGCCTTAGTTTATTGATATCATCTCATTCACAGTTAAAAAGATGAGGCTTTGGAGAGAAAATCCAGAATTCTAGCATTCAGAGATTTTAGTGTACGTTTAGGCTATTTCTCAGAGAAAAGACAGTCTACTTAGCTATTGAGGGCTGGTGGCCAAGTAGGCAAAGTTAGAACAATCCACCATGTTAACTTTTACCGACTGTAATTATTGCTTTCAGATGAAGTACAACAATTAGAGGTGATAATTAATTTTCTTTGGCTGATAACTCCTTCATACTTTCTTAAGCTTATCTACTTTCAAATGTAAAATATTATTTCATCTCACAAAATCACTTCTAATGTTTCTGAACATGTAGCTAATTTGTTACAATAAATATTTAACATCTTTTAAGCTCCGTACCTTGTGCTCCTGTGGAGAGAAAAGGACTTCTGAGCACAGAGGAAAAAGAAATGTTTCCTTGTGTTAGGCTGATGACACACTGGAGCAGGTTGCCCAAGGAGGCTGTGGATGCCCCATCCCTGGAGGCATTCAAGGCCAGGCTGGATGTGGCTCTGGGCAGCCTGGTCTGGTGGTTGGCAACCTTGCACGTGGCAGGGGGTTGAAACTAGATGATCATTGTGGTCCTTTTCAACCCAGGCCTTTCTATGATTCCATGATTCACTCTAGCTTGTCAGCAGCTTTGCTTGTTATTTATGCTATTTCCCAGATATACTCAGTGTTAAAATCAGTTGTGAATTCAGTTAAAGAATCTTTGCAGAACAGTGCCAAGTCCAAATGAAACCACCGCCAACCTTCCTTCCCTCCTGGTGAGCCTCTTCAGTGAGGAGCTGGATTTGCCACAACCCTGCTGCAGAAATAGCCAGTGAAAGGAGACATCAGGGTGAACTATGCATGAAAGTACGGCACTCCAATCCAAGCCAGAATAGGACTGGCCACATCTGTGAGGGCAACTAAGCTTAGGAAAAAACAGCAATGTGAAAAATAATCAGATTCTTCCTCCAAAGAAAGGTGATTTTGTCAGTTTGAGTTGTTTTAATAAAAAACTACACCAATAAAATTACTCTCATTGGTAATATAACTGGAGTAGCTTCTGTTGGTCTTCTGAATTTATAGAATCACAAGGTTGGAAAGGACCCACAAGATCATTTAGTCCAACTGTCCTGCCATCACCATTGCCACCACAAACTAAACCTTATCTCACAGCTCCTCGTCCAGACCCCTCTTGAACACTGCCAGGGACGGCAACTCCACCACCTCCCTGGGCAGCCATTCCAGTGCCTGACCACTCTCTGAGAGAAAAAGTTCTTCCTTATGTCTAATCTAAACCTCCTCTGATACAACTTGTGGCCATCTTCTCAGGCCCTGTTTATTGCCTGGGAGAAGAGGCAGTTCAAAGCCAGGAAGTGTTTGGAGCTGTTAGTGAGGTGATTTGTTGTGGTCTGGCTCTCTCACTCATGAGTTTTGTTTGGTAGGTGTCTTTGAGTCATGCATGAATCCACTTCAGGTTTTTTTGTTGTTTGTGTTGGTTTTTAAAGTAGATCTTCGCAGTTCTTTTATTTCACTTTTTCCTACAAAAGAAGATACTGAAACATCTGCAAGGATAATCAGAGAGGGCTGGAGGTTTTTGAACTGCCGATCTTGTAGTGTTTTGGATAGTGCTGTGTTGAGTGTTTATGGAATAAGTTTGCTTTTCTTTGCTTTTTCACAGCCTAACAGGGTGCAAACAAGGGGAGCTGTGTTCACTTTTAATGTTAACCTACCCGTGTTCTCTGCTGGGTTTTCCTAGGAGAGTAGTGAATTAATGGAAGTTGGCAGCAAGAGCATAAAGAGAAAGGTAGTATTGGAAGAAAACAATGAATTTAAAGAAACAAGAGCAGGAGTCGAAGCTGTGAGCTTGCCTGACAGACTTGCAGTGTACTTTTATGAAGTCCAAAGCTTGCATTGGTACACCCATCTCTGCCAGAGCCTGGGTGCTTGGTATTGCACTGCCTTGGTGCTGGCATTGTCTCTCAGTATTAGAATCTGAATTCCATGACTTTAATGAGCACCTGAATGGAAACATTTTTTTCCCTCCTGTTCTTTGCTCCCTTTCCCTTTAAAGTCAAAAGCTTGTTAATACAACGTGCAGCAGCACATGCAGTGCTTCTGATTATGTGGAAAATGATTGCTTGGGGAAATCAATGCAAATCAGTGATTGGTGTTCGCAGGGAATAAAACTACCTTTATCTATAGGTGTGTTTTCTTCCTTTCGGCCAGTTCTCTGAATGTTTGTAATAACCAGCAGCCTTAAAATAAAAGCCTAAATATATTTTCCATTTCCCTTCATACTAGAGGAACGTTAATCTTCTTGAAAGGACTTTGGGTTGGGTTTTGTTTTGGGTTTGGTTTTTATTCATTTTGAAAGGATTTATACAGATATCTTAAATTTAAATCTTACGTATTAGATGAAATCCAGGAGATCTTCATTGCAGTAGATAACAGGAGAAAGGATGCACTGAAATGAATTTCCGTATTTAGCTAGAGGATGAGTATGTAAAACCTACATTTGTACTCCAGTCTAGTTAGTACTTTTTGCTAAGCTGTCATTGAAGGTCTTACATAACTAAGGCTTAGGTTGAGTGGGTGCTTTTCAGCAGAGAGCACATAGTTGCTGTAGCTGAGCAGAAAAATGCTTCATGCAGGTGTGGGAAGTTCTTTGTACAGTGCATCAACAAACAGAGGCATTTTCTTGTTCCTTGTTTATAGCTAGTACATGCATGTGCTTACATCCAGGCTCATTTGTGTCAGGCAAATTGCTGTTAATCTGACACTTGTTCTGCTCTTCTTTCACTTTCTCTAGTGAGTTTACATGGAAGAAATGCTGTGGCTGTTCTCAGGCTCTCTGACAAACTAATTTCAATGTAAGTAATTATTTGTTTGGTGTTGTCAGTTAAGTGGTGTGCAGCTCACAGGTCTGTGTACGTAAGGAAAAGGAAAATAAATCACAGCACTTAGAAGTTTTCCTTTTCTTTCTTTTCTGGGAAGCTTTTATGTTTTAAGGTTTCCATTTTTATATTCTGGGTCAGATAAAGATGTTAGTTGCTCAGCCATGAGTCAAGCTTACCCATGCTTGTTTCTTTCCATAGGCCATTCTCAGGAAGAATCAGCCACACGAACTGCTGAGGAATCCTCTGTGTGTTACACATTTCTGCCATTTTAATCGTGTTTGTTCTGTGCAGGTTTCAGTATTGCATCACCTCGTGTTGAGTAACAGAAGCTCTACTGTTCATTGATCAATGTGACAGTCCCCAGAAGTTTACGAGATGAGCCAAGCCCGTGGGAGATATGACTTCTGCATTGGGCTGGTGTTGGCTATGAGCTCCAGCATCTTTATTGGAGGGAGTTTCATCCTGAAAAAGAAAGGCCTTCTCCGATTAGCAAGGAAGGGCTCCATGAGAGCAGGTAAATGCATGTTTAAGAAGCTTGACAACATTCTGGTTTTACTGCTTAATAGATTACTGAATTTGTGATCTCCTTCTTACTTTTAGGTATATGGAACCTAAAATATATATCCAGTGTGTTTTTGTTGTGTTTTTTTCCCTCTGGTGTCAAATACACCTAACTCAGCATGTGACACATACTGCTAGATTTGCATACAGTGCCCTGTAGGGACACTTACTATAAAACTATTCCTTTCCATGTTAGGTAAGGCTTGAATTCATTTTGCAAATTGGTCTTGGAATCAGCACTCTTAACTGTATCTGTGCTCCTAGGAGGGTGGATTTAACTGCATTTGTCAGGAGATGGTGTAGAAAACTCAGAGTCACATAATGATATGCTGTAGTGTTGTCTGTTCTCTGGAGCTGCTGAAAGTGTTTGTCTCTCATTGTTGCCTTTTTAAAGCCAGAAACGTTCTAAGCAGTGCTCAGTTCTCCTTACGGATTAATATATTACCCACACAAAAAGCCATGTTAATGGACACTTGTATACATTTCCAGCTTTATTTTGTTGAACTGAATTAAACAATATTAAATCACTTTCAGTATAGCCGTTACCATTTTGGGAATTGATTTTTTTTTCATCAGTCTGTCAATGTATTGATTGGAACAATAAAATTCTGACCAGCACTACCTAGATTCTTTCTTTTCCTTCTGCTTGTTCCTGGGTTTTCTCAATGAGGCTCATGTTTGCAATGTTTAGTAGCAACCAAGTCTGAGTTCTGCCTGTAGCAGGGAGGGATCCAACTTAAGGTCTTAAAGATTTTAAAAGCCACTTCCCCACACCTCAATGGCTGTAAAGGAGATGAGGGATTGTTACAGTACGTTGGAGCTGTAATAGAATATTGGTTTGAGAGCAGCATGCAATGAGCATGCAGATAGTTGCAGAATCCTTAGATCGTTCAGAAAGCTGAATCTGAATATTTGTAATTCAGTGGCAGTCCTGTCTGCTTTTGAAAGATGGTTGATTCTGTGAGATACTCAATTCATTTTGCCTGGTTTGGAATGGGGAAGTGTGACTGCATTTCACACTGATGTATGTAGTTGATTGTCTAAGCCACACCTGATTTCCACAGTGTTTTTCTGAGATGTGTAACTTGGCTTTTTGTGTTGTTACAGTGAGTTGAAAGAACTGTTTTTCATTGTAAAGCCAGTAAGATCATCACTGCCACTTCTAACAAAAAGGAAATAAATAATCAGTTTTCAAAGCAGGCTGTAAGAAGCATCTGCATGTCAGTGCTTGACAATGATTTCAGTTCCTCTAGCTCAAGAGACCATATAAAAAAGACAGTAAAGACTGCCTGTATTTTTAAGAGCAAACAAAAATGTTTTGGCAGTGTTATTAGTGACAGAGCTAGCTGTTTGTTGATCTGTATTTTTAATGGAGTAACAAACACTCTTTCAGGTCAAGGTGGTCATGCATACCTTAAGGAGTGGCTGTGGTGGGCTGGACTTCTTTCAAGTAAGTAACTGTGACTTAATGTATGCTGTAGCCTGTGTTTTGCCTTGTAGCCTGGCACTGCAGATTCTTCCATGCAAAAGTTCATGATTCCAGTTAGCAGGCTGGGGAGATACAACATGGACACCAAAGTAAAGCACCTCTTCTAATTTGGCAGAATTAATTTTAGGGCCTGTTGTCGTCCCCCAGCCTGTTTTGTGTTGAAAATAGCAGTGGACGCTTTGTGTTCTACAAGTACTGTTAGCCCAACACCACCATTAGATTTTTCCCTTGTTCCCTTACTGCATGTTCATGTGTGCAAGAAGATTTGCATGGATTCACACGTTTGTTGCATAAGACACCCTAACCTCTTTTTTGTTATCATTACTACTCTGCAGTGGGAGCGGGAGAAGTAGCTAACTTTGCTGCCTATGCTTTTGCACCAGCTACATTAGTGACTCCTCTAGGAGCTCTCAGTGTTCTTGTAAGGTAAGAAATACTAACAGAAAGCAATGTGATTGCAGAGAGTGAAGCTAAATATTTGTAAGTGCCTGAGATATGCTGTAGTAAATGTGGTTTGTTCTTAACTATAAATGAAGAGCAGTTATAAACGTCAGAAGTAACTTGAAGTTTCTCCAAATTCCAAGTGACTTCTTTAAAATGGTTCTGGCAGTTTGCACCTCAGTATGTGAAAAACTGTTGCCTTCTCCATTTTAAAAACACATTGTATACAACACAGGAGTATTTTCAAGATTTTTGTCTTTTTAAAAATGATTTTTACAAGTGCCTCAACACAGAGTTCAGGGGAGGCAGCATAAAAAGGTGCTGCAAAATCCTACAAGTTAGTTCTGCCTGCAGCAAGTATCCTGATAGTGACATAGTTGATTTTCTATTTTGACTAAAAGCTTAACCAGTGGAATTGCTGTAAGTGATTTATGGCTATTAAAGGTGTTCCTGCTCACCAAAAAGTGCACATCATGTATGTAACTGGCATGTATGGTCAAATCAAGCTGTAAGTCGGTGAGCAAATAAATATTACTGATTGCATGTTTTGTTCATTTTTTCTTTTTCTTAGTGCCATTTTGTCATCCTTCTTTTTAAATGAAAAACTTAATCTACATGGAAAAATAGGGTGTTTGCTAAGTATACTTGGATCAACCGTGATGGTAATTCATGCTCCACAAGAGGAAGAAGTAGAAACTTTAGATGAAATGTCCAACAAACTCCGTGATCCAGGTAAGAAAAATGCTGGCTTGATTTCTAAGTAGTTACTACAGAAAGATGTGTACTTACTCCTCTCTAAGCAGAGAGTTTTATTACCACCCTCAGATACCACAAAGATGTCCTGTGTCTGCTTCATGTTGTCACAGCGGAGTAGAGATCTAGGTTCTGCAGTGTGATTCCATAGAGAGTCTTCAGGCTGACAGAGTGGTAAATGTAATGTGCCCAAGTTTCATTATTTTAGCAAGGTCACGCTAAAATCATTTTAACTTCAGTGTTGGTGGAGTAACGAGAAACTTGCTATCTTTTCTATTCAAGCTGAGTCAGTCGCCTTATTAGTGTGCTTTTTCTTGTTACCCTTAAGGTGTTTGATAGAATACATAAATAACAAGATGCCTTTTCTCCCCAAACGCAGGTTTTGTGGTCTTCGCAACAGTTGTTGTCATTGTGTCTTTAATTCTAATAGTCGTGGTGGGGCCTCGCCATGGACAGACCAACATCCTTGTGTACATCACAATTTGCTCTGTGATCGGAGCATTATCAGTCTCCTGTGTAAAAGGCCTGGGCATTGCTATCAAGGAACTTTTTGCAGGAAAGCCAGTGCTGAAACGTCCCTTGTCTTGGATTCTGCTGCTAAGCCTTACCGTCTGTGTGAGCACGCAGATCAACTACTTGAACAGGGCTCTGGATATATTCAACACTTCAATAGTGACTCCAATCTACTACGTAATCTTTACGACGTCCGTTTTAACTTGTTCTGCTATCCTGTTCAAGGAATGGCAGCACATGGCGGCTGATGATATCACTGGCACCTTCAGTGGCTTCCTTACTATCATCGTGGGGATCTTTTTATTGCATGCCTTCAAAGATGTTAACTTCACCCTAGCAAATTTGCCCGTTTCCTTGCGGAAAGATGACAGAGCAGCAAATGGGTCTTTGCTGAGCACGTATGACTGCTTTAATCACGATGAAGAAAGTTCTACCTGCCTAAGTGAAATACAATCCACAGAGAGTCTCTCAGCCAGGAGAAATGGAAGTCTGTCAGCCTTCTGAAAACACCTACTTGTTAAATAAGAGAAGAACAATTCTGTAACTCTGGATTTATTTCTTTTTCCTGCTGTGAAATGTCTGAGCTTGTCTGGAACCTCATGTACTTCTTAACAGTGTGGGTAGACAATCTTTAAGTTCGGTTAGTTTGGATCACAAACACTGAAGGGGGTTTTAATTTGCCTTATTTTTACTTTACAAAAATACTAAAATGACCTCAGACCACAGCTGGTGTTGTTGCTTAAGTTATGTAAATACTTTCATTTCCCTCTTCCGTTTCAAGATGTATTGCACTAATGACAATTTTATCCAAAATAAATGGCTTTATTTCTGCATTGGTGGTAAACGGATTGCAGTGGGCCTGAATCCTTTGTACTTATTGTGCCCCAAATGACTGCTGAATGGCTGTAACATCTTATCACAGTGGGAGCTGTCCCAGCCTTTGGCAGAAGAAAGCTATAACCAAGCAGCAGTAATCCTTTGAAAGTCCTACTTACCTAAAGCTTTGTTAGACCTGGAGGATTTACATCAACAAACCAACCCTAATCACAGAACTGTACTTCTGCTTGCAGTAATGCAGTTGCTGCCTCTGTCAGTACTTCAGGAAGTGGATTAGAAAAAAAACAAATCCAAAATGTCACTGCTTAAACAGTGTTCTGGTGGTAATTTTTTTTAAGCAAGTTCACAAAGGCAGAAAATAAGTATTAGTGATGTAGTTTTATAACAACGTTCCTCCTATAGATGGGGAAGGTTAGAGCCAACTGTTTACTGCTCTCATTTTGTCAGTTTCAGTGCTTAATGTTGAAGAGTACAGTTTATAACCAGGACAGAAATCAAGCACCTCCCACCTGTGAAACTGACTCTGCTGCCTTCCTTTTCATATGTGGAAGAGACACCAAGATGTCAAACAAGAAAAAAGGTCCTTGAAATTCTGAGTGAAGAACAGGATTTGAATTTCTGTCTGGTTTTAAGAAGCATCACATCTCTACTGTTCAGGTACAGAGCACAGCTCCCTCCAAAGACCCTAAAAACTGCAGGTTGTGCAGCAGTAGCACCAGACTGCTGACTGCCACTTCCAGTACCAAAACACCAGCCTGTAACATTTTACTTTATACTGTAATACATGCTTTGGATTCCAGATCCCCTGTGTTAGATAATTTAAAATAAGACAGTTATGCCTTTTGTGTGCTTTCTTTTTCCCCTTTAAGGCGAGCAATTATACTAAGTGAAGAAGGTGGTGGATTTTTTTTTTTAAACACTTAAATCTGGTTGATGAAATAATAAGCCACCTTTGAAAGTGTGAAACTAACAGAAAAGTAATCTCTGAAAACATATTCATTGCAGGGAAAATGTCATCCTAAATCCACACTAATGCTACTATTTCTAACATACATGTTAGAGATCAGTCCACCTAATGCTGCTAGTTAACCAGTGAGAATTATAATTTACTTTAATTACACCATAATTAATTATTTTTACGGAGTTCTTAAGCCAAAAACCAAGCTCTATTACTTAACTGCTTATGTAGCACAGGGCCAAGATGAAGCCTTGGGTATGTGAGACTTGGCTCTAAACCACTAATGATCTCAGGAAATTAAGCATTTCTTCAATTCCTTAATTGAAGCCTGAAGCAGAGGGGAATGTGTGACTGACTAGAAGGCTTCCTGGCACTCCACTGTGAGGAAATAACAGTTGTCTTTAAGAAACATTTCTTTATCTAGTAGAAGAAATGCTTGAATCAAGGACAAGCATCTCCCACACACCATGGCAGCCATGTGTGCCTGCTTGCCAGAACAGTGGCTCCTAAGCACTGACAGTCTGGGAAAACCTGCATCAAAGTAAATTTACTTGCAGACTGCCTGGCAAATCTCTATCTTCTGTTTTGTGAGGAATTTTAGCTCATTTTTTTCTCCTTCCTCAAGGAGAAACAAGAACTGCTTATCACTTGTAAACATGTTTGTATCTCCAACCAAAATACAAGCTGGGGAAGAAGCTCTTAGAAGGAAAAAACAGAGATCCCACTCTAATCAGTTAAAGTTCTGCCACTTAGAAATACCAGAAGTACTATCAGCCACCTCCATCTTAAGTAACTGTAGAGCAGTCCCCCTGAGCCAGCCTTCATTTCCACAATTAATGATCACAGAATACTTTTGCGCAGAGAAAGAACAGTCGACTGAAAAAATCAGTTATTCACAAAGCAGCTGCAGAATTCATTGTTGTTTTTTTTTTTTTAATAAAGGCTAATTAAGCAATTAATGCTCTAATACAATTAGGCATTGGTTTCTAAATCTTTCTACAGAGCCCAGTTTCTTAGCCTCCGCAGCTGTTACTTTGATAGCTTGGGGGAATGTTTATTCTGATCCGGTCTGAGATGGCCACCTCAGAAAAGGAATGCAAAGAGGTTGCAAGAACAAACCTTCTACAGCTGCAGGCTTTTAATCAAAGTATATAAAATTTTAGTCTAGAAAAATAAGTATGGATTGTATACAGTTACTGTGCTTGGAGAGTGAAGAGGACAGTGCATCACTCAGATGGCACAGGAGGACTGAAAAGGGCAGATAAAAGGATTTCTTCAACCTGCTGGCATTTTGTTTTTCTCCTTTCTCATACTTTTAGCCTAACCAGGTGCAAAAAGTATCATTAGGGAGGAAATCTAGTTGCTGGCAAGGGACTGGTGAATGGGCGGCTGGAAGCAGCGCACGTGTTCCACGGGTGTGCTCTCTCCATCTCCAGACTTCAGATACTTGTCCAAAATAGCAATTATTTCATCATTCAAAATCTGGAACTTGCGAATTCTTTCAACCATTTTCTTCAAAGGCTGCAAAATGCAAAAAAAAAACCCAACAATTAGCTCTGGAGATGAAAAGCACCAAATGCTGTGACGTCACTTTGTTACAAACGTTTCCCCATTACTGGTAATGCAATCAAGAAATCCAAGGTGCATTCTGGTTTCTGACACTGCAGCTTTTTGTACAAAAAGGACAATTTACAACTGCCTTCATGTAATCATAATCCAAGTGCAAGCGTAGGAGATGAGCAGCGTTCAGAAAATCCTTACAGCCAAGTAATTACAGCCTTCAGGCTCCAGTATTAGCATCTAATCCTTCGTACTCTCATTTTCAACATTTCATTCCAAAAAGCGATCAGTCCATCTGCAAAGCACCTGAATACAAACAGCTCTGATTTTTTTGTTCGTTCTGGAAAGAACAAATATTTTCAACATACCACATTCTTTATAACCTCATCTTTGCCATCGTGCTTTTGGACTTTCAGCAGGTGGTAGCAGAAATCCAACACGTCAAAGCGACGCTGCTGTCCCAAGAGCACAATGATCATGCAGCCAGCCCAGTGCAGGCCATCTCCAAAGCACTGCCTGAAATAGAAACCAGAACACAAAGAGCCTTCAAACACAGCTACAGGAAACATTTAGGAATCAGGCATTATAATAAAACACATATTAAATAAGTCCAGAATATGACAAACATGAATCTAAAAAATACTGTGAAGTCTAGTAGATCAGTTTTGCTTTCCAGGTTCCACAAGTGATGCAAATGAATGCTTAACACACACACACACACACACACACACAAAAAGGAAGCCTCCACCTTCTGCTTTCCTACAACTTACAGTTAGTTACTTCAAGGACATTTACCCCCTCCCCCACTTCGGCTCTAGCAGCATACATTTCATTTTCAAAGAAAACAAAGGGGGAATTCAGCACTGTCACTCTGCTTTGGGCTGCAGACAGGAAGGGAAGCAAAGGTCATTTCCCCCATAGCTGGTCAGTGAGAAGCACTCGACAGCAGCAGTTTTTCAAAATATGGATATGCACAAATTACCAAACCCAAGAACCGTATTAACGTGTTAACTTCCAAATGCTCATCCTTGCAGAGAGGAGTCAGATGAGAAAGTACTGGCTAGGGACGCTCGCACACGTCCAGCTATTTTATTTGCATTCAGCTTCTGTAATGGTAAGGCTACCACTGAACAACGTGTGCTAGGGCCTGCTTGTCATGGGATCATTCATTCTACTCTGCCAGCACTTAAAATAGAGGGTTATTTTCTTTAAAGATACAATCATCTCTGTGTTCACGCGTTACGAGCCCCTGCCTGCGATCGCATCGCTTCCCTTGGCTTTGCAGTAAGCAGACACACAAACAAACCCCTCTATTTGGTGCACAAGGAACAAAGGAAGGGCTGTTGGCACAGGTGCCCATACGTACTCCACAGTGAACTCGTGCGTTCCCACGGGGATGCAGTAGACGAACTGCATCGCGCTCCAGAGGCGGTGGAATTCTACACACTCATCTACGTGCATCACACCATTGCTGGGTAGGGGCCCACGCCAGATGGGATCGTCCAGGAAGGATCGGATCCTCGTCAAGATAACCTCAAACATGGACAGGCCGCAGCAGAGGCGTTCTTTGGTCAGCAAGTCGCCTTCCCTTGCGATTGCTATTTGCTGAGAATGGAAAGTGCAAAATCCCAGTCACACAAAGCACTCAGTTTACAGGCCTTCTTCCACACTGACTTACTTCACACTGAATTACTGAAGGAACTGGGGCTCTTTAGTCTGAGGAAGAGGAGGCTGAGGGGAGACCTTATTGCTCTCTCCCAGTATCTGAAAGGTGCTTACAGTGAGAGAGGGGTTGGTCTCTTCTCACTGGTGACAGGTGACAAGAGGAAATGGCCTCAAGTTGCACCAGGGTAAGTTTAGGTTGGATATCAGGAAACACTTCTGTACAGAAAGGGTTGTTAAGCACTGGAATAGGCTCCCCAGGGAGGTGGGTGAGTCACTATCCCTGGATGTGTTTAAAATCCGTTTGGATGTGGTGCTCAGGGACATGGTTTAGTGGAGGGTTGTTGGAGTCAGGGTAGTATGGTGAGGTTGTGGTTGGACTCGATGATCTTTGAGGTCTTTTCCAACCTGCACAATTCTATGATTCTATAACTTCTAGAAAAGTACCATCCTGAGCTAATAGCACAGCACTGTTCACATAACTGCTCCAGTTCCCACACTGCGCTCTCCTCTGGAGCACACTGATTGGAAAACATGTAATAGGAGCTTTAAAAAAAATAACAACCATAATTCAGTTTCACTTGGTTTATTCTAGAAGTTCCTCTTGTCCTTGAAGTGAAGTCAGAGTTCAGTTCAGTGAAAAAGCACTCAGAAAAATCTAAGGGCCTTTCCTGTCCTAAGGAAGTTTAAAGGGGTTTTGCTTGCATGGACGGATGCAGAAAGCCAGAAGAGTGCTCAGTGGCCTGCTGCTAGTATGGGCTGTAGCAGCTGCAGCTGCTAGATGAGAAAGCTCCAAAGACAGCAGAAACGGACTCAGATAAAACCAAAAACTGGCAATACCAAGTCAGTGCTTGTCCCACTTACACCATCACACTGCTCTCTTCTGCAGCACAGCAGCACCCACCACCGTGCATTACAATAGAACAGACTGAAGGCTTTGCTTTAGAGCACTCTGCTCTACACAGTTCACATCTCAATGGCTTGTAACCACTACAGTTCACAGAGTATTACTGTGCCCCCACAGTGACAGAATAACAGTGCTGAAGCTACAAAGGCAGTGGAAAAAGAATGTCCTCCTTGGTCATCAGTTTGCCTGGAGAACTCAACTCAAACGACCACTCATTTCTAGTGGTTTTCTAATTTACTGGCTGAAAGAGGAAGAAACTGTTTTAAGAAAATTACATACATTAAAATGGATCACAGTGAGTGGAATTTGCATTAGCAGCTCACAGCCTGGCCTGTACGCTGAGCATGTATTACGTAGCAACGTACATGAATAATACAATGTTCCTCCAAACCTGTCACCCCCACCCATCTCAAATATTTTAAACTTCTGGGCTACACAGCTTTACCAAATGCATGGATCTAATACAATTCCTGTCATGTGAGCAAGCTGGGTGTGCGGGTTGAATTCCTGACACAGCTATCTGCGCTGTGACAAAGAACAGGCTTCTGAGTGCCCAAAAATGTCCTGAATTGCCTCAGACAGAAATGAGAGCAAGATTACCTGTGGTGTTCCCAGTCTTTCAATGAGAGGGACCAAGTGTAACGGAGCATATTTTGATTCAAGTCTCTTCATTTTAGCATCAAGCCTTTCACCCTCTGAAAGAAAAATAAAAGGAGCATTGATTCATCTGATTCATTTGATTGATATCTGGCAATTTATTCAGTGCAACAGAAAGCTGAACATGTTTTTATTTTTATAGGCCATTTCAATTCTAAACAGTTGGTTAATCATCAGTGTGGTTTTAGAAAAAAATACGTATTTAAATCGTAGATTGGTACATCCAAATAAAAAAACACCAAGTATTTATAGTGGAATACATTTAATGCATTACTAGATTCAAGACAGAAAGTAAGGCTCTGTTATGCTACTGCTGCTGACATATTTGACTCCCACTTGTACTAACCAACTAAATTGCCTGACTGTAGAAGGTGGGTTATAGTGAGGGTGGAATTCTGTGTATAGTAAGGCTTAAAAAAAGCACTTGGCAGCCCCTTGTCACTGGCAAGTAGGAAATATTCTCTGGCAAGTGGGAAATACTGCTTACAATGGTCTAACAAACGGTTTGCTTTATGTACAGAGATGCAAGAATCTGAAAATATTCTCAAAGATTTTTAGCTGATGAGATTTCTCTGAGCAGAACAGATCAGCTGCTCTGACAGTGAGAAACAGAGGAAATGAGACAGAAGAGCAGCCTGGAAAGAAGCAGAAGAGCAAGGGGAAAAAAGCTCACTTCCTAACAGTGATGGATAACAAAAGGGGATACTCAAGAAAGCAATCCTACAAACACTCAGTGTGCATCAATGTAATAGAAAAAAAAAGTAGAAAACAAACATACGAAAAGGCTACAGGATCTGCCTGCATTTACTTTATCTGCTCCCAGGCTTCTTATACCTCACTGCGATTGACAGCTATGTACATCAGACAATAGTTTCAGAAAAGCCTCTCACCTTACCCACATTGAGGCATTACTGCTGCCCCAAATACCCCACTCATCTCTGTCACAGTATTCCTCATCTCCCTCTTGTAGATTGCACTGCAACTCGCCACGAATACATTCTTCAGCCAGGCAACCAGGCTTGAATCGGTTACCTCTACCATAAATGTAACAGCAGTGTTGTAAAGGACTGGAAGTGGTCACCAGCAGTGCAGCAGCATGTAAGGAAAGCAGAAAGCATTGCCCAAACGGGGTGTTTTCATTCCGTACCTTTGACATGAACTCTCGGCAGGATGTTTTGGAACGGTGCCGCATGCAACAGGTCACACACTTCCTCTAGGGACTGGAACAAAATGGAAAGGAGGCAGTTAGGAATAAAGAGTCTCCAGACCACAGCAGATACAAAAACTGGGCTTCCAAAAGCATGCTGATGCTGGAACAGCAGAGGGCAGCCAGCCTCCGCTGTCAAAGCTGCACACATAACTGCTCTGGTGCTTTCTGCACAGAAATTCTTCCTAAGACTAAATGATTTCACCAGGTTACCTTGGATTGACAAAGCAATCAGCAGCTCTCCTCCCACCCTGAGCTGGCTGCTCTTAAAGGACAGGATATTTATTAAAAAGACTAATTCAGGATGAGTAATTTCGGTGTGAAAGTGGCAGACGGATCCTGAGCAGACAAACAGAACTGTGATGGATGACGCACAGCTCAGCTATTTTTACCAGCACTGCTCCCACAACACATTATCACGTTGGGCACGTCTCCCAATAAGGCAGGCTGAGACACCTCCCAGGAGCTGCTTTACTTCTTCAGGGATGTGGGGAAGGAAGAGAGATGCCTCCTGCTTTTTGGTTGCTGTACGTGCAGAGATGACCAGCAGATGACACACAGCTTTGCTGTGTATCTGTCTTTCTTGGAGCAGAGGATCTGGCTATTTGCAGTCCTCGGTGCTAGTATTAGATGCTCAGCAGCCACAGCCCTACCAAGGCCAGGGTACTATGGCTATGTGCCTTTCCTAGCTCTAATCCTCGATGTCAACAACACAAAAATGGACATGCTATGCAGTAAAGATTAACAAGATCCAGCCACTAGCAGAGATGCACCAAAGACCCTAAATTTTGCACTAGTTATGGTAGATGACCACAGTGGAAAAACACTGGAATACAGATAGGACATCAGGGCACCATTGAGAGCAAAACCAAGAGAAGGGGCAGCAAGCAGGGGTGTGTTTCTAGAAAGTGCCTTCCAAGTCATGTCCCACTGAACGTGACTCCAGCACTGGCATCACTTCAGTGCACCCTCAGTCAATTCCCCCAGGCAGCAGCAGGGCCTTCACCTCTCTGGCCTCTCACCTCGTGCCCTGTTAACCTGAAGCCCACTCCAAAGCCCAAACTGTGACAGTTACCCCATCACAAGATATGGTTTCACTGCCAGTCACCTGGCCCTCCATCACCCACCCATCATCCCTAGGGAGGGATGCTCTAACATTGCACTGGTCTCCTGAGAACAGTGTGCCTTCGTTATCTCAGCTAACATTAACAGTTTTAAACACCTGAGAAAAGGACTCTTACATGAGGATTCATGCTTGTGCACAGCAGGACCCCAGCCAGCTTACTGAGTGAGCTAATGTCGGGCTGGTTGGCAGTCAGCAAAGATCTCTCCTTGATGGACAGCCCAGCCTCAGTACCTATATGCACAGGTGGGGAATCTCTCCCCACCTAGAATGGGCAACACAGGTAAAGAAAGGGAAAACACCACTCTTGTTGCTTTCATTGCTCATAAGCAATGTCCATCTTTCCCTCTGTGAGCACCCAAAAGCATCAAGAACAAGAGATCAGCATAGGAAATTGTTTCTACCTATCTGTCCATCCACAACAGCAATCCTGCAGATTTCAACCTTGTTATTTGTGCCATTAGTAACACAAATTTGAGAGTACATTTGGAGACACAGCAGGGTTTTAAACCAGCACAGCAGGTACCTACCAGGCTCTGCTCAATAAGCAGGCAAAACAGGACAGCATTTCCCACTTCCCGCAAATTCTGGAAACAGACAGTCTTCAGCTCTGCGTATTCAACTATGTCCTTCAGCTGATGATGGAAAAACTCCAAGATACCTGAAATCAACAGAGAAGCAAACAAATGAAAGGAAAAACAATAATCAAAACTCAGGAGCCAGAAAGAAATCTAGCGATGATCACACCAGTACAGCTCTCCATGTATCAGCACGTGAGGTTGTTTTTAATTTATGGACATGCCTCCTAGACGAAACTGAAAGGAGCAGTATTTAAACATATTAACAATCAGAGGTTAATGTTAAGCCAGTGATGTGTTGAGCATTTCAACTGGATAAATCATGCAGAATGGAGTGCCTGCATTCTGCTGGATGGAGCTGCTAAAGTAGGAGGTAAGAGAATGATTTCCAGACGCAGAAAGACAGAGCAGGGCTCTTGTCTGCTATTAGTCCTGTTCCATCCTCTTATTCTTGATTCTATTTCTGTCCCCCAGCCTGCTGCACCACCCAACATGTTCAGTTCACAGCTCTTCTTCCCACAGATGACAGAGCCAGCAAGGAGCAGAGCACTGAAGGGAGCACAGGTGATGTCAAAATAGAGCTGCAAGCACCACAGCCATGCAGACACGATCCATAATCTCTCAAGACAAATACAAAAAAGCCAAGTCAAGCTCTGCTGACAAGGATGCACTACATCCTGGCTGACAAGCACAGTCAGATTGGTTCATCTATCAGGTTTTCAAAAAAACTGCTGAAAACAGCTAAACTGTCATTTTCAAAGCCACACAACTTATAGAATCATCTCAAACCTCTCCAGTAAGGCTTAATGTATTGATGGACTCCGAGCTCCTCCCCCAACTCCAGAGAAAGGCTGCACCTTCTCCTGGTTTACAAGCAATTTCAGTAAGCCCCTGGGTTCAGGTGGCTCCTGCAGGTCAACAGCACTGAGGCTGAAGAGCTACGCAGGGTGGGTGAGGAAGAGCAGAAAACTGCAGTAGGGCAGACAGCTTCCAGGCTCTTTATAACATATTTCCATCAGCATTTTTGCATCTGTTTGCATAAACCTGGCCTTTTCAACCTCAAGAATAGTGATAGAAGAAAATACATAATACAAAGCTTTTGGATTGTATGCTAGATAAAGCAGTTTCCATTACACTCAATGAGGAACACAGAGAGCCTCTAGCACCTTCCCACGTGCTGCTTGGATGCGGATGGAGAACCCTTCCTATATAGAGGATGAACCTTCCATATTCACCCAGCAAGGCGACAGCCCAGAGGGAGCACATAACACAAAATATACGCTGGAGCGTATTCATGCCAAGGAAATCCCTCAATTTCAGAAGAGCTTAAGTATTTACAGAGGAGGAAAAAAGAGTATGGCTAACCCACGCGTTTCTACAGAACGTCTCACGCCATTAAATTTAGCAACAGAGAACATCGGTAAAGTGAACAGTAAGGGGAGGGAGCCAGAACTGCCTGTGCTACATCTCAAAGATCTGTTTGTCAACAGAAAATGTGCAGTAAAGGAGTGTTCCTCCGTGCATTCAGTGAAGAGAGGTTTCAGACCCAACTTGAGTAACTTAATGACTGAATAGGAAAACAAAACAGACACCCTAATGGAGGTCATCAGTTGTAATGAATGCTTGCTGACTTTGATGGATTCAAAGAAGAAACTGAAATGTAGCTGAAGGGAATGTTATTGATGTTACATAGACAGCTCTGCAGTGAAATCCTGAGAATAACTGATGTCACCTACAGCAAATGTAAAAAAGGAGGATGACAGCACACAGCGAAACCAAGAGCAGCACAAAGAACAGTGACCAGCAATAAGGAAAACTATTACCTAAACCCATACTGAAATTGCAACAGAAACCAAATCAAGGCTGTAAGTCCACCCAAAAGCAGCAGGAGCCAGAGAAGCAGGAGGTTCACATCATGAACACCAAGTAACTACAGACCAGTCAGTCTCACCTCTGTGCATGGCAAGATCATGGAGCAGATCCTCCTGAATGCCCAACTGAGACACACAGAAAATAAGGATGAGGTGATTGGTGCTAACCAACATGGCTTCAGCAAGGACAAGTCACGCCTGACAAATGTGGTAGCCTTCTATGATGGAGTTACGGCATCGGTAGATAAGGAAGAGCAAGTGACGTCACCTACCCCTACTTCTGCAAAGTCTCTGACACTGTCCTGAATGACATCCTGATTGACAAGTTGGAGAAAAATGGATTCGATGGATGAAGCATTTGCTGGATAAGGAATTGGCTGGCTGGTCACACTCAGAGAGTTGCAGTCAATGGCTCAGTGTCCAAGTGGAGGCCATTGATGAGTGGCGTTCCTCAGGGATCGGTGCCATTTAACATCTTTGTAGGCAACATGGACAGTGAGACTGAGCGCACCCTCAGCAAGTTTGCAGATGACACCAAGCAGAGTGGTGAAGCTGACACGCTAGAGGAAAAGGATGCTATCCAGAGGGGCCTCAACAAGCCTGAGAGGTGAGGGTGGTGTGACACTGAACAAGTTGCCCAGCAAGGTTATGAATGCCCCTGGCCTTGCTGCCCCCTGGCCTGCATTCAAGGCCAGGCTGGATGGGGCTTTGAGCAACCTGGTCTAGAGGGAGCTGTCCCTGCCTATAGCACAGGACTTGAAGTAGATGATCTTAAAGGTCCCTTCTAACCCAAACCATTCTATGATTCATTCTATGAAAATTACATGTTGTCTTCTACAACTGCTCCAAGTTACCGAGTTCCTTTCAAAGTCCTTAACAAAGACTTTTCTTTCTTCCCTGAGAGCTCCCATGGCCATATGCAGATACACAAACGCACACACCCACACACAGGCACTCATGAACAAAATGGTGTCATTATTTTGAGAACCTGACACTCCGTATTTATTACGCAGCTGTTCCAAAAGCCGTATCAACTACCTCCCTTACATGCAGCGCTTGATTTAGGGGTGAAGCAGAGGAAAGTTCACAGAAGTACACAGGCAATTTCTGACGGAACAGAAATGATGCTGGAAGTGCAATCTGCTCCACAGTGGAGACCTGGGGCAGCAGAACATTATCAAGTTTCCATTAATATTTAAACGATGGCGCTCCTGGTTACATCTACTTGTAGTGTACAGCACACAGAAGGGCATTCCTATGAGACTCCATGCGCATAATGAAGCCCTGCAGAAAGACCAACTGTCTTAGTTTCATTTTAATTGCATGCAGCCTCCATCCTTCTCCTATCTCCACATCCTTCTGTGGGTGCGAGCTGTAAGCAACTGAGTTAACATACATCTTGTATTTCGCAAATTAATCTGTTTGCTCCTTCTTTCCAAGAAAGCAACTTTAACTAAACCTCCCTATTCCTGCAGATGGGATGACGCTGGGCGCAGTAATAATTGGTCGTATAATCCCAGTTTCTGATTTACACAGATAGCAGCCTTGCTTCTGCTGAGATCAAACATCTAGTAAAGCACAGGAGATTAGTAAAGGATTAGGCTCCATCTCAACTGTGCTCAAACAGCAGATGCCAAGTTTCAGCTGTGCAGGCTGTACACTAATTAATTTAGGAAGTCAGACTAAATCGACACATGGTCAGATTTCTTCACTTTGACCTTCTCTCATTTTCTACAAAACAATTTCAGTTCACACCTAGAGACTCAAATCAAGCATGTTCCAGAGCTTGTAACAAGCCTGGTACCTCAAAGATTAGCTATTGGCTATTAATTATAGACCTAAGGTGCTGACTAACAACAAACCTGATCTTGAAAATAACTCTGGATCTACCCACAGTATGGCTTATTTTCTGCACAGTGCTGACTTTACAACTGTGAGGTGAAGTCTGCTAATCTGCAGCATCAAAATTGTTCCCAAGAAACCGGGTGATGTAATGAACTTTCTGCTGATTCCCCTACAGACCTTCAAGTGCTGTCTATGATTATTTCTTTAGTTCAGTAGAGACATCGTTAATTAGCTTTGCATCTCAGCAGTCACACCATTCCTTTAAAAGAAAAAGGAATTCTGATCACAAAGCCTGTGCACTGCTTATTTTGCTAGAAATAAATATCCTATTGGTCTTCGTATCTATTGTGTTACTCACTGTCCTTTCAAAATCATCTAGGATTTTCTTTTATGTAAACATAACGTACACTTCTGCAGTGTTTTGTCAACAGAGAACCAGGATTACCTTTTTTTCTCATTAAGTACGGACACGTGAAGGGCATTTCCCTCACCACTGCCTCCTGAAGTCTTTCAGTGTCATTTCTCAGCTTCCTTTCTGATTCCAAATCAGACAGAAGGAGCTACAATATGGAAAGCTTCTGAAAGTTTGGCTTTGCTGAGTTATCTGATATTGGAGCTCAGAAAATGGCCTCCCCTGTGTTTTTCTGCAAGTCCTTCAACAGCACTCCTATCTTTTCCTGCTGCGCATCTCCCCATGTCCCAACATTCTTTTCCGATGGACAAGTTTCAGAAAAATCTATGAATAAATTTCCTCCATGTTCTCCCCCAGGAGAATTCAAGACATGGCCCCCCAGCAAAATTAACCTACCCTTCCACTGATCCAAGTTCAGTCAAAATACCAGGAATACCTGGAAGCATCTGCAGCCTCTCTGCTATGCCCCAAGCTATCCTTCCCTTTCACTACTACTGCCCTCTTCCAGCCAAGGCTCCCTCCAGTCCTCATTAGATACTCCAGAAGATGTACAGGGGTGCAGGGGGAGACAGTTACCTGCTGGGTTGCTATGTTGAGCAGAAAGGCACAGCCAGCAGCACAACTGGTCAAAGGAGAGATGGCAGCACAGCTGGCAGCCACCCAGAGCCACAGAGCTGGGGGCTTCTCCCACATGGAGGGCAAACACGTGATCACAAGAGGTCACTGCCTCTTACATGTTGTAATGCCCAGTTTGCCTCACAGAAGGCCTCTAAGCCTCATCAAACAGCAGAGCTGAGGAGCTGTTTTCCTTACCACAACCAATGGCATTCCAGAGTGGCCAGGACATGAAATACTTGTTTATGAAAAGAAGGAAAGCTGTATTTAAATTCTAGGAAAACACCAGAAGAAAAATTTTACTTCCAAGATCAAAAGTCAAGTTCAGACTTTTACAAACTATTATTCCTTTCAAGAGCTTCAGAGACATTAACAGGTCCCTTCAAGAACCCTTACACTTGATGTATTTTTAGACAAATATTTTTATGACTACAAGATGAGCCAGTTCCCCACTGCTGTAAGATTGTTTCTATGGAAACAAATCCATTGGTGAGCAGGAGTCCTGAACAATTCTAATGCCACTGTCTGTACTCTGCTCCTTTTAGCAAGAATAAACCTCTTCAGAAATCCACAGGTCCAGAGGGCTGATCACGTAGAGCTCCCAGAACTGCAATCAGCGGAGTTCAAATAAAGCTCTCCATCAAAGTTTGGAGCACATGAAATAGCTGGAGCCTTACTGAGCAAACTTAAATTGCTTTGCTCGTGGAGAATGGACTCAGGAAGTTAATTCTAAATTGATGAACTAATGTTACATCGAGGCAGACGAGAGTCTGTGTACCTAATCCATAAATTGGAGTCATAGCTTTGGTCTTTATGTGTAGGCAGCGGTAGGTATAAAGAAGTGATTAAATGAGTTAGGGATGAAAAGCAGCATACAAACATGTTCTGTAAGATGCAAACTTCCTACTACAACTACTGAACACTGCTTCTGCAGCAGGCTGCCAGAGGCAGAGAAGGCAAGAGACAGCAGTTGGCATGCACTTGCTTGCATTTTCAGTGTGAGCCAAGTGAATAAGGTGAACAAGTGGCAGAAACCGCACAGAGATTTGAGCAGAGAAGAGAGGACAGTTTTTGAATCAAACGTGGGTTGAGCCTTTTCCTTCCATACTATGACAATTCCTCTCAGCATGCCAGACTGGGGCTAAAATCTACAGCAGGTTGCCATCACAGAGAACATTTTCCGTCACCAATCAGACACGCTCCAAGGGCAGGCAGCTCATGATGGAAGGGCTCCAGAGGCAGCAGCGCGATTCTTCAGTTATGCTACAGCCAGATGAAAACCCCCTGAGTTTCCACACGTTTTTTTGTTTAGTAGCTTCAGTAAGAACACACAGAAAAGCTGTGACTGTGCTACAAAGACTGCCTCTGCCGCTTCTCGGAAGAAGTTATCAAGTGTTCTTTGCTAGAAATATTTCAGCACAGAAAAATACCCATCGAGACAAAATCAGCCTGTGCACCAGCCACAGACATGCTTAGGGGACAGAATCAAGTGGGTTTTTTGAGATCCATTCCAATTCGAGTAGCTGTATGTCTTCTACCGTAACATGAAGAACTCTGATATCTCAGGACAGCAGGAATCCAATCATAGAGCATTTCTTTTCAAGTAGTAATTATGAGGTCGAAGTTGTTAGCGTTCTCTAGAAAACCAGAATGTTAAGAAGATTTTAAAAGGTTTAGGTCCTGCAGCAAGAGTAGATAATCTCTGTGAATAGCTGCACAAGTAATGTTTTGTCTTTCTTACAGGATAGATTGCCTTTTTATCTCAGGAGAAAGTTTCTGTTTAGGTCCCTAATACTTCTTAAAGTTGAGGATTTCTGGCAGAGAACACAGGCTTCCTAACCTCACCTGCAGCTCACCTCAAACCTCAGTGATGCAGACTCTGTATCTGAGAATACATGCTATTGTGGCCAGGACTTAATGAGTGGCTAAAATTCTCAGAAAGATTATTTTTAAGCTGCTAAGTACCATGAGTCATCCATTTCTATGCTCCAGGGAGAAAAACAGGAAGGAAACACTTAGCGAGTCCTCGATTTCGTTTAACATTGGTAATGAGCGTCAAGCAAGCTGTGGGAAGCAGAAAAAACAACCTTACTCCATTTGGAGTGGCATTTAATAAACCTGAAGAACTCTGAAATAATAAAGATATGCTCAGAAGGTGGGTGGCACATGGAAAGATTAAAAGATTAATTTGTGTTAATTAGATATTGTGGAGGAGGAATATTTTGAAGGGGGAAGCAGTTTCAAAATTTCAGAGAACAATGTGATAAATACTAATTAGCCAATTATTTCCCCACAGGGGCATGTAACTTTCAAAGACGTTTCTTCTCCAACTGTTATACTTCCTGCTAAGAGGCCGAGGTGCTCCCTGCACAACCTTCTGACACAACTGCTCTGGCAGGACCAGTCTGTCCCTCAGCAGTAATGTTCCTTTTACCTTACATTTCATAAGGGCAAAGCAAGAGGAAATGAAGGCTTTCCTGGAGAGTCAGGATTATCTAAATGAGACATTTTAACAGCACTGGTACAAAGGGCTAACTTGCAGAGGGAAAGCTCAACGTGCTTGAGATAAAGAGCAGAATGAGAAACTACAGTGAATATCCCAGCTCAAGGTAATCGTGTCATAAAGCTATCTATAGACAGACTGCCATCCTTTCATTTTCCCTAAGGACTGAAGTTGTAAAACACCATCTAATCCTTTATTAAGTATTTTCAGAAAGCTCAGCCCTTAACGATACTTGCTATGAAAAAAACGACTAAGTTCTGTTTAATGGGACAGAGAAGAGAGGGAGAGACAGACAGAGCTACATATAATCCAGAAGACAGTAATTAGTATCATTTTATTAAGTTTATAGTAACACCAAACGTGAACTAACCTGGAGAACCATACTCGTGTCTTGGCAACCTACAGATCTTAGGCATCACCTCCATCAGGGTCTTGACATACTGAAGAATTGTCCCTTGTAACTAAGAGAAAAGAGGCACTTGTTAATGTGTTACTAGAGAAAAACAAAAATTGTGTTCAAGCCACATACAGACTGAACGTGGTCTTGAATTTAGCCCTGTGCCAGCCATCATCTTCAAAAAAGGTCACTCTTTCAAATGAGGACAACTGCATTTTCCTTCACATGGTATTAGCTGCTTTTTGCTACAGGAAGAATGGCTTGACAGCTAAAGCCAGGAAGGAAAAAGTAGTACAGGAAATCACCAACTTTTCTTACAGCAAGCCTCGACTGTCCAACCAACTTTTTGATGTTAGTAAACAAGTTCATCAGAATGTTTTCAAAAGCAGCAAAAGAATAATGCTTAGTATGAGACATGTCTGTAACAGCTTCAACTGGCTATTCTAGGCACACCAGTTAAGACACAGCTCCAGTCCATAGTCATACCTTCCTGCCATAGACACCTATCTCCCAACATCTGAGCATTCAGATCATGCATCCCCCCACCTTGAGGCTTTTCAGCCATCTTAACTAATGCTTACTTGTTCTATGCTGCCTTTAATAAATTGAGGTGATCTGCAAAAAGTAAAAATAATCCCCCTCAAAACAATAAACCAACACTCAGCTCCAAAGCATGAAAATTACGTTTCCATCTTTCCCTGAAGATTATACCACAGAATCATATAGAATCACAGAATCATAGAATGGCCTGGGTTGAAAAGGACCACAATGATCACCTGGTTTCAACCCCCTGCTATGTGTGAGGTCCCCAACCACCAGACCAGGCTGCCCAGAGCCACATCCAGCCTGGCCTTGAATGCCTCCAGGGATGGGGCATCCACAGCCTCCTTGGGCAACCTGTTCCAGTGTGTCACCACCCTCTGAGTGAAAAACTTCCTCCTAATATCCAAACTAAACCTTCCCTGTCTCCATTTAAAACCATTGCCCCCGGCCCTATCACTATCTACACTTTACCCCCAGCACTCCTTCAAACAGGCTCCATCTTTTCAGACATTTCAAAAACATACTTAGAACACTGTTGGAATGACAATAAACAATTTGTCAACTGCCTGAAGTGAGCTTAAGAATAGTACAGCTATGCACCTCTTACATTTGGACTAAGTTGGCAGCATGCTCCTTGCAGAAACACGAGCTGGAGAGGGAAAAACCACTCCTGTAGCTTAAACTTACTAGCAACACATTATGATTGTATGCAAAGATGTTCATACAGTAAACAAACAGCCTCCCAACTCCTAGTTCCAAAAAAGGTTGTTTCCAGTACTAGTATCCATAGGCTGTATGGGTAACTCCTCCAACATCTGATGGTCTGAGCACTCCTCTGAATAGGCCTGATGCTACCCACTTCTAGATAAAAGCACTGAGATTAAGCCTTCCTTGTGATTAAGGCTCATCCATCAGTGACATTATTAATCAAAGCCCTGAAGTCACAGAAGGCAGAAAGCACACTCCAGCTGCTTTAAAGCATTCTGAGAGAGTAAATTTATGGTACATTTTTTAGTTTCAACCAACTCAGTGGAAACATTTATACTTTTCCAGAGTTTATCTAGGACCCAGCAGCATAGATCTCCACAAATTGAATGAATCCCCAAAGCAGAATTCAAGATTTTCAAAACACTGCTCAGCTTCCCAAGGTATATCTTCTATTGCTTTCACGAGACACCAAGCATTCCCAAATACAGCTTGTACTGAATTTCAGTGGGTGTAACATTTTAATTTAAGCTGAAATCTTAGTTTCCTTAGACATCCTACTTCCATTTTATTTTTCTTAAGATATTTCCTACCAGAAGCTATTCGGAATAGCAAAACTGACAGACAATGGCATACCAGGCTCTTGACGACTTTCAGCAGCTCCTCCATCACCACAGCAATCCCCTGATAGCCAAGAAGCCTACAGATGACTTTAAAGTGAGGGGGGCCAACAAAATTCCTATAGTTGCTGTAGATGCTTGAATATGCCAGATTCAATGCCTGAAATGAGGAAAAACAGATTGCATTAAATGAAAAATCTAAGCTGACTGCATCTTACAAATAATCTCATTTAAACACCACTTTGTAGAGTATTAAGAACAACGTAAATCTTGTATCTCACTCTCTGTCCAGAAAGTTAAAATATAAAGCTTCATTTTCGGAAGGCAGGAACTCTCTTGCTAAGCAAGAAAAGCCCATAAGAAGTAAAAAGAACAAAAAAGTATTTACTCACCAGACATTTTTCACTTGACATTTATAAAGTCACAAACATTACCTCATGTATTTTTCTGTTTACACAAGTAGAAAAGGATGATGGGTGCACGAATTTGAAGCACAATTTCTATTCCTATGCAGTCCATTTTACGTACAACACATCTTAAAAGAAGTGACTTCAATTTTCAGCTCACAACAGGTGTTGTAAACCTCTGTAAGAGGACCCCCTTACAGAAAACAGCCTTTTGCAGTTACTGCTCTCTCTAGCTAATTAATAAGGATCTCTGTTCTGCAACCCCCTTAGCTGTACACAAGATTAAAGCAAATCCAAGTCTGGGATGCACCCTCACAAAAATTCTTTTGGAGTTTATAAAGAAACACAGGATCAAGTTAGAAGGGACTCTTAAAGGTCACCTAGTCCAACTCCCCTGCAATGAACAGAGACACACCTACAGCTACATCAGGTCACTCAGAGCCCTGACCAGTCTGACCCTGAGTGTCTCCACGGATGGGGCATCCACCACCTATCTGGGCAACCTGTGTCAGTATCTCATAACTCTTATTGCAAAAAATTTCCTTATATTGAACCTAAATATCCCAGCTTTTGGTTTGAAACCATTTCCTCTTGTCCTATCACCACAGACCCTCCTAAAGAGTCTGTCCTTTTCTTTCTCAAGCCCCCCTTTAGATACTGAAAGGCTGTGCTCAGCTCACCAGGCTGAACAGCCCCAGCTCTCTCAGCCTGTTCTTGGAGGAGAGGTGTTCCATCCTTGGGTTATTTTTGCAGTCCTCTGGACACGCTCCAACAGCTCCATGTCTATCCTGTACCGAGGATTCCACATCAGGATGTGGTACTCCAGGTGAGGCCTCCCCAGCTCAGAGCAGAGAGGCAGGATCACCTCCCTCACCCTGCCAGTCACTCTTCTTCTGATGCAGCCCACAATTTGGTCGGCTTTCTGTGCTGACTTACGTCCAGCTTCCCATCCACCAGTATCCCATGTTTTTCAGCAAGGCTGTGCTCTATCCTTACATTCCACAGCCTGTACTGGTAGTGGAGCTCAGAGCCTTGGCTACACCAAAGAGTAAGCAGAAATATACAAACGGATGCTGGATATGGATTTAGAAAATGTTTGCTAAAGCTATGGATCAAAGGGGAGTTGGCCAACTTCACCTGGGGTGCAGCAAAGGACCACAAAGAGAATTAAGGGCTACAGCATCTGTTCTACAAGGAAAGACGGAGCTAGGTTTGTCAGCCTGGAGAGAAGGCGGATCCTGTCCATGTGTAAATGTACTTGGTGGGGTAGTAAGGGAGCTGGGCTCAGCTCAGACGTGCTCAGCGCCAGGACAACGGGGCACAAACAGGAAACTCCAGTTAAACACGTTATTACTGGAAGAGTGGTCAAACAGGGAGGCTGTGCAGTCTCTGTCCTTGAAGATGTTCAAGGCTGCAGCCCTGAGCAACTCACTAGAGGCGGCCCTGCCATGGCTGATGGCTGACGTGTCTTCTGCCACCCTGTGAAGACAATGTTCATTCCAAACTCTCAGCGACTGAACAGCACGAAGCTGCAGTCCCTCATGTACAACAAACCTATCTGTGCAGATTTCTGCTCACACTGAGAGGATCTGGGACACTGAAGAGGATGAGAACTGGTAAAATATTAAGCGTGCAGACAAATGTCCCAACATATGAAACATTTTATAGAGTTATCCCAAAAAGGAAAGACTCCTTTTCTTTCTCCTGATGTTCCCAATCAGGTAAATCTACACATTAAACACGCCCAAAGTGTTTCAGCCACAGCACAAAGAGAATTTTCCTTCACTGGCTTAAAGCACCCCACTGCCACCAGCTCTCTCGTATGCTGGTTAAAAGGGAGCTCCCTTCATACAGCAGAAATCTGTCACAGAAAGGCAAGCCCTAAAAACATGGTTTCATTATAAATAACTCACCAATGCATACCAGTAAGTCTGCCAATCTAATAATACACCATTTTCCAAGTAACCTTTGCAGAGAAGCACCTGACATAATCTACCTGTAAGCACGGGATCAGCAGTAAGTGAAGCAGGACCGAGGATTCAGAAAACCCCATCACACATCATTGCTGCTTTCCCCCCATGGTGCACTAAACCATAAAACACCGAGGGAAAATGCCACTAACACAGAGGGAGGGGAAGGTAGAGAGAGGGAGCTTACGTTTGTTCAGCTACGCCTTGCTCCCTCCCCTCCTGAAAGTGAACAAAACAACAACAAAAAAAAGAGTTGCTGGTTGCTGATGTCATCCAAGAGCTAACATAAATCACTCACAGCACCACCAGTACAGGCACAGGAGCATATAACAGGGATGTGCAGGCAGCGTGCTGCCCAATGTGAAGCAAGCAAGGGAGGGGGGGGAAAGGACATGATTTTTTTCCTCTATGTTCTTTGAAAACCAAGGCAACAGCACCTTTAGACAAGATGTGGCCCTGCCTGAATTTAAGTAGAAGAGACAAAGAAACCATGCACCAGCAGTGCCGTGAGGAAAAAGACAGGAGCGAGCAGTGAGAACTCAGTCCCAGGAATCTGAAGGGAAGAGAAAGCAAACTGGCAACAGAGAGCATGAAGCTCCAGTAACTCCTGATGAAAACGATGCAGAACGTTTGGTGCCTGTTCATTCATTTCCTCGGCATCACCACCCGACAGTCCTGGTCTGACATTTCTCCCAGGAGGCAATGGTAAGTACTGACTTCAAAAAACACCAGATGTGCTTTCCAAACATTTACTTGTACTAATTATGCATCTTATAACAAATGATGTGTTATAATGACAGAAAAAAATAGTATTATTGTTATTTAGTAAAGCACCAAATACTCTACTTAAAAAATGCTGTGATGAATAAATGTTTCTAGACAGTATTAGGAAGTGTTCTATAAAAAATAATTACATTTTTAAATAATTGGGATTCACCAGCTAGAAAGGAGACAATTGAACAATGAAAAGGTCTGCTCCTACCAATGTTCAGAAGTCAGTTACGTGTCAAAATGTGTCTCTCTGTTAAGCTTATCTGATAGAAAACTCAGTTCCTTTATCCGGCTGCTGTACTGAAAAGAGTGCACTTAACTTGATCAGGAAGGCAGCACCATACCATCACAGAAACATTAAGGCTGGAGAAGACCTCTGTGATCCCCCAGTCCAACCATCAGCCCATCCCCACCATGCCCACTGCCCACGTCCCTCAGTGCCACATCCACACGGTTCTGGAACACTTTCAGGGATGGTGACTGCACCACCTCCCTGGGCAGCCTGTGCCACTGCATCACCGCCCTTCCTGACCAGACTTTGCATAGGAAAGAATATTAGCAATTAAAAAAATAAAATAAAATAAAATAAAATAAAATAAAATAAAATAAAATAAAATAAAATAAAATAAAATAAAAAAGCACTACAATGATAAAAGCTGTATTTCACCAACTAAACCCAGCTTGAGAAAGCTCTTCTGGAGTGCACCAGGGCTAAGCACCGTGACTGATGGCAACAGTGTGGGGCCATCACAGCAGCTGCCTTAGCTGCGGATACAGAGGTGCAAACTCACCAGCAGGAAAGGAGAACAGCAGGGAACATGCAGTTAATGTAAAACACGATGGGAGACAAAAATACTGGCTGGTGACGGCTCTGCATGCTGCTTTGTTTTCAGTTAGCCATGACTGGAAGAAATCAAAGACTTGTGGGTGGCGGAGAAATTTATCACTCAATTGCCACTCTTACCATCCCTTGCCAAGTAAGAAAATCAGTTGCTCATGAATTGGATCACAGAAATCACCATTTAAGTAGAATAAAATGCTAGATACTCAGAGAGAAAAACAAATGCTGCATTTCTTAAAACAAAACAAAAAACAATACATACAAAACCAACCCAAACCCCACTTATCAACACACTCATCAGGCAAGAAGTAACTGCAACAGGTAAGCAGTTCGTTAGTTGGGTGGTTCATCTGGCTGTCTTCAGTCTAATGCCAATTCAGACAAGAATTTCAGTTTAATATAACGTTCAACATTACTTTTTCATAACAGTGTCCCTTAACATAAGATTAAGCTACGTACAAAGATTTTTTTCCTAACAGAAATGCTTGGTTTACTAACCAGAATACTCCAGTACTGTTCCAGGGAAGAGATGTATTAATGCATTCGTTTAAACTTCTGATCATTCACTTTTTCCCTGTTGGATGGCTGCATTTTTCACAACTGTAAAGGATGTTTTCAATCTTGAGAAGTTTTTATTTTACCTCATGTCACCTGAAACAAACTCCTCTGGCCAAAATACCCACAGACTTTATTCTAAGGACTGTATTACATTTATGCACTTAAAAGAGAGCAGGCAAATTCTGAATGGGATACTGAGGGCTATTACCCCTTGGCTCCGTGTTATGAGGGCACAGTAAAATGAAAATCCCTTTGGAAGAAAGTGGCTCCCCAAAGCCAAACCCAGTAGAATACACCATCTCTCAGAGACAAGATGCAGCTGGTCACGTGGACAGGCAGCAGCAATGACTGAACTAATACAGGCACATATTTAGCCTTTAACCTGGCGAAGAACTATGTAGTTTAAAGCTAAGAGCATTGTTTCCTAACAAATTCCTTCTTTGAATTACAGAGTGCTATGATCCCCACAGCATCCCCTGTGCTGCAGCATCTCAGCTGCCATTCTAGGAAGCAATAATTCCTTTGGGAAGGGGGATCACTGCTGGCAAAGCCAATACACCACAGCAACACCGCAATGGGAATAACTGTCCAGAACATCACAGGGAACACAGCGATGGTGATTTGGCCCAGAATGGCCAGCTGTGCCGACAGCTTTTACAGTGTCATGTATCACCCCAACTGGAACAGCGTGCTGTCCAGCTACTCCAGGAAGAGTTTCCAGAGGGAGGAGAGGGTGCCTGCCAGCCGCTCCTCATTCGTGGTGGAAAACCTCACCCCGCTGACCACGTACCTCCTGTGCGTCACCTGCCAGTCCGCCAGCCCTTCCAGTGACCAGTGCCAGGTGTTCAACACGCTGGAACAAGACCCGGCATCTGCTAACACCACCAAGAAGGAGCTGGCATTGGGCATCTGGCTGGCCAGCAGCCTCCTGCTGCTCATCATTGCCGCAATCCTCCTCTACGGCTGCCTGCACCTGCTGTGCCGTGCTAGGCGTGAGCGGTCACAGGGCCAAGCCGGGGCCTCCCAGAGGGAGGCACATGACTTGGAGGAGCCCAGCAGGCAGAGCCAAGTGCTGCAGGACAGACAGGAGAGGCAGCCAGATGGCATCCAGCTGGCCACCATCATTGAGAATCCTGCAGTCTGCAGGGAGCCTGGCCAGCCAGTCTCCAGCAGCCGGGAACGAGCGCCAGCAGCAGGACAGTGCCCTGCTGTCAGTTGGGAACCATAGGTCACGGCAGAGCTGTAC